>NW_012101743.1:639374-694677 GCF_000951045.1 Mandrillus leucophaeus
TGTCACCCAGGCTGGAGTGCAGTGGTGTGATCTCGGCTCACTTCAACCTCTGCCTCCCAGGTTCAAGTGATTCTCCTGCCTCAGCCTCCTGAGTAGCTTGGACTACAGGTGCACACCAGCACACCCAGCTAATTTTGTATTTTTGGTAGAGATAGGGTTTCACCATGTTGGTCAGGCTGGTCTTGAACTCCTGATTTTGTGATTCGCCTGCCTTGGCCTCCCAAAATGCTGGGATTACAGGCATGAGCCACTGTTTCTGGCCAAGCTGGACATTTTCCTTCTTTTTGTTTTATTATTATACTTTAAGTTCCAGGGTACATGTGCACAACGTACAGGCTTCTTACATATGTATACATGTGCCATGTTGGTGTGCTGCACCCATTAACTTGTCATTTACATTAGGCATATCTCCCAATGCAATCCCTCCCACCCTCTGCATGCCATGACAGGCCCTGGTGTGTGATGTTCCCCTTCCTGTGTCCAAGTGTTCTCATTGTTCAATTCCCACCTATGAGTCAGAACATGCAGTGTTTGGTTTTTTGTCCTTGCGATAGTTTGCTGAGAATGATGGTTTCCAGTTGCATCCATGTCCCTACAAAAGACATGAACTCATCCTTTTTTATGGCCGCATAGTATTCCATGGTGTATATGTGCCACATTTTCTTAATCCAGTCTGTCATCGATGGACATTTGGGTTGGTTCCAAGTCTTTGCTATTGTGAATAGTGCCTCAGTAAACATATTTGTGCATGTGTCTTAAGCAGCACGATTTATAATCCTTTGGGTATATACCCAGTAAGGGGATGGCTGAGTCAAATGGTATTTCTAGTTCTAGATCCTTGAGGAATCGCCATACTGTCTTCCACAATGGTTGAACTAGTTTACAGTCCCACCAACAGTGTAAAAGTGTTCCTATTTCTCCACATCCTCTCCAGGACCTGTTGTTTCCTGACTTTTTAACGATTGCCATTCTAATTGGTGTGAGATGGTATCTCATTGTGGTTTTGATTTGCATTTCTCTGATGGCAAGTGATGATGAGCATTTTTTCATGTGTCTGTTGGCTGCATAAATGTCTTCTTTTGAGAAGTGTCTGTTCATATCCTTTGCCCACTTTTTGATGGGGTTGTTTTTTTCTTGTAAATTTGTTTGAGTTCTTTGCAGATTCTGGATATCAGCCCTTTATACTTGGCCTAATTATTTGCATGAAGTGTAGTAAGAATAACTCTTTCTATATAGGTCTTTTGGATTGGCTTTGATGGAAGTCTGTTCCACAAGAACCTCAGATGAGGCCTTTAAAGCTAAGCCCAGCCATGGGTTTGTATCCTCAAATACCTGTGAGTTAGGTGATCCTCTCCTGTTAATGTCACAAGATATACTTGGAGATCCCGGACCTGTTAGAAAGTGACATTCTTAACTGACCACAGGTCAAGAAAGAACCCTGTACAGGGACTGTGTAGATGAGGGTATAAGACCAGTCTCCCATGGGGCTTTTACTAGCTCTGCACGTTGAGATTTACTCCTTAAAGAGAAGCGTACACTTCCAGTCAAAGCCTTGGTAAAATATCCAGTTTTTCCAATTGCATCCTGTCGCAAAAGAAAAATGGATTCTTATTGCACAGATGCAAACAACTATATTGCCGTAGGTTAAGAATACTTACAGATAGATAGTTTCCAAATTCTAGAGGAACCAGGCAGAGACAGACAAACATGCTCTAAATTTTGATCACAGGAGTATGCTCAATTATTAAAGGCCGTAAATAGTTCAAAATAAGTTTCCTTGACTCTGAAAAACAAAACATGGACCAGCAATTTTTCAAGCAAAAGTCAAAAAGGCAATTTCAGCTTTCTCAGTTCAGTCCATTTAGTTAAAACTCTTGTTTTGCATGATATTCATGAACATATCAGCTCTTCATGAGTCTTGTGAAGTTTCCTTTATTCCAATGTCACAATCTCTAAAGTTTTCAGAAGCTTGCATTTGAGAGCACCTGTTAAAGTTCTATAGCTTATTATAAATCATCTTTTGAAAAGGATAAAACAAGACAATAATTGTCCATGAATAGCAAAATGTCCTGGATAGTTACAGTTACTAACACAATTGACAAAGAAGTTTGGTAATTTCTGTGGTTTACAATGACTTAATATAATGACCTTAATTATGATTGATAGTATATATTTGGACGTTAGAATTTGAGAAATCCCATACAATTTTGGAACATATGTTAGCATTACTCACAAAAATATAACCTAAAGAAAATTGAACATAATTTTGGCAACACCATGTACCTAAATATGTCAAATAATCCTGTTTATCTTGCTTTTCTGGACACAGTAGGGACCCTCTGAAGTATCCAAAAAGCTAGGCATCAGGAAAGACGATTTTGAAACTGAAGTTTGATTTTGGGAAGCCTATTAAATATGTTTAAAGCACTTGATATTATGAAATAGAATTCCAGATTACCATACATTATTTATTTTTCCAGAACTGTGACTCAGAAATTTTAAGAAGAAAAAACCTTTTATAACCGTTTACAAATTTTGCCAAAGAGCATATTAGCATCTTAAGAACACCTTGTTGTTGTTCTCTTTCAATGCTCAATTTACAGAAAAGTCATATAATATCCTTTTGAATTTAGTCAATATGTTCACATAGAGAACCCCTTTGTGAGATTAGTTTCCACAATCCTTCTACCACTTGTTTGAGCCTTCAGATTTTCCTAACTCAACACAATTCTTTAACCCTAGGCAAAAATTTACATATCCATGACTTCTTACAACCTTTTACTAAAACACACATTTTATTGTTCTTACACACCTTGCATGTAAATTTATTTTCAGTAGTTTCAATCATATGTTATAATGGTAACTCCCAGTAATTTTTAACTTTAAGGTAAAATCTGGTAAGTTGCTTTAATTGTGTGCTAAGTACAGCCAAAGTTTGCTTTCCAGCATAATTAGGGGTATGGTTAGTTCTATATGTCCTCAAGCCTTACCAATTTTGAAGCAGGCAAGTCAAATAGTTCTTAAAACCCATAAATCAGTTTGTAACCTCAGAACACTGAGCAAACCTTGCATCTGACTTGCATAATTTAGTTCAGCTATTTACATTTTAATGACACCTGCATTTTACCAATAATCTTCAAGGCTGTTTTTATTTTTCAAGGATTAAAGTTACGTGAAATGAAAGGTACCATGGCTTTTATCTTCCCTTAAAGGAATATTTTATCCAAGTGCTTGTCTTTCTTTAGGCCAAATTAATTAGAGCTCTTTTTACAGACATTACAAACAACACACACACAGACAGGCAGAAGAAAACCCAGTCCCCACAAGATCCTTTTTCACAAGCAAAACTTTACAGAGAATATAAAGAGTGATAGTTGGGGGTCCTGGCCTAGCAAAATGCCTTCTAAAAAACAAAACAAAACAAGAAACTGGCTTAAAACTTAACTGCTGATGGCATAGAGAAGGAGAAGAAAAAAAAAAGTTTAAAAATGCCTGGGGAAGAACCTCTTACTCTTATGCAACTGGTTCCTCCACCTGCAGAAAAGCTTAATTACTGTCTGATGAAGTTAAACCCCTTAGCAAGGGAAGCGGAAGGCCCGTGGCAGAAATGGCAGTGCAGGGCGCTTGGGCCATGTGTCCCAGCCCCAGAAGGAGCCGGGAGTGGTGGAGTGGTGAGGGGAGAAAAGAGCTGCAGCTCACTGGTCCATGCAGAAAAAGAAAGGAAAATGCCATGAAGACAGAGGCTGACATTCCCAAACCCCAGGAGCAATGGGGGTGGGGGCACAGTCTCCCCTATGCTCAGAACTCCCAGGATGTAAAGGCTTAGAAATGACAGTGAGAGGTTTTGAGTCCCCATTTCACTCACCGCTTCTTGAGTTTCCATGTTGCATGCCAAAAATGTTGCAAGACTATTCCTTAGATCAGCTAAAGAAGTGGTTCTTGCCACACAGCTGCAAATGGTGCAAACTTCTGTGGCTTCACTCCAGTGTGCACTTTTCCCAGTGCAAAGGCCAGATGGAGTTTTGCCAGTAAGCCATTCCCACCTGTCTCTCTCAATATGTGCACGCTTTCTACATCTTTCCAGACCTTTGCTGACATTGTAGGTTTGATCCAGCCCTTCTGTTTGCCATCTCAGAGAAGGCTGCAAGGGGCAAGCTCAGGGAATTAAAGATATGAGTCCCAGATTCACCCCCAGCAGAGGCACCAGCTCCCTCCAGCCCTGTTCCTCTGAGTCCATCCTGACATTCCTATCCAGCTTCAGCCTCTCACTTGCCCCCTCCAAAAAATCCTCACCCTAATTCAGCCCCAGTCTCAGTCTTGCCCTTGCAACAGATGCCCAGTGAATTTGGACCAAGTAAGGCCAGGTCCCTGTCTCCCTACAAGACTTAAAGTAAATTAAGGGGGATCTTGGAAAGTTTTCAGATGACCCTGATAGATATATAGAGACTTTCCAGAATTTCACCCAAATATTTGAACTCTCCTGTAGAGAGGTTTTGTTACTTTTGAATCAGATCCTGACAGACACTGAGAAGCAGGCCACTCTGCAAGCAGCAGAGGGATTTGGGGATGAGCTTTGTATTATATATAGCATCAGGAAAGGGAGCAGACATTATCCAACTGGAAGAGAGGCAGTACCAGTAAATGACACTAAATGGAATCCCAGTGATGAGACGGGAGACACTTCTAGGTGTGCATAATGGAAGGCTTATGTCAAACTAGGACCAAGCCTCTCAATTATACTGAGTTGTCCATGATTGACCAAGGATTTGATAAAAATCTCACTGCCTTTCTGGAAAGGCTAAGAGAAGCCTTGGTGATGCACACCTCTCTATCTCCTGATTCAGTCAAGGGACAGCTAATCCTAAAGGATAAATTTATTGCTCAGGCAGCTCCTGAATCGGGAGGAAGCTACAAACAGGTACTGGGACCAGGTAGTATTTTAGAGAACTTCCTGAAAGTAGCCACCTCAGTCTTTTATAAAAGAGATAAGGAGGCCCAGAAGAGAGCAAGGAAATACAGGAAAAAGACAGTGGCCTTAATGGCCACCAGGAAAGCCCACAAACCCCAGAATTCCCAGGGTACACCTGCTAACTGCTAAAGATATGGCAAGAAAAGTTCTCTCTCTTCTTAAGTTTAACCACTCCTACACAAGGTTTAATTTCTTTCACCAGGGTGAAACAGCTCGGGGTACAATGTTGGGATTAGTATATTTCACTTCTTGTCTCTGTAATCTTTGGTACTAAATTCTTTTCTTGTATAATACACATATTTAACCCATGCATACTTAAACTTATAAAACTTCTTTTTTTGTCTCTCTCACCTAGAAGCCATCTAACTCCAAACAGTCAGGCAACTGGAGCCTCAGACAATGGTTCCCGTTTGCCAGGAAGCCTTAGATAGACCTCTGGAAAGAATCTGACTGCTGTTCTTCCCAAAACAATGTGCCCTGTCAGCAGGAAGTAGCTAAGACTGGTTCTCATCGATATTCTAACGGCAGTTAGATGTACCTCTTCAGAGTACATCTTCAGAGTACATGAAAGAGGGGCAGGGAAGTGCTGGGTAGAGAAGAGTGTGGTCCTTGGTGAGGACTCCACTCCCGGGACTGTGCCCACAGACCTAAGTGAGGACAGGCACTCCTGTTTTCATGCTCAAATGTTGCATTTTCCAAGACCACTCTGGCCCACCACATCCCCCTCCATCCTGTGTGCATATAAATCTGAGACACTCTAGCTGGCACATATGCAAGCGGCTGGACATTGAGAGCTGCAGAGGAGCAGAAGAGCACACTGATAAACATCAGCAGATGCTGGCAGGCCAGCGATGGAGGGACGATGTGGAATTCAGTTGGGGGCAGTTGGAGGGGAGTCCAGCCACTGGGTGACCTGACTCCATCCCCCTTCTGGCTCGCCGTCCATCTGAAAGCTACTTCCACCACTCAGTAAAACATTGCACTCATTCTCGAGGCCCACGTATGATCCGGTTTTTCCAGTACATTAGGGCAAGAACGCGGGATATAGAAAGCCCTGTGTACTTACCGTAAGGCAGAGGGTCTAACTGAGCTGATTAACACAAGCTGCCTGCGGATGGCAAAATTGAAAGAACACACTGTGAGGGCTTCAGGAGCTGTAAACAACCCTAGATGCTGCCATGGGGTTGGAGCCCAAAAATGCTCCCCATGACCTGCTCATCTGCATGCTCCCCCTAAGGGTTTCAGCAGTGGAGCACTGAAGAACTGAGGCACACCCCATCACATGCCCTGTGAGGGGGTAAGAAAACATTTCCCATTTTACAATGACTAGAAAATTGCAGAGCCACAGGTAAGACCCAAGTCTATCTGGCACCACAGCTAGAGCTTTTTCTGCTTCACTACATGAAATTCTGAAAAGTTAAGTTGAAACAGAGGTTTTTGTTTTGTGTTGTCTCACTCTGTCACCAAGTACTGAGTGTAGTGGCCTGATCTTGGCTCACTGCAACCTCTGCCTCCTGGGTTCAAGTGACCCTCCCACTTCAGCTTCCCAAGAAGCTGGGACTACAGGCATGCACCACCATGCCTGGCTAATATTTGTATTTTTAGTAAAGACAGGGTTTTGCCATGTTGGCCAGGCTGGTCTCAAACTCCTGATCTCAAGTGATCTCACTCCCTTGGCCTCCCACAGTGCTGGGATTACAGGCGTGAGTCATGGCGCCCAGCCCAGCAGTATCACTTCTTATGATTAATCATTTTTTCCCCTGATGTCTTATACTATGTTTGATTCTATACACAGCTATCAATCTTCTGCCACAAATCATTAATACCCCAGGTATATTCTGAAAATAAACCAATAAGTAATTGAAGAACATATTAGAAGTCTAAACACAGCCACCAAATGACCCTACACACCTATATAATATGTATGATGCTAAAGCTTCTATTATAAGGCAAATTGACTTACACCCAGTTTTTCCAACATGGATGTAGCTGGAGGATGCTATCTTACCTGTATTATCCAAATAACACATGTTCTGACATACAAAAGGGAGCCAAACATTGGTACACATGGATGCAAAGAAGGAAACAGTAGACACTGGGGCCTACTTGATGGTGGAGTTTGGGAGGAGTTTGAGGATTGAAAAACTACCTATTGCATACTATGTTCATTATCTGGGTGATGAAATATTCTGTACACAAAACTCCAATGACACGCAATTTACTCATGTAATAAACCTGCACATGTAACTCCCCGAACCTTAAATAAATGTTGGAAGAAAAAAAAATAAAGAATTTGGAAAGGCAAAAAGATAGATATATAGGTGAGAGTATAAATTAATAAATTGACAGAAGTCTATTGAGCACTTTCTATGTCCAAGTAGTAGCGTCCAGTGTTTCTGGTGCTAGGTGAGGTAGAATTTGAAAAGCATTTAAAAATCATGAATTTATTCAAATTTTAAACTCAAAAATGCTTACACTCAAGTTGTCGAGATAGTAACTCTTCAATGCTATGACTTTTAGAGGAGGGGCTATGCTTATGTTAATTGCCTTCCTCGATTGTTTTCTCTTTCTATCCACATTTTATTTATTCCAACCAACTTATTTATTCCAAACAGCATCTAATATGAAGAATAAATTCAGCCTTGAACTATGACAAGGGAAAGTTATATCTCTTTCTGTGTCAGTTATTACATTTGTCCTATTATTTTGTATCTATCTAATTATCCCCAAATCTGCAAAGACTACAAAGGCATAAACTTTAGTGTTAGTGTTCACCATTGGATTCTTACACAATGTGAAAAAGCAGCTGATCAGTAACTATGTGCTAAATAAATATATGAATATAATTTTTTTGTTGTTGTTTTTGAGACATTGTCTCGCTCTGTTGCCCAGGTTGGAGTTCAGTGGTGCGATCTCAGCTCACTGCAACCTCCACCTCCCGGGTTCAAGCGATTCTTCTGCCTCAGTCTGCATAGTAGCTGGGACTACAGGTGCATGCCACCACGCCTGTCTAATTGTTGTATTTTTAGTAAAGATGGCGTTTCATCATATTGGCCAGGCTGGTCTCAAACTGCTGACTTCGTGATCCGCCCGCCTTGGCCTCCCAAAGTGCTGGGATTACAGGTGTGATCCACTGCGCCTGGCCCAATATATGAATATAATTTTATACACTATTCCTTATTTTATTTATGTTTTGTGTTCATATACTATTGATAAAATAATTTTGTTTTATTCTTAAAGGATAAGTCTATGTCTTACATATCTCTGTATCTATCTCTTACATGCTTTTACAGTAATTTTCACATAGTAGATTCTTAACATATTTTTCCCCAATTTTTTATAATCAGGGAGACCTGCAGAGTGAATTTAGATAGGTGTCTTTCTAAATTAGAAAAATAGTCAAATAAACAAGAAAGCATATGCATTTGCTTACATATACCTGCCTTGTCAATTAACAACATTTCTCATGGGGTTTAAAATAATATTTCCCAACTAATATAGTTTTAACATAACAAAATGACCAAGTTTCTAAAATTAAGTGCCTAAGGTAGTGTTGTAGTCCATTTTATGCTAGTATAGTGGAATATCATGGACTGGTTAATTTATAATAAACAGAAATGTATTTGACTCATGAAAAAAAATAGTCTTTTCAAAAAATGGTGTCTGGAAAACTGGATATCCACATACAAAAAATGATTTTGAAATCTTACACAATATATAAAATTTAATTCAAACAGGATCAAATATCTACATGTAAGACTTAAACTATAAAACTCTTTAAAGGACAGGCATAAATCTTCATGACCTTGGATTTGGCAATGCTTTTTAAAATGTAATACCAAAAACACAAGGAACCAGGAAAAAAATAGATAAATTGCATTTCATCAAAAGTAAAATATTTTGCGTTTCAAAGGTCATTATCTAAACTAAAAAGAAAACTTACTGAATGGGGAAAGACATTTACACGTCATATACCTGGTAAGAGTCTAGTATTCAGAATATAAAGAACTTTTAGAATTCAGTAATGAAAAAGACAATGGACCCAATTTAAAAATGGGCACAGAATTTAAAAAGATATTTCTTGAGTTAATTTTTGTACATGGTATAAGGAAGGGGTCCAGTTTCTCAAGATGAATTAAAAACTTAAATGTACACATTGAGAGACCGAGGCAGGCAGATCATGAGGTCAGGACATTGAGACCATCCTGGCTAACATGGTGAAACTCTGTTTCTACGAAAAATACAAACAATCAGCCGGGCGTGGTGACACGCTCCTGTAGTCCCAGCTACTTGGGAGGCTGAGACAGGAGAATGATGTGAACCCGGGAAGCGGAGCTTGCAGTGAGCCGAGATCACGCCACTGCACTCCAGCCTGGGCTACAGAGTGAGACTCTGTCTCAAGCAAACACCAAAAAACTAAAATGTAAAACCTAAAATTATAAAAGCCCTGGAAAACAACCTAGGCAATACCATTTAGGACATAGGCACAGGCAAAGATTTCATGATGAAGATACCAAAAGCAATTGCGACAAATGCAAAAATGACAAACGATATCTAATTAAACTAATGAGCTTCTGCAGAGCAAAAGAAACCATCAACAGGGCAAACAGACAACCTACAGAATGGGGAAACATTTTTTCAAACTATGCATCTGACAAAGGTCTAACATCCAGCATCTGTAAGAAACTTCAACAAATTTACAAGAAAAAAAACATTAAAAAGTGGGCAAAGGACATGAACAGACACTGCTCAAAAGAAGACATACATGTGGCTAAGAATCATATGAAAAAAAGCTCGTCACTAATCACTCGAGAAATGCAAATCAAAACCACAATGAAATATAATCTCACACCAGTCAGAATGGCTATTAGTACAAAGTCAAAAAATAACTGTCTCTGGCAAGGTTGTGGAGGAAAAGGAATGCTTATATAATGTTGGTGGGATTGTACATTCGAACAGCCATTGTGGGAGACAGGGTGGTGATTCCCCAAAGACCTAAAGAGAAAACTACCATTTGATCCAACAATCCTATTACTGTGTATATACCCAACGAAATATAAATCATTCTTTTATAAAGACGTACGGATTTGTATGTTCATTGCAGCACTATTCATAATAGCAAAGACATGGAACCAACCTAATTGCCCATTAATGATAGACTGGATAAAGAAAATGTAGTACATATACACCATGGAATACTATGCAGCCATAAAAAGGAACAAAATCATGTCATTTGCAGGGACATGGATTGATCTGGAGGCCATTATCCTTAGCAAACTTACAGAGGAACAGAGAACCAAATACTGTATGTTCTTACTTGTAAGTGGGAGTTAAACTGTGAGAACACATGGACACATAGAGGTGAAAAATACACATGGGGAGGGAGGAAGGAGAGAATCAGAAAAAATAACTAACAGGTACCAGGATTAATACCTGCATAAAGAAATAATTTATACTCCAATGACAGAAGTTTACCTATGTAACAAACCTGCATTTGTACCCTTGAACTTAAAATAAAAGTTAAAAAAAAAGACATTTCTCCAAAGCAGATCCACAATGGCCAATATACACATGAAAAAATACTCATCATTAGTCATCAATGCAAATCAAGCCCATGATGGGACACCACTTCACACCCATTAGGCTTGTCTGTCAAAAAAACCAGACAATAACAAATGTTGGCAAGGATGTGGATAAATTGAAACCCCATACTTTTTATTTTATTTTATTATTATACTTTAAGCTATGGGAAACATGTGCAGAACATGCAGGTTTGTTACATAGGAATACACGTGCCATGCTGGTTTGCTGTACCTATCAACCCATCATCTACATTAGGTATTTCTCCTAATGCTATCCCTCCCCTGGCCCCCAACCCCTGAACAGGCCCTGGTGTGTGATGTTTCCCTCCCTGTGTACATGTGTTCTCATCGTTCAACTCCCACTTATGAATGAGAACATGCAGTGTTCGGTTTTCTGTTCCTGTGTTAGTTTGCTGAGAACGATGGTTTCTAGCTTCATCCATGCCCCTGCAAAAGACATGAACTCATCCTTTTTATGGCTGCATAGTATTCCATGGTGTATATTTGCCACATTTTCTTTATCCATGCTATCATTGATAGGCATTTGGGTTGGTTTCAAGTCTTTACTATTGTGAACGGTGCTGCAATAAACATATGTGTGCATGTGTCTTTATAGTAGAATGATTTATAATCCTTTGGGTACATACCCAATAATGGGATTGCTGGGTCAAACAGTATTTCTGGTTGTAGATCCTTGAGGAATCGCCACACTGTCTTCCACAATGGTTGAACTAATTTACACTCCCACCAACAGTGAAAAAGCGTTTCTATTTCTCCTTCCTATTTCTCCACATCCTCTCCAGCATCTGTTGCTTCCTGACTTTTTAATGATGGCCATTCTAACTGGCATGAGATGGTATCTCACTGTGGTTTTGATTTGCTGTTCTCTAATGACCAGTGATGATGAGCTTCTTTTCATATGTTTGTTGGCTGCATAAACGTCTTCTTTTGAGAAGTGTCTGTTCATATCCTTTGCCCACTTTTTGATGGCGTTGTTTGTTAATTTCTTATAAATTTGTTTAAATGCCTTGTAGATTCTGGATATTAATTCTTTGTCAGATGGATAGATTGCAAAAATTTTCTCCCATTCTGTAGGTTGCCCGTTCACTCTGATGATAGACTTACAATTTAAATTATCTTGGGTATATACCTAGGAGAGAAATTGCTGGTAGCATGGTAACTTTGTTTAAAACTTGAAGAACTGCCAGACTCTTTTTCAAAGTGTCGACACCTTTTTACATTTCTTGTGTAAATGTAAATTTAAACGTAAATTTGAATTAATTGTAAATTTCTTGTTTAAATGTAAAAAGGTGTAGACACTTTGAAAAAGAGTCTGGCAGTTCCTCAAATTTTAAACAGAGTTACCATGTGACCCAGCAATTTCTCTCCTAGGTATATACCCAAGAAAATTGAAAACATAAGTCTACACAAAAAATTGTACACAAATATCCATAGCAGCATTATTCATAATAGCCAAGGTAGAACCAAGCCAAATGTCATCAGCTGATAAATGTATAAGTAAAATATTATATATCTATACCATTAAATATTCAGCCCTAAAAAGGAATGAAGTACTGATTTGTGCTAAAACATAGATGAACGTTTAAAACTTTATGCCTTGTGAAAGAAGCCAAAGATAAAAAGCCAAATGTTGTACGATTACTTTTTTCATAGTCTTAAATTTTTATTGTAGATTTCAATCTCCAATTATTTATACATAGTATACATAGTTTGTACTATATAGATATACAATTGAGTTTTGCATTTTGACTTTCTATC
This sequence comes from Mandrillus leucophaeus, assembly GCF_000951045.1. NCBI lineage: Eukaryota > Metazoa > Chordata > Mammalia > Primates > Cercopithecidae > Mandrillus > Mandrillus leucophaeus. Next base: position 651,705 of record NW_012101743.1, read on the forward strand.
TTGAGACCTTGCTAAACTCATTTATTAGTTCTAATAAGGTTTTTTTTTAAGATTCCCATAGGATTTTCTATACAATCATGTCATCGTTGAAAAATATAGTTTTAATTATTCTTTTCTTACATCTACCTTTTACTTCTTTTTAAATTATACTTTAAGTTCTAGGGTACATGTGCACAATGTGCAGGTTTGTTACATATGTATACATGTGCCATGTTGGTGTGCTGCACCCATTAACTAGTCATTTACATTACGTATATCTCTTGATGCTATTCCTCCTCCCTCCCCCTACCCCACAACAGGCCCTGGTGTGTGATGTTCCCCTTCCGATTACATTTTTATGGCATTTCCAGAACAGGCAAATTTAACAGAGACAGAAAGTGGATTTGTGGTTACCAGGGCTAAAAAAAGGAAGATTGAGTAGTGACTGTTACTGGGTATAGGGTTACTTTTTGGGGTGGTAAAAACATTCTGAGATTTGAAAGTGGTCGTGGTTATGAACATGCTAAAAACCACTAAATTGTACACTTTAAAATGATGAATTGTATAGTATGTAAATAATATCATAATTTATAGAAGGATTAGACAGGAGTAAATGGGGAATATGTACATGTTCAGTAAGTTTGATCATTCTGGGACTGACATAGCAAAGAACTACAGCAATTCCAAGATAGGAGGTTATAGTCAGCTACAAAAATGTAAAAATAAAGGAATCAGTGGAGAAACAGAAATTGGAAAAAAAAGTTGTATAAAATCAGAGAATTTACATCTAACTGCACACCCACTAATCAAAATAGAGAATACTAGGGTTTTGAAAATTCGGATTGGCTGAAGTTTTGTTTACTCTGAAGTTCAGAGTGATCTAGACTTTCCAAAGTTCAGAGCCAGGCCTTTTAATGAAATGTCCTTGCCCCTTCATATTGATAGTATCTATTAATAAAGGCTCACAGGAGATTGATATATTAATAAGACACAATATTCATGAAGCTTCCCCCAGATAAATTTTATTACAAAATGCAATGTATTTTCTATAACACAAGTGATTCTGTGATCAGAAAACGGCTTATGTGTTTCAGTAAAGTGGTGTTCCATGGGACAAGTGGAATGGGTAAGACTGCAGTAACTGGGTGGTATTTAGCACTTTGTTGTCTTCTGACTCGGCTCATACTTGGAGCAGCACTATTTAAAGGAATCAATTCCCCTGCCAAGGTAATTTGAAAAACATATTAGATAGTGATATAGCAGCTTTTCGATTTCATTGTAGTTCATTGTCAAGCATTATCAAAAGCATTTTTCTTTCTATAATGGAAGGATTCAAATATATGAAAAACTTTCTAAGCAGTCATCTTAAGCTGTAAGTAAATATATAGGATCTTTGTGTTTTTTTTGTTTTTGTTTGTTTTTGGGTTTTTTTTTTTGTTGTTGTTGTTGTTGTTGTTTTGAGACAGAGTTTCACTCTTGTTGCCCAGGCTGGAGTGCAATGGCGCGATCTCGGCTCACTGCAACATCTGCCTCTCAGGTTCAAGCAATTCTCCAGCCTCAGCCTCCCAAGTTGCTGGGATTACAGGCATGCGCCACCACGCCAGGCTAATTTTGCATTTTTAGTAGTGACAGGGTTTCTCCATGTTGGTCAGGCTGGTCTCAAACTCCTGACCTCAGGTGATCTGCCTGCCTTGGCCTCCCCAAGTGCTGGGATTACAGGCATGAGCCACCGCACCCAGCCCGGATCTGTCTTGCTAAATACAAAACAAACAAACAAAATAATAACTACTACTAGAGTTGCACAATTACTCAAAAATTGGACCCTTTTAGCTGATACAGCATTCTGAGGCTTGAGAGTATATTATAAAATTTCCTCTCCTACCATATAAAGAAGCATTTTGAATGGAATCATATATTGCAATGTTTGGTTTGGAAAATCTAGATCCTTGTTCTATAGAGTAATAGCATCAGGAATCCCCTAGTTGGAGAGAGAGAGAGAAATGTGTGTGTGTGTGTGTGTGTGCATGTGCGTGAGTGTGTGTGTGTATACACACTATGTATTTATTCTCTTAAATATTGCCAAAATGTACACAGAACATTTTCTCTCAGGGAAATGGCCTCTTTTGAAAAAAATTCTGTTATATTTTCTCACTTAATTGTTTACTTTTATAAACTTTCAGGGAGAATAATGGTGATTTAAGAGAACAAGATGAAATTTTCTCCGTGAATAGTTGCAGAATACCCAGAAAAAAAAGTCTATGTGTTTTTAACTAGTCAGTGGAAATTTCCATAAGGTGGAAGACAGGAATAACTGGAGATCTTATCTTTGTATTCTCAGTACAATATCCAGCACATTCAATTAATGTTAAGTTGTAATGAGACAATGCTGTTACATCACAAAAATACAGTGAATATCACAAATCCAGTGAAAACTTCCTAAAATGTTTTAGTTGCACATTTTTTAACCCCTTGGTTTCCTTTTGATGTTAATATTGAAAGCGTCCATTAAAGGCCATTTACCCAGGCAATTAATTTTTATTGGTCTCTGAATGACTTGTTTAAATCATCTCCTTGGTTGTATTATAAAACATATGGATCAAGGAAATCATCCACATTAAGGCAAAGCTGGTCTCAAAGGCAATCTGCTCATCTGGAACCATGTGTTATCTAGTACAGAAGCAGTGTACTTGTATGTGTGCTATCAAACTTTCTTAATGGTAGCTGCAATAACAGTAACAAGTGTCCAGTATTCACTTCAATATGCTTTTCTGGGATTTGGATATCTACTAGAAAATATTTTCCTTCGTCTTGAAAGCTGAATATATACGAACCACTGCAGGGTTTAAAATCATTTCCCGCCTCACCTCAATGCAGTAATTTACTGAGAGAAGACATTCAGTCTCCTCAGAAACGTATAAGGATATTTTTAGGAAGGCATTCAATTTAGATCCCAAGTTATCACTGCTGATGTATTATTTATTTACAACCTAAACCTAGGAAATGCTAATTAATACATCAAAGTGTTTTTTAAATGGATCATTTGAGAGTTGTGAGAACACAAATAAGAAATTATGCTAACTTTGCTATATCATCAGACCCTATGAAATTCCAGTACTTTATTTAAATAATCTCAACTTGCTAATAATTTTACTTGTGTACAATTATATATCATGATTTAAAAAATAACATTAATTTTTGGTTACTTTTTTTGATGGGTGTTATATTTACAGCTCTTTTCCCCTATGTGGTCCTACTCATCTTGTTAGTATGACGTGCAACTCTGGAGGGTGCTTCAATAGGCATTTCATACTATATTGGAGCACGGTCAAACTTTACAGAACTTAGGGAAGCTGAGGTGAGTCTTATTTCAGATTTCAAACTATCTGAGGAGGTAAATCTTAAAAGCAAATGCCAAAAATCTTTGGTTCCATATGAATATCATAATGTAGTAGCTTGCAAAAAACATACAGCTAAATTTATTAGTTTCTATCCACTAGGATGTCTGATTTAGCTAATATTTAACATGCCATTAATTCTCTTTTGTTGATGGTGAGATAATTTTCAGAAATAGGATTTTAAAATTCATTTTTATTCATTTAAACAGATTCTATTTGACCAACAAAATTTTGGGTTTATTAATCTGAAAAATAATATTGCATTCATAAATATCTGCAAGTTGATGACTAGGACTATGTGTTTTATTGGATAAACTCGTAGTAGCTTTAGAGACTACTGTTGAAAGTTTAATAGTCTAACATATATTTTAATTTTCTTCAAAATTTAATATCCCCAAAATATTGTCAAGTTTTGCCTAGTGAATTGTGAAGTTAAAACATAAATATGACATGGATTAAGCATTCCATAACCAAAATTGTTACTTATACCAAAAGTCTAACATATGCCATGAATAAGAATTAGGTAACACTCTTTTAACTTTACCTTTAGATAATGGCTGAGTGTATCACTGGTATGTAAAATCATTTACAATTTTACTGCAGAGAGTATTAACAGTAAGTGTACTACAGATAGTATGCTTCTATCAGTATGGCCTAGAATGCTTTCACTTTTTTATTAGTCACATCACATTCTTAGCACACATTAAGTTCTGTTCAAGTAAAAACCTATAATCTTATGTTGAAATCAAGAGACACTATGTTAATAGTATCTGCCATACTAGTAGTACTATTCAAAATGGATATTAGTTTTAGTTTGCTATAGTATTCTTCATGGAACTCATGCCAATTTCCAGCCATTGCTGTTTTCTTTTCTAAATACTTACAAGATGATATGTAATTATTTCTTGTAAATGTTTTGGTAAGCAGTGCCAAGTGTATGAGATATTAGTTGTGGAAATCTGTCATTTGTTTACAATTACCTTTCTGAAAATTGAAATGTCAATCATTGGTCTTTGGTTACATTTTCGTGCTCAATAATTTTCACTCTATGATTAATCACATAGCTTTAAATCATTTTAGATATATGGAATTTTATGATTATAGTCTTGGAGCTTAATATACTTTGATGTGTCCACAGGCCATCTTAATTTGTTTCTTCATTTATCTTGGGCCTTACTCTTTTTATCCCTGTTGGTTAATCTCTTCCCCATTTGAAGACCATTTTGGATGGTGAATAAGAAATAAAACGAAAGTTGGGATTCATCACCTTCTCTGTGTTAGGTTACTGAAGAAGATAAAATACGCTAATGCACTTGGAAATAGTAAACTTTTTAATAAATATGAGCTAACATACGATTACTTCAATTATTTCTGTTACATTATACTACCTTGTTATAGTTGCAACATTTTCCCTAAGAAGTAGATTCACCATTTTCTTTAAAACTCACGATTTGAGCATAGTTGAAAAGCACCTTTGATATACTTTTGGTGGATTTTAAAAGCCCAAGATATCCGGGTTTTGTACTTCCTTGAAACCACTCTGAAAAATTTGTATGATGCTTTTTTATAGGCCTGTGTTTCAGTATCTCTAATACCTTAAAAAAATTAGAGTGAAACCTAAAGCTCCTTGTGAAACATACAATTTAATATTCTCACCCTCTGCTCTCCAACACAACACAACCCAACTCCTTTTTTGGGTTTGTTGGCAATAAGAATTGTTTTTCTTAGATTTTTTTTTTATTCCTCACAATCTATATTCTAAACAGAGAATTATAATCAGGTGTCTTTCCTTTTCTTTGAATATCTGAAATCCATTGAGATCTCCAGGAGAGTAGAGAACCATACAAATTTATAGATAGAGAGGTCTTCAGGAATGCAGAAATTACTTTTCTAACTACCTCATTACAGTGATGAAACTAAAACCAAGATAGATTCAAATTGAGCTAAAAGTGTACAGCCAATTATTGCAATTTGAATTAGGATTTCCTAATCTCTAATGTAATAATATTGTATATGGATATGAGATTCATAGATATGGAGATTAAAATTAAGTTTGGAATTTCTTTTCACTTTTGTTTGCAACCTAGGTACACATCATGGTATGCAGTAGCATTCTTACACAACACAGAACTGCCACACTCCCAGCTCCCCTGTCACACAGGCACACATAATGTATCAAGCAAAAGAAGCTCAGAGACCAACCTGAGCATGCTGCTTATCTCTTAATATGGACAAGAGCCTAAGAAAAAACAGGGCATTTTATTTCTAATATGATTTTCTTAAATATAAATAAAATAACCTTGATCTATCCCAAAACAGTTTTCTATGGAACTTGAAAACTGATTGTAAATTTTATTCGAAAAAGAAAAAGGTCAAAACCCCAAGGTGTATCTGATGTGAAAAGGACTTGTCCTACCAGATATGAAACAATATTTATAATACTGTACTAATTAAAATAGTGAAGTGTTAGCATAGGTATAGACATATAGGCCAGCAGAACAGGATCGTAATCTCAGAAATAGATTAAAAAACAAATGGAACTTGGTATGAGGCAGAGATGGCAATGCAGATCAATAGGAAAAGGGATAATCATTCAGTTGATAGAATTGATATCTAACTGATCTAATCGATAATATCAATTATCCTTGAACAATTGATATCCCATTTAGGAAACAACATCAGTTGGAAATTTCACATATCATTCGCATATCACATATAATGATATGCACAATGTCAATATTAGGTGAATTGAAAATTTAACAATATAGGCAAAACTTTAATTTCTTTAGAAGAAAATATAGAATAGTAACTTTATAACCTTGGGCTAAGCAGTTTTTAAAAGTAACAGAGGTCAAGGGCAAAACATATAATCAAAGATGGATACTTTCATTTTCAGTAAACCCCTAACAACTGTGGTTAATCAAAGGACACAATGTCAAAAGGTAGAAAATGTAAGCCACAAATTGGGAGGAAAAAATCAACATATATAATAGACAAAGAATTAGAATCCAAATGAAATCAATACTTATTAGAAACTAAGTGACACAGGCCAAATCAAAAACTGGCAAAAGACATGAACAGGAATTTCACAGAAAAAAAAAATCCTATGGAAAATGAAGTGTTGGCAAGTATGTGGTGGAATGGGAACCCTCACACCCAGCTAGTGGGAGTGCAAAATGGTATATCCACTTTAAAGAACAATTTGGCAAGATTTAGTAAAAGGGGGGAATATGTATACTTTTAAACATCACAGTTCCACACCTACATATGGGGAATATAAAAGAATGTTTACAGCTCTATAACAGCAACATGGTGAATGACCTAAATGTCCATTAACAGGAGAAAGGAAAAATCGTGACATATGCAATTTGGCAATAAAGAATGATTAAAAGAACTATTTATATTTAATATAAACAAATGAATTTGCTTACATTCTTTCATTTTAGAATCATAAAGTGGACATTTTATATAGTTCAATTTTCTGATGGATAAATCTCACAATACCAAATAGAAAAGTGCACGTTGTATATGTTTACACGCATTAAGATAACTTTTCTATAAATTCCAAAACATTCAAACCTAAGTATTAAAAAAAACAAAGAAATGATCAACACAAAAGTCAGGATAGCAATTACCACTGGAGGGTTGTAGGGTGATGTAATCAGGAAAGGACAGTAATATTTTGTTTCTTAAGCTGAGTAGTGGGCATTTGGGTGTTCATTTCACTGTTATTTATAATATATTAATTTGCATATGTGAGATACTATGCAAATAAGATATTGTGTATATGTTTTAAAATATTAAATTATTTTCTCTTACAGATTTGGGTAGATATTTTACTCCCTTTCAGTGGCTTGGGGTGACTTAGTTGCTCTATTATATGACAATAAGTTCAAAAACAACTGCTTCTTTGATGCCATTGTCGTTTTTTTGACAAACTGTCTCACTAGTGTTTTGCTGGATTTGCCATTTTTTCTATATTGGGCCAAATAGCTCATATATCTGGAATGCAATTTTCTCAAGTTGGAAAATCAGGTATATAATACCATATATTATCAACTCTGATTAATTCAATGTATCTCACTTATGAAACTCTAATATAGTTTATAGAAATTTACTTAAAACAGTCATAATTTAGAGTATTGTGTTTTCTTTCTCACTTTCTTTTTGTACTAGGGTTCTCCAGAGGGACAGAAGTAATAGGATATGTGTGTATATATACGTATAAATATATATGTATGAATATATAGATATGTATAAATATATATAAAGGGGAGTTTATTAAATATTAATTTACATGATCACAAGGTCTCACAATAAGCTGTCTGCAAGCTTGAGGAGCAAGGAGAGTCAGTCCGAGTCTCAAAACTGAAAAACTTGGAGTCCAACGTTCGAGGGCAGAAAGCATCCAGCATGGGGGAAAGATGTAGGCTGAGAGGCTAGGCCAGTCTCGCCTTTTCACGTTTTTCTGTCTGCTTTACATTCTCTGGCAGCTGTTTAGATTGTGCCTACCAGATTAAGGGTAGGTCTGTCTTCCCCAGCCCACTGACTCAAATGTTAATCTCCTTTGTCAACACCCTCACAGACACACCTAGTATCAATACTTTGCATCCTTCAATCCAGTCAAGGTGACACTCAGTATCACTCATCACAGTCTTATATAATTTGGTTGCTTTAATAACATAATAATTCTTAGATTATCCGTGTAAACAGGAGTATATTAGGAAAACATTGCTTAAGAAAATAGAATGTTTTCCCAAATTTTGTTTAGTCCTTAACATGAACCACTTACTGTACAACTACAAGGTTCAGACATCATGTTAAGCACTTCCCATACATTTATGAATACATATAAAATGTATATAAACATGGACAGAATAACATATATAATCCATGGTAACAATTGCCTCTAGAGAAAAATGTGAATTGTATCAGGAAGAGAAAGACAATATACAAATTCCTTACATAAAATTACAGTATTGGGACTGAATATTTAAAACACATGAACACTGTAAAGGTAAGAGAGTCAAGTGACTTTGAGTGTCCAGCTTTAAAGAAAACTTAGTGAACTCCCTAACTTTAACAAACAAAACAACCAAATCCAATGTTTTTATAAATGAAAGTGAAATAGTTGGTAAAGAATTTACGTCATAGATTGTGTTGCCAAATAAGATGAGATTTTTCTAATACCTTATTTTTTAAATGTTTAAATATTGGTAACTAATTTAAAATATCATACATTTTTGTATGTTTTGATTTGGCATTCATTGCCTATCCAGAAGCTCTAGTGCAACTACTAGGTGGTCCATTTTAGATCATATTATTTTTTGCAAGCTTTTAAATTTGGGTCTCGATTCTCGGTTTGCTTCCGAGAATATTTCCAGCGTTAACATATTACTCATATATTTCATTTGTGTTTTCTCTAATTGACAACACGCTTTTATTACCCATATTGCCCCCTAGCTGTTAATTTCAGAATGACCTTTCTGAAAGCTGTTTTAACTTAAATACAGAAAAATACTTGATACTCAAAAGGAATACACATTAATATTTTATCATACTTCTTTCAGCTATTTTAAAAATAAACTGTTGCAGGTGAATTTGAAGTCCCCTGTCTTTCTCTCCCTGATACAATTCATATTTTTCTCTAGAGACAATTGTTACCATGAATTGTGTATGTTATTTTGTCCATGTTTATATACATTTTGTATGTATTCAAAAATAACATATACATTTTTAAATTTTCACATAAATGTGAAGTTTCATAGCATACGTATTACTCTGAAAGTTTTTTTGCATTAATTATGAATTCAGTTGATACACAGGTATATAGATCTAATTAAATCACAATCTCTTTGTTACCATAATACTGGGCATTTGAATAATTTAATTAAAAAAATTACACACACTGCTGCAATGATCATACTTGCACATAGTTCTATGCACATATAGGGATTTACCTAGGTTATATGACTAGGGAAATTCTGAAAAAAATTTTCATCCTACCACTTTCTCACATAAAACAGTTTCATAGTTTACTCTGTTTATAGGATAAAATCCAGAGTTTTCTTGTTGACTTTTAAAGTCCTCGAAACTCTCAAACATCTTTTCTGATATTTTCATTCACACATCTTTCTGCTCTTGGGCAGTTACCTATTTCATGGACACATTGATTTCTAAACCTAGAATCCTTTCTGTCGTTTTCACACCACTGATTCAAATATTTACCTTATTTAAAAGTCATATTAGAATTCTTCCTTTTAGATGATTTCAGCTGACAGAGGACTGTTACCTTACAATTGCTATCAATGAAAAATCATATAAAACAGACTGAAAACAACAAATAGAACTGCATTCAGTTTCCAGCAGAGCCAAGTGATGAAAAGAAATGACCCTATGGGTTTTTAAAAGCAAGAAGCAGGGCTCAGAGTCTCTACTCAACATCTATTTGTAAATTTGATTAACAGACGTGGAATTCTGTGACTAACAGCACTGGCAAATAAGTTGATATATAACATGTCATTTATCCCCCTCTGAAGAAATGATCATAACAATTCAAGATTTATTTCCCAAAGTGATGAAGAAAATGATGGTTTCCATAATTCTGGGCTGCTGCTTGGTTTTGTTTCTCCTTAGTCTTGTTGGTGTGACTCAGGTATACTACAGCATTTTTTTCATAGACAAATTATTAGTTGGAACATACTTTATAAACTAACGAAAGGAACGAAGTCTTAAGAGGTTGCTTAGTGACAAGTCCAGGTCTGACTTGGATCAAGGTTTTCTGAGTTTTAACCCATTTTTCTCCATTATTACTTTCCATAAATTTATTTTGCAGATGAGGAGGCCGAATAATGGACAGTTACCTCAGTTGCAATAAGATTGCAGACTTTAAACACTACAGATACAGATACTACATTTCTTGGCAACCACTACAGAACACACAGACATTGCATACCATTCTGATAATCAACTATTCGAAGTGCTTGTTTTTTTTTTTTTCTTTTCAGTGACTCCATATAGATTGAAAGATTTTTGAGATATTTAAAGCCACATTTGGGTTTACATCTGAAACATTCCTTTACACATTTTAGCAGAAGTGAAACTAAGGAGCATATGTCAAGATTAAATTAATAGATTCAATTGGAATACCTCAGCAATCATAAAAACAATTAAAATATACTTAGAAATAATCAATATTTTTTTGGTAGGCTGGAATTTACTGGATTCATCTGATTGACCACTTCTGTGCTGGATGGGGCATTTTAATTGTAGCTATACTGGAACTAGCTGGAATCATCTGGATTTATGGTAAATAGTAACTATAAAATTATTTTCAAGTTTTATTAAAATAGTTTAGTTTGACTCATTTTCATTATGTTGACCTAATTATACTATTAATCTTTATACCATTATAATTAGTAAAGTACAATATACTGGACAAAATATATTATGAAGAAAATGTAGTTACAGGTGTATGCTTCATTGTTGTACTACAGAAAAATGTTTAGACGCAGAAAGATAATTGATGCCACAATGGTTATTGGAAGAAAATATCAGCAAACATTCAATGTACTCTTTGTCTTGTTTAGGAGGGAACAGATCTATTGAGGATATAGAAATGATGATTGGAGCAAAGAGGTGGATATTTTGGCTATGGTGGAGAGCTTGCTGGTTTGTCATTACTCCTATCCTTTTGATTATAAGTAATAATATACCATGACATTGGTATCAATAATATATACATTCTAAGATAAACTTAGTAATTCACATTGAAGACAAAAGGCAAAGTAATTTTATAAGTGAATGATTTTCAAGTTTTGCAGTATTTATGGATGGTGCTTCTAAGTTGCTTCAATTAAAATGCCTTTGCAGTATTATTTTGAGACCATCAATTTAAACATTTACCATTTGAGAACATAAACAGGTTCAAACAGACTTAAAAGTTATCAATAATTTAAAATTTATCAATAGAATAAATGAAAATAAATCATGAATTTTCTCATTCCCTAAAAAATATGTTGAGTCAACAATAATGTTCCTAACCATTCTGCCAGGCACAGAAAACACAGAGATACATAAGGCCCACATCCTGCCTTCAAGGAATTCACTTTCAATATACTAACTGCTGAAAAACACCAGTCATATTTTAATTCACATTTTATCTCTTAACGAGGCAGGTATTTGGCATCTGAAAATAAAGAAACTGACCTGTGTCAATAGGGGCAATGGTTTATGTTAATAAATTCAACAATTAATACTATTTAGGAGCTGAGGTAAAGCAAAAGTTGTCTTACTTGAGAGATATAACATATAGACTTAAAATCTTCAAATAATATTTTAGGACAGTAGATGGCTGAGCACCAAAATAAACACTACACTGGATGGAGAATGATTATGAACTAGAAATAATGATGGTGGGGTGGAGCAGTGTCAAAGCTTCATAGATCTGTTTTGGTTTTCATTGCCTTCATGCTTCAAAGGTTTTCCTAGAAAAGGCTATTAATTAATTCTATCCACGATTTGCATCAAATCTAAAGTGTCATATTTGTTTGCAGAGAGGATTACATTTCTTTAACATTATGAGATCAATTTCAAAAAGTGAGCAGTTTAGAAGTAGACATGCTGAATTGAAATATTTGGATACTCCATATTTTTGCTAAATGACTTTGAATATGCTGCTAAATATTTTTATTTGACAAGTCTCCATAATAAAATAAGCCCCCTTGTCAATTTAGAATGTCTAGCTGGACCTCTTAACAAGCTAATATTCAATGATTACATAGGTTTGACACCTGATTTTAATTGAAAATGCAAAAGTATTACATATGAAATGATTTACATTGCCATCTATTGTATATTGAACTCCATTATCCCTCAGTTATTCTCTTATAGTTAGGTATATTTATAATACTTATAAAAATACATTTAAATTTCTGTAATTAAATTAATGGAATGAAGCCATTGAATTTTTGATATGGTTTGGCTCTGTCTCCACCCAAATCTCATCTTGAATTGTACTCCCATAATCCCCATGTGTTGTGGGAGGGACCCAGTAGGAGATAATTTGAATCATGGGGGTGGTTTCCCCCATACTGTTCTTGTGGTAGTGAATAAGGCTCATGAGATATGATGGTTTTATCCGGGGTTTCCGCTTTTGTATCTTCCTCATTTCCACTTGCCACTGCCATGTAAGAAGTGCCTTTCACCTCCTGCCATGATTCTGAATTCTCCCCAGCCATGTGGAACTGTAAGTCCAATTAAACCTTATTTTCATCTCAGTCTCATGTATGTCTTTATCCTCAGCGTGAAAATGAACTAATACAGTAAATTGGTATCAGTAGAGTGGGGCGTTGCTGAAATGATACCTGAAAATGTGGAAATGACTTTAGATCTGAGTATCAGGCAGAGGGCTCAGAAGAAGACAGGAAAATGTGGGAAAGTTTGAAACCTCCTAGAGAGATGTTGAATGGCTTTGAAAAAAAATGTTGAGAGTAATATAAACAATAGAGTCCAGGCTGAGGTGGTCTCAGATGTTGATGAGGAACTTGTTGGGAACTGGAGCAAAGATGGCTCTTGGTATGTTTTAGCAAAGAGACTGGCAGCATTTTGCCTCTGCCCTACAAATGTTTGGAACTTTGAACTTGAGAGAGATGATTTAGGGTATCTGGTGGAAGAAACTTCTAAGCAGCAAAGCATTCAAAAGGCGATTTGGGTACTGTTAAAAGCATTCCATTTTAAAACAGAAACACAATAAAAGTTAAGAAAATTTGAAACCTGACGATGCAGTAGAAAATAAAAACCCATTTCAAGCTGGCTGCAGAAATTTGCATAAGTAACAAAGAGCCAAATGTTAATCTGCAAGAAAATGGGGAAAATGTCTCTAGGGTATGTCATAAGTCTTCATGGCAGCCCCTCCCATCACAGACCCGGAAGCCTAAGGGAAAAACAAATGGTTTCATGGGCCAGGCCCAGGGTCCCCATGCTGTGTACGGCCTTGGGCCTTGGTGTCCTGTGTCCCAGTCGCTCCAGCCATTGCTAAAATGGGCCAAGGTACACCTCAGCCCATGGTTTCAGAGGGTGCAAGCCTCAATCCTTGGCAGCTTCCATATGGTGTTGAGCCTGTGGGTACGGAGAAGTCAAGAATTGAGGTTTCGGAACCCCCACCTAGATTTCAGAAGTACGGAAACTCCTGCAAGCCCAGGCAAAAGTTTGCTGCAAGGTTGGGGCCTTCATGAGAACCTCTGCTAGGGCAGTATGGTAGGGGAATATGGGGTTGGAGCCCCCATACAGAGTCCCTACTGGGGCACTACCTAATGGAGGTGTGAGAAGAGGGCCACAGTCCTCTAGACCCCAGAATGTTAGATCCACCGACAACTTGCACCGTGTGCCTGAAAAAGCCGCAGACACTCAATGCCAGCCTGTGAAAGCAGCCAGGAAGGGGGCTATACCCTACAAAGCCACAGGGTCAGAGCTGCCCAAGACTATGGGAACCCATCTCTCGCATCAGCATGACCTGGATGTGAGACATGGGGTCAAAGGAGATCATTTTAGAGCTTTAGAATTTGACTGCTCCGCTGGATTTGGGACTTGCATGGGCCCTGTAACCCCCTTGTTTTGGCCAATTTATCCCATTTGGAATGGCTGTATTTGCCCAATAACTGTACCTCCACTGTATCTAGGAAGTAACTAGCTTGCTTTTGATTTTACAGGCCCAGAGGCAGAAGGGACTTGCCTTGTCTCAGATGAGACTTTGGACTGTGGTCTTTTGGGTTAACGCTCAAATGAGTTAAGACTTTGGGGGACTGTTGGGGAGGCATGATTGGTTCTGAAATGTGAGGACATGAGATTTGGAGGGGACTGGGGGGGAATGATATTGTTTGCCTCTTTGTCCCCACCCAAGTCTCATCTTGAATTGTACGCCTATAATTCCCACATGTTGTGGGAGGGACCCGGTAGGAGATCATTTGAATCAGGGATGCAGTTTCCCCCATACTGTTCTTGTGGTAGTGAATAAGTCTGCTAGATCTGATGGTTTTATCAGAGGTTTCTGCTTTTGTATGTTCCTCATTTTCTCTTGCTACTGCCATGTAAGAAGTGCCTTTCACGTCCTGTCATGATTCTGAGGCCGCCCCAGTCATATGCAACTCTAAGTTCAATTAAACCTCTTTTCTTCCCAGTCTCGAGTGTGTCTTTATCAGAAGCATGAAAATGGTTAATACAATTTTAAAATTAAACTGATAGATCTACTTAAAAATATTCTTACAATGTATTGTTTTCTCATTGATTTTAGTAAAACAAAAACAGCTAAATAGGGTGTGTAAATGCATGTGTGTTTTTGATGTGCTAAAAGGGGAGCTTTGTGCAGTGGGAGAGAATAGAAGCAGTTCCTAAGCAAGGAGAAAAGTGTGCCCATTAAAATGTACTTCACATTCTCATTGTATTAATCTATATACTGGTTAACTTATGGCATAAAATAAAATCACACTATTATAAATCAAAGAGAAATGCTCAATAACAGAATATTTTAGATATTGTTTTACTTTATATCTGATATATGGTCTAGTATTTTCTTGAAATATATGTTGAACAAGTATTTGGATTTATAAATATATGACAGTATTTTGGAAAAATTTATTCCATGTAAAAAAAGTTATTTATTTAGGTTCTTTTCATAGGTTATCTTCTGGCTTGTTACTAGATTATCTCAACTGCTTGAATGTATTTTCATATTAATTATTTTTGATAAATCACATCTAAAGAACAGAATCAAATTGCTAATCATTAGTGCAATAAAGTTGAATCTTTAGCTTTGTCTTTGCATATTTCACTTTTACAGGCAATATTTGTCTGGTAACTAATGCAATTCCATAGACCTGATTATGGCACAATTCCATACCCTGACTGGGGAGTTGCTCTAGGCTGGTGTATAATAATTTTCTGCATTATTTGGATTCCAATTATAGCTATCATAAAAATAATTCAGGCTAAAGAAAACATCTTTCAAGTGAGCGCATTAAATTTTTTAATATTTTATACAAATTACTTATGATTAAAGTGAAGATTACTCACACTATGTAATATGAGAACATATAAGATGCAATTAATTACTCCTACTTCTTCGCTACTTCTATACCTGACAACCATCTGTTACTAGTGTATAACATGGTATTATATTATGTATGTATTTGCTATGTTTCTCTATACTAGATTATAAGCTCCTTGTGGGAGAAGTCTGGTCTTACTTGTTGCTGTATAGCTGGGCCTTGCTACAGTGCTTAGCATATAACAGCTATGACATCTATACCTGTGCTGAGTTGTCCCTGAAGATGTCACAAAGCAAATGACCTGTTTGGTTTATATCCATAGTCACTACTTTTGAAACCGTATCTGGTTATAATATACATTTTAATAGTGTTTTTATACTGGAATAAGCCTGGTAAATATCTGGAACTCAATCTAGACCCTGAGTCACCTTTCTCCCATGGAGGTCTAAGGGGATAAAGTTTGTTATGATATCTCAGTAGGACAATGACCACGTAGGCTCAGGAGTCTTAGATTTAAATAAATTAGCAAGTCCATACAACAGTGGATCGAATTCAATGGTTTGATCCTGGAACTTTTTTCCTTTGTTCTTGAAACATATCCCCGGTACACACTGATTTAGATCCTTACCTCACACTCATCCTAAGGCCAGGATGGAAATGTCTGAGAATTCAGTGAAGGTACAGATTAGACACACTGTTACTCTAATGGGTTCACATACCTTGTTTTGAATTCATTTACATACTCAGTTATTTTGGTTTAGTAGTTAATATAGTTCTATTAACAACTAGTTACATTTGACTATACTTTTATCTTGGCAAACTGTGCATTATTAAGAATTTAGATGATTGCTTTTTACCTTTCTATGATTCTTATTTTTTGTTAGTAAAGAAAAAAATTTAAATGAAAGTACAGTTCAATATTTACTTGTTTACAGATCATGGCACTTAAATTCTAAGACAATAATTTTTTTTTTCATTTCAGTGCCTTGTAAGTTGCTGCAGACCAGTTTCTAACTGGATTCCATACCTGGAACAACATTGTAGGGAGAGATATAAAGGCATGATATATCCCCCAAAAAAGACTGACAGTCAAATATCTACTGTTAGTGGCAGCAGAAAACCAGAATGAGATCTCATTGACAAAATATATGATTGTATAATGTGATTTTTTTTAAGAATAGAGGGAAACGTTTTTATTTGTATGTTAACCGAGTAGGGAAATGTACATACTATTTTCATGATAGTGTGATTTTTCTCACATTTAAACAGGAATGTAGTATAAAAATGTGAATTTCTTAATGCTTAGCCATGTGATTATATTTCTTTTCAGATTATCTATCTGAAAAACACACACATACATACATGTCTCTATATAATAATTATATTTTTGTAAATATTATAATGCTTTTCTAATACATTGAAGGCTTTTTGGGGCTAATTGCTTTGAAATATTTACATTTTCCATTATATAAGTTTTAAAATATTATTTACTTGTATTTTCTTAATATAAAATATTTCTTTTCCACAAGTCTGTGGGGAATATAAATCAATACTTTTTTTAAAAAAGCATTAAAACTGAAGGCCTCACTTAATTAGAAATGTCATAAATACATGCAAAAATGGACTATGTATACTATGAGGACTGTAGTTTAATATTTTTATCCAAATATGTTTAAAAACTTCAAGCGTTTGTTACAGTTCATGTTTTCTGTGTGAAACTTATAGTTAATGTTCTTTATAAAGAGTGACATAAGAGAAAAGTAAGGATTCTATGGCCGGTAAGTAAGAAATCTAGAAAATGAAATATTGAGTACTTCCTTTCCCATATACAATCTTACTTCCTTGGGTCATTTGGGACAAAACTAGCACCCATTTAATTTCTATTGTGTTTCACAAAATTAAGAGTTGTTCATTATACCCTCTGAAATATATGTTTAATTTCAAATAGCATATGGACCGAAATATTAATGAGAAAATGGCTTTAATCAAATCTAGCATTTTATGACTGTGATACCCAGCTGCTAGAGTGATTTTTGTCTTATATGAGTAAGTTATTACTTACAGGTGACAACTTACTTACATACTATTAGAAGATAAACTTGTCAAACTTGTCAAGAATGAGAAAAGTGAAATTAGAAGTCCTATGTCCTAGTTTCCTTACAAAGGATAATTAAATATATTACTAAGAGCTTTACATATTTGTTCTATATTGTTGACAACTGGTTTAAGCATCACAGCCTATGATGATAAACACTGCCTACATATATAAAGAACTTTTCATCAATTCTTAAGGTTCATAGGCTTCAGGGAACATATAAAACAGAAATTATATGGAATATTTTCTCTGTGTACTTCTACATGCATTTTTCTAGGGAGAGAGTCTATAGTTTTCAACAGAATATCAAAGAAACCTGTACCTAAAGAAGTTTAAGGACCACATACACTACTGCTGACATTTTGCGCTTGGCAAATGAGTGACAATAGCAGGAATCATTTTTCTTAAATATTTTAAATTGTTTTCTCTTAGTCGTAATTGAACATGAAAGGAGTAAGAAATTAAGGCATTTCTTTAATTTATACTGGTAATTTATTTAGAGGGGAGGGGACAGGAAAGTAGGTAAATAGGTAGGCCTCTAATTGAACCACCTCAGTAAGTTATGAACATATATAAAAGATGAAAGTGTTTGACATTCTGAGGGTTTCCCTTGAAGGCAGGTCAAATGCTATTAGTAAACTTCAACAGATTGTTAATTTCTTAGATACAAGATTTTATAAAACAATATTTGAAAACAGATGGCTAATTAGAGGTTAGAAATACTTTTCCTTAATTTTAATCCACATTATATTACATGCATTCTACTACTACATTTTGGTACTATTTAAGGAGTCCAATTTTCTACATGTGACTTTTGCAATTCAGGGAAGATTTGGGCATTTTATTTTATTGTTTAAACTTAATTTTACTTTATTTATTTTTATTTATTTATTTTTGAGAGAGAGTCTCGGTCTGTCGCTCAGGCTGGAATGCAGTGGTGCAATCTCAGCTCACTGCAACCTCGGCCTCCCAGGTTCAAATGATTCTTCTGCCTCAGCCTCCCAAGGAGCTGGGACTACAGGCCCGTGCCACCATGCCCAGCTAATTTTTTGTATTTTTAGTAGGGACGGGGTTTCACCGTGTTAGCCAGGATGGTCTTGATCTCCTGACCTCACAACCTGCCCGCTGTGGCCTCCCAAAGTGCTGGGATTACAGAAATGAGCCACTGCACCCGGCTGATTTTAAATGAAAGAATATCTAATTGGGAAAAGTGTGAAGGGAAAGAAATCTTTTTCAAAAGCTGACCACAAAGAACAGTTAAAAGTTTTTGTCACTATCTTCACAAATGTGTAAAGCACAAATCTTAACATAGTGCTTGGCATATTGTAGGGTGTTCCGTAATAGTTATTATTATTATTACCCTGATTCAACAGTGGCAAGAAACAGCATTCTATATAAGGGAAAACAGTTCCATCAAATCCCACTTACTTTAATGCAAAGTAATTTATGGAGACAATTTATAGTATTCTATTGTAAACCAGTAGTGAAAACTGGTTTTCACAGTTGATTGAAATAAAAATTACTATATCTCAACTATATTCTGTTTAATGTAGCTTATTTATTTTTAAAAAATAAACTTTTGAACAGTTTTTCTTTTTCTATTGTGCTTACATTCCTTCCCCAGTAAATATATTTTAGCAACATGTAATCAATTATCTAAAGTATAAGTAAGAAACTCGATAAGTATCTGGATTTTTTTTTTAATCTGACTTGGTATCCCCTCCCTCTTAAAAAATAATTCATTTAGTATAAACACACAATCAAGTGAATCTACTCAAAGTGTCTTTAATGATTTGCACCACTGGCATTACATCCTGTACGCTTTTAGGTGGATTTCCGGTGACCTGATGCACCTCTCAAACCCTGGCTAACTAGAATATATTCCAGTTCAGCCATTTTGTATTCCACCCTCTTGAGGTTTACCAATAGTCGCTTCTGCATGTCTATCGAGTGTGGGAAATTATTTAAAATATCCCGAGAGAGGTTGTTGAATGAAAGATTGTTGTCTGTATTGCTGTTAATTAACCCAGTAGAAGAGCGTCTTAGTAGTGCAAAAGCAGTAGAAATTGATGACATTTCACCAGTGTTTCTCTGTAAAGGAAGGGAATTACACATATGTAGTTTATCGAATTAAGCAATTTCCAAACTACCAAAAAACAACTTGTTTAATCTTGGTTACCAAAATAAACTGATTTCCGCTAATATGTAGAGATTAAAAATGTATTGAATTACTACATTAACTCAAACATACATTCTTCCAAAATCAGACTGAGAAAAAAAATTTATGAAAGTAGCCGTTAGTGCCGAAGTTCCATATCCTTTCCTTACATTTCCTGAGCAGCCTAGTAGGTAAACATATGAACCCTGTCTTTGACTCTTATCTAAAAGCACTTCACTTGTGACTTTAACACCAGAAAATTCACATTTACACTCGAATTATTTGTGAATGCCCGGAAAGCACCCTTAAAATAAAGATGGCGAGATCAGCAAACAGACACACTGGGGAGGAAACGCAAGAGAAGAAAGAGAGAAGGTAAGATTCTTAAAGTGGGAGATGGTGGTGGGGAATGGGCACTGACAACTGCACTTTCCTCTCCAATGAGTGAAAAGCTGACCACATTACTTAGGGACTTGGGGCTTTTTAGAAGAGACCACAACTATCGAATCACTGGTCAGAATACAGGAATTGCGGAAGTGAGGGGGTAAAAGTCAGGGGCTCCTTCGAGCGACAAAGAGGAATGAGATGATCTCCCCTTACCTCTCATTTTACTGTATTTTACTCTCTTACATATACACACTCCCCAGTCCACATACTTATCTAGCTTCATCTAATTCAAATCTCCCTCATATTCACCGTTACCTGAAAGCGATATTTCCAGAAGACAATCATCAAGGCACACAGAATGCTGCTCGCTAGGAGTAAATAGATGTTCATGGTTCCTCTTCGGCCTCTTCTCCCTTCTCGGGGCGGACCCCCTCAGCTGGTAGTAGGCCCCCTAGTCAGCCTGATTTGGGAAACTTCAGGCCAGGATACTATGTGTCTTGCACTGCCTGGTGCAACTGGGATGCTCTGTTTTGTCCCGCTTTATATACTGCTGAGGACGCGCGACCTCACAGTTGGGCACGCACGCGGAGGTTCTGCGTCACAATAAGATGACGTAAAAACCGGCCCTGCAGGAAACCAGGCGGCACTTAGTAACCGTCCACCTGGTTAGCATCAGGTCCTTAGAGAGGAGAGTGAAAGACAGTGAGGAAGTGTGGGATTTCTGGGAAGCTGAAACGTGGTAGAAGTATAGCCTCCAAATGGATTGGTTAAATAGAGTATTTTAAGACTGCTCCTATTTAAAATATATATATTTATATATATATATATATATAAAAGACATATATATATGTCTTAGCTACAACCATTCCTTTATTCACTTCAAAAACAAGACAGAAACGCATTGTAAAAAGTAGCTACCCACAAGTTATCTTTGCCAGAAACTACCTACTCCACACTCACATTGCTATTTTAGAATTTACTCCAGCCCTAGTCACATTGGAATCATTACATACATTTGTGTCATTATACAGTTTAAGAAATAATTTTGGGGACATATTCACATATAAGCCTCAAAAAATTTGCACTAAAGGTATCTTTTTTCTTTTTAATTTCACGTTTATACCATGATATTTATTTTTATTTTATTTTTTATTTTTTTAATCAACTTTTATTTTAAGTTCTGGGATACATGTGCAGGATGTGCAGGTTTGTTACATAGGTAAACATGTGCCATTGTTGTTTCCTGCACAGATCAACCCATCACCCAGATATTAAGCCCAGCACCCATTAAGCTGTGCTTCCTGATGCTCTCCCTTTCCACCCATCCCACCCCTATCCCCCACAGGCCACAGTGTGTTTTGTTACCCCCTGCCATGTGTCCATGTGTTCTCATCATTCAGCTCACACTTATAAGTGAGTACATGTGGTGTTTGGTTCTCCAGAGCCAAGGTATTTTTACTACTGTGTCTAATTTTGCAAATGTGAAAACAGATGCAGGTGTTAAACTCATTTGAAACTATTTAGCAAATCAGGACTTGAATCCATGGAGTTTGAGCTCTGAGATAAACTCCCCCATTCCCATCCTAATTCACATGATCTCCACCTCCACCCTGATTTGTGAGCATCAGGTATTTAATATTCTCCAACCAAAGAATTGAACAGTGTGGTTGGATTTGTAACACATACAGGAATCATTGCTCTAGACAAGTTAGAAATGTTCAAGAAATTCAGTTAAATGTAGGCTATAGATACAGGAGTGAGACAGAGAAGTGCTGGAAGGGAAGGGCATGGTCCCTGGCTAGGGCTCCCCACCCTGGACCTGTGCCCACAGACCTAGGTGAGAACAGGCATTTCTGTTTTCCTGCCCAAATGTTGCACTTCTGAAGATAATCCTGGCCTGCCATGTCCCCATGCTGTGCCTATAAAAAACTGGAGCCCCTAGCAGGCACAGACACAAGTGGCTGGATGTCCAGAGGAATATACCAGCAGAACACACAAGAGGCTGGACATTGAGAGGATGTCGAGGGGTGAGAGCACACTGATAGGCACGGGCAAGTTGGCAGGCCATTGACTGGTGGAACAATGCAGAGTTTGTTCAAAGTGGTTGGAGGGGACCCCAGCCGCTGAGTGGCCCAACTTCAGGGGAAAACCACCTTTTCACTCCATCTCCCTTATGGCTCCACCATCTGCCAAAAACTACTTCCACTCAATAAAACTTTGCGTTCATTCTCCAAGCCCATGCATGATCCAATTTTTCAGGTACACTAAGGCGAGAACTCTGGATACAGGAAACTCTCTGTCCTTGCAATAAGGCAGAAGGTCTAATTGAGCTGTTTAACACAAGCCATGTATAGACAACAAAACTAAAGAGCATATGGTAACACATGCCCTCTGCAGTCTCAGGAGCTGTAAACATTCACCCCTAGAGGCTGCCATGAAGTCGAGCCCCACAACCTGTTCTTCTGCCTGGTTCGCCTAGGGGTTTTGTGCAGCGATACACTGAAGAAGCTAGCCACACCTCCATCATACACCCTGTGATGGGGACAAGGAAACTTTTCTGGATTCACTATGACACTAACCTAAGACCCAGAATTTAAAAACAATAGTCACCGTAATCTCAAGGTGAGCGTCTAACTGCAACCCAGTAACTCTGCTAGGTAAACAACCCTCATCTTCATATAGATGGGAAGGGGAGGAATTATATTTTTAATTTTTTTATATCACACCATTTCCTAGTTACGAGTACAAAGCTTAACATTTTATTGATTCAATGAATATTTATTAAACACTTAGATACTAGACACCGTGTTGTATTTTAAGAATCTGATTAGGAACAAAAATAAAGTCTTTGTGCACCAGGAGTGTGCACTCTGGTGTAAGAGACAGATATTAATCAAATACAGAAATGCATGTGAAAGTACTGAGATAAATGATAGCAAGGAGTACATAGTGGTGTGGGAGCTCATAATAGGCTATGAGATCTAAAGGGGAGTGAAGTACCTGGCTTTATGGCTTCTTCAATGGGATGGATAGAAAATGACCAAGTGTGGAGCTGCTGATCATTAATTTAGTCTTGGACATATCAAGTTTGAGGTGACTTTGAGGCATGAAATAAATGTTCCCATGGAGACAAGTGAATACATAAATCTGTGAGCTATCTGCATGAAAATGATCATTGAAACTCTAGATAAAATAGAAATTTCTTCATGTCAGTGTAGGGAGCACAAATGAAGAGAAGTTTGAATGGAGCCTTGAAAGATTTTAATATTTAATGGCTGGGCAATAACACTTCTATTAGTATGTGATTGTGGGCTTCCTGACATCTAAATTTCCAGTTTCATTGAATAAAATTGAGGGAAGCCCATTAACCTTATCTCTAACAATAGGATTGTGAATTTTGATCCTACTGGTATTTAAGTGAAAACTTCAGAAATCTTGGAAAATATTCTCATCAAACAGATTAGAGTACTGTTGCTAATCATTGATTTTTTTCATTTTATTTTAATTCTAAAATATATATGTAACATACAATTTAACATTTTAATCAATTTTAAGTGTACAGTTTTGTGGTAATAGGTACATTCACATAGTTGTGCAACCATCACAACAATCCATTGCCAGAGCTTTTTCATCTTCCCCAACTGAAACTCTATATTTATGAAACATTAACTTCCTATTTTCCTCTTTCCCTGCTTCTTGACAACCACCATTCTATTTTCTGTCTTTATTAATTTGACTACATTAGATACCGCATACAAGTTGAATTATGCAGTATTTCTCCTGTTCTGAATGGCTTATTTCAATGAGCATAATATACTCAAGTTTCATCCATGTTGTAGCATGTGTCACAATTTTCTTTCTTTCACGAAGGGAAGGCTGAATAACATTCCACTGTATGTGTATACCATGTTTGGCTTATCCATTCTTCTGTTGATAAACTCTTGTATTGTTTTCATGTTTTAGTATTATAAATAATGCTGCTTTGAACATGGATGTACAAATATATCTTCAAGACCCTGCTTTTAATTTCTTCGGGTATATACCCAGAATTTGAATTGCTGGATAATACAGTTATTCTATTTTTAGTTTTTTCAGGAACTTCATAGTGCTTTCCACAGCAGCTATACCATTTTATATTTCCATAAACAGTACACAGGGTTTCCAATATCTCTATATCTTCCTCAACACATGTTATTTTCTTTTTTCTTGCTTTTGTTTATATAGTAGCCATCCTAATGTTTATGAAGGATCTTTCATTGTGACTTTGATTTGCATTTATGATTAGTGATGTTGAGTGTCATGTCATGTGCTTATATCTTCTTTGAAGAAACCTCTACTCAAATCCTCTGCCCGGTTTTTAATTTGTTGGTTTGTTTTCTGTTGTTAAGTTGTAGAAGTTCTTTATATATTCTGGATACCAATCTCTTATTAGATATATGACTTGCAAAATTTTCTTTGTTCCTATGTGTTGCTTTTTCACTCTTGTAATAGTGTCCCTTAATGCACAAAAGCTTTTAATTTAAATGAAGTCCACTTTACCTATCTTTTCTTTTGTTACCTGTAATTTTGTTATCATATCCAGGAAATCACTGCCAAATCCCAAATCATGAAGCTTTTCTTAAATGTTTCCCCTAAGAGTATTATAATCTTACCCCTTAATTTTAGTTTCTTGATCCCTTTTGAGTTAATTTTTGTATATAGTGTAAAGGGTCCAGCTTTATTCTTTAGCATGTGGAGATCCAGATTTCCCAGCACCATTTATGGAAAAGACTAATTATTCATCATTGAATAGTCTGGGCACCCTTGATGAAAATCAATTGACCATGTACTCACAGGTTTATTTCTGTGATCTCTGTTCTGTTCCATTACTTCATGTGTGTCTTTACGTTAGTAGCAAATTGTTTTGAGTACCATAGTTTTTGGTAAGTTTTGAAATCAACAAATGTGAGTCTTCTACCTTTATTCTTATTTCTCAAGATAGTTTTGGCAACTTGATTTCTCTTGTGCTTCCAAATAAAATTTAGGATGAATTTTGATATTTCTGCAAAAAAACATCTTTGGGATGTTTCCATAGTATTTGCATTGACTCTGTAGATCCCTTTGGGTAATATTGACATTTTGAGATTATTAAGTCTTTCACTCCAATATTACACTATATATTTTAATTTATTTGTATCTTCCTTAAATTATTTCAGCAGCATTTTGTCATTTTTAGTGTACAAATATTTTGCCTCCTTCGTTAAGTGCATTTCTGTGTTTTACTCTTTTTGAGACTATTGAAAATGGACTTGTTTTCTGAATTTTCTTTTCAGATTTCATTGTTAGTGGACAGAAGTGAAAGTGATTTTTGAGTGTGGATTTTACACCTTACAACTTTGCTGAATCTTCTTATTAGTTCTAATTGTGAATGTGAGTTGATGTGTGTGTGTATATGTGTGTGTGTGGGTAATGTTTAGGGCTTACTAAATATAAGACTATGTTATTTGCAAACAAAGATCATTTTACTTCTTCCTTTTCTATTTGGAGACTTTTTGTTTCCTTTTTAATTGTTCTTGTTAGGACTTTTAGTATCATGTTAAGTAGAAGTGGCAAAAGAGGGCATCATTGCCCTGTTCCATGACTTAGAAGAAAAGTTTTCAGCCTTTTACCATTGAGAAATTTCAATTTTCAGTTTGTTGAGTGTTTTTATCTTGGAGACTGTTGAATTTTGTCAGATATTTTTCTGCATCAATTGAGATGATCATGTGCTTATTTCCTTTTTATTCTGTTAATGTGATGTATTATGCTGATTGATTTTTATACATTGAACTATCCTTTCTTTCCAGGAATAAATCCTACTTGGTCATGGTGTATAATTTTTTAAATATTCTGTTCCCTTCAGTTTGCTATCATTTAAAAATATACAATTTTAGAGAAGCTTCAGACTCACAGAAAAAAATGAGCAGAAAGTACAGATATTTGCCATATGCCTTCAGCCCTCACAGATGCATTGACTCCCGAACTTTGAACATCTCATGACCAGAATGGTAAATTTGTCACAACTGCTGAACCTAAATTAACAACTCTTTGTGACACAGAATCCATAATATACATTAGGATTCACTTGAGTGTTTTACATTCTATGGGTTTGGCAAATTTATATGTATCCACCATTATAGTATTGTACAAAGTAGATCCACTAAAAATCCTGTTGTACTCCACCTATTTATATCTACCTGACCTCAACTCCTATAAATCACTGATCATATTACTGTATCCATAGTTTTGCCTTTTCCAGAATGTTATATATTTGGAATTGTACAATGTGTAGCATTTTCTGAATGGCTCCTTTTACTTAGTAATATGCAGTTAAGTGTCCTTCATGACTTTACATGGATTCATAGCTCATTTCTTTTTAGTCTTGCAAAATATTCTGGTATCTGTATATACAAGAGTTTATCTATTAGCCTACTCAAAGACTCTTGCTTGCTTCCAAATATTGGCAATTATGAAAAAAGCTGCTATAACCATACATGTGCAGGTTTGTGTGTGGACATAAGTTTTTAACTCTTTTGAGTAAACATCAAGAAATATGACATTATATGGTAAAGGTAGATTTAGTTTTGTATGAAACAACTGTCTTCCAAAGTGACTATAACGTTTTGCTTTCCACCAGCACTAAGTGAAAGTTCTTGTTGCTTCCACATTCTTGCCGACATTTGGTGTCAGTGCTCTGGAGTTTGGCAACCCTAATAGATGTATAGTGATATCTCATTCTTGCTTTAATTTGGATTTCTCATGTGAAATCTGATTCTGGGAATATTTTTGTATGCTTATTTGCCATCTGTATATTTCTTTGGTGAGGTGTCAGTTAAGGTTTTCGTCTCATTTCAAAATCAGGTTTTTGACCGGGTGCGGTGGCTCATGCCTGTAATCCCAGCACTTTGGGAGGCCGAGGTGGGCGGATCATGAGGTCAAGAAATCGAGATCATTCTGGCCAACATGGTGAAACCCCATCTCTACTAAAAGTACAAAAATTAGCTGGGCGTGGTGGTGCTCTCTCCTGTATTCCCAGCTACTCGGATGGCTGAGGTAGGAGAATTGCTTGAACCTGGGAGGCAGAGGTTGCAGCGAGCTGAGCTTGCAATTTATTGATGTCCACAAATTAATGTTCTGAGATTTTTGTTGGTATTTCTCTGAATCTATCAATCTGAGAAGAACTGACATTTTGACAATATTGACTCTTTCTATATATGAACATAAAATATCTATTTAGGTTTATTTGTTTCATTCGAGGTTTATAATTAACTTTGCATATACATCTGGTATTTTTTTTTTAATTTACACCTGTTTTATTTTTTATTCCTAATGTAATATAATTTATGTGTAATATAATAATTTATGTATGATATAATTTGTAGTTATATATTCCTAATATAATTTTTTAAATTTCAAATTTCACTTGCTCAATGCTGGTATATAGAAAGCAGTTGACTTTCATATATTAACTTTATATCCTGCAACCTGACTGTAGCTTCTTATTAGTTCTAGAAGGGTTTATTTTGGGAGTTGTTTGAGATATTCTACATAGATGAACATGTCCTCTGTGAATAAAGACAGTTTATTTCTTCCTATCCAATGTGTAGACTTTTTTTTTCTTTTCTTATTGTGCAATCTAGGACTTCCCATACAATGTTCAGAACCAGTAGTGAGAGCTGACACTCTTGCCTTGTCCTTTTTGTAAAACATTCTTTTATTTTAAATTTTTGTGGGTACATAGCAGGTATATATATTTATGGGATAGGTGAGATGTTTTGATATAGCCATGCAAGGTGTACTAATTGCATCATGGAAGATGAGGTATCCATCTTTCCAAGCATTTATCTTTTGTATTACCAGCAATCCAATTATAGTCTTTTAGTCATCTATTTATTATTTATTTTTTAAAAATTATAATTAAATTATTGTTGGTAGTTACGCTGTTTTGCTACTAAATACGAGGCCTCTTTTATTCATTCTATTTTTTTTGTACCTATTAACCATCCTCAGTTTTCTACCACCACCTTCCTCACTTCCATTCCCAGCCTTTGGTAACCTTCCTCCTACACTCTATGTTCATAAATTCAATTGTTTTGACTTTTAGATCCCACAAATAAGTGACAATATGCAATGTTTGTCTTTCTCTGCCTCGCTTATTGTGCTTAAACATGATGATCTCCAGTTCCATCCATGTTGTTGCAAATGACAGAATCTCATTCCTTTTTAAGGCTAAATAGTACTCCATTGCATATCTGTACCACATTTTCTTTATCAATTCAACTGCTGAAAAACACTTAGGTCGCTTCCAAATCCTGACTATTTGCAACAAACATGGGAATGCAGACATCTCTTTTATATACTGACTTCTTTTGAGTATATACCCAGCACTGGAATTGTTGGAGTATATACTAGCTCTCTTTTCATTTTTGTGAAGAAAGTCAAAAGTGGTTGTACTAATTTCCGTTCCATCTAACAGTGTACAATGTTTCTCTTTTCTCCACATTCTTGCCAGAATTTGTTATTGCCTATCTTTGGATATAAGCCATTTTAACTGAGGTGAGATGATATTTTATTGTAGCTTTGATTTACATTTCTCTGATGATCAATGATGCTGAGCACCTTTCCATATGCCTATTTACCATTCATATGTCTTCTTCTGAGAAATTCCTATTCGATCCTCTGCTCATTTTTTATTGTATTATTGGTTTTATTCCTATAAAGTTGTTTGAGCTCCTTATATGTTTTGGTTGCTAACCAAACATTGTCAGATAGATAGTTCAGAAATATTTTCTTCCATTCTGTGGGTTGACTCTTCACTTGTTGATTGTTTCCTTTCCTGTACATAAGCTGTTTAGCTTGATGTGATCCCATTTGTTCATGTCTACTTCTGTTTTCTGTGCTCAATAAACTTTTGCCTAGAACAAAGTCCTGAAGGACTCTCACATAATAGCCACCACAGCTGGGAAGGTACTGAGTCTCAAATTAAGCCAGGAAGTCTGAGTCTCATCCAAATCTCTAGATATATTTCATGGGAATTGCTGCTGGTTATTCAGGGTGCAATGACTCTACAGTTAGTAGGTGACAGATGCTGTCAGGACTGGTTCCTTCCCTTCAAGGCAGTGCATTCCCTTCTGGCATAGAGTGTGTTTAAAAGTGTCACTAAAGAGCTAGGGCCTGGAAAAGAGGCCTCACAAAGCTGACCGGTGCCCTATCTTGCTGGGTTCAGCTCTTATCCAAGATGCAAGGAAAGTCCTTCCCACTCTTTTCTGTCCTCTCCTAAAACAAAGGGAAATCTGTCTCCTTTGGAGCTGCAAGCTGTGTAGCCTGGAGTTAGGGGAGGGGTGATGCCAGCACTCCCTTATCTGCTTCAGCTGGTATCATGGTAGGTCATGTGCTTTCCTACTCCAATGGCTCTTGGCCCAATTCAGCACTAGAATTTACCTAGGTGTTTCAGTCCTTGTGGCATAGATTGCCTTTCAGCTTCATTTAGGGTCCCAGAGTGTTTTAGCCTACTGTGACAAGGCTTGTGGGAACCAAAGTTTGGGCTTCTGGGATTGGCTATACCTCTCTGGCTATGACTGGTTTAAATGTTCACTCCATAGATGAGCATTAGCTAATTTTCTTCTTTTTTTGTTTTCTGCTATAACAGGGGAGTGCTGAGTTCAATTTCTGCAGTTTTTCTTTTCCTGGCACACAGAAACACTCTTTGCACCATACAGCTACTGCTGGGGGATGTGGAAGGGGTGGTGTGATACTTCAAGACTGTTTTTCCTACCTCTTCAGTGCCTCTTTTATTGATATGAAGTTAAAACCAGATACTGTGAGTACTCACCTAATTTTTCAGTTCTTATGATGGTGTTTTTTGTGTAATTATTTGTTAAATTTGTGTTCTTGTGTGGGGGATAATGAATGAAGCCTTCTATTCTGTTATCTTACTCTTATCTATTTTGTGATTTTTTAAATAGAAAAATTGCATGGTTGCTGTAGATCTTTGATAGGTTTACAGAGATCCTGTATTTTCTTTAGTTTTAGAATATTATTATTTTTATTCATACCTCAGGGCAAATGTGTTTGATACTATGATGTTGGGCCCTATATAGACAGCAACAATATTGAGATGCTACCTTGAGGGCTTTGAGTGAGACTCTCAGACTATCTGAACTCAGGTTAGACTCAGCAAATTCCCAACTATGGTGGCTACTGGATGAGAGTCCTTCTGCTTGAGAAAAGCAGAGGAAAAAGTAAATGAGACTTTATGTTGCACCTCAGGTACCAACACTGCCACAAGCGGGTAGAGTACCATGCCGGCTCTTGGGGTCCTTTATTTCAGGATTTGGCTCTTGGACACCATTTCTGGACCTGCCCTGTGCCAGAGGGGAGCCCAATGCCCTGAAAGTTGAGTCTGAAACCAGGCAGCATTCACCACAAGCTGACTGACTGAAGAGCCCTTGGGCCTTAAGGAAAGATTGGCGGCAACCTGACAGTATTCATTGTGGCCAGTGTTGACAGTGGCTACAGGGTGAAACTCCTCTGCCTTTGGAAAGAGGAGGGAAATGTGGAAAAGACTGTGTCTTGTGTTTTGAATGTCAGCTCAGCTGCAATACCATAAAATACCAGGTAGATTTCTAAGGTTTTTCACTCTAGTCCCCGACTCCAAGATGGTACTTGTGGACCCATCCAAGTACTGGAGGACCTCGCTGCCCTGAACGGTAGAATATAGGCCTGGCAGGCTTTTCCACCTGCTTATTGTAGAGCCACAGGGCCTTGAGTGAACATAGACAGTAGCAAGTCAGTGGCAACAGCAGGCCTTGGATAAGGCCCAGTGCTGTGCTGGCTTCAGGTCTGACCTAGCACAGCAATAGTGGTGGTGGCCACAAGAGTGCATGTGTCACTCTACCCCCAGTTTTAGACGGCTCTGAACAAAGAGTGAGAGAGTCTGTATGTTTGGGAGAAAGTAAGAGAAAAGAAAATGAATCTTTGCCTGGTAATCCAGAGAATTCTTCTGGATCTTGTCCAAGATCATCAAGACAGTTCCTCTATGAATCTGCAAGAGCCACAGTGTTTCTGGAGCTGGGGTTCCTCCCAAAGCAGAAACAGCTTAAATCACGACATCTAAGTTCTTTCAAATACTTTGAAAGCCTTCCAAAGAAGGATGGCTACAAATAAGTCCAGACAGTGAAGACTACGGTAAATACCTAACTCCTTAATACCTGGACACTAAAGAACATCTGCTAGCATCAACACAATGCAGAAAAATATGACTGCACGAAATGAACTAAATAAAGCACCAGGGGCCAATCCTGGAGAAACAGAGATTATGTGACCTTTCAGAGAGAGAATTCAAAGTAACTGTGGTGAGAAAAGTCAAAGAAATTCAAGATAACGCATAGAAGGAATTTAGAATTCCATCAGATAAATTTAACAAAGATTAAAATAATTTAAAAGTGTCAAGCAGAAATTCTGGAAGCGAAAATTGCAATTGACATATGGGAGAATGCGTCGGAGTTATTTAATAGCAGAATTTTTCAAGCAGAAGAAATAATTAGTGAGCTTAAAGACAGGGTATTTGAAAATACATAGGAAAGAAAAAAGATAAAAGAATGTAATAAAAATGAAGCATGCCTGTAGGATCTGGAAAATAGCCTCAAAAGAGCAACTCTAAGAGTTACTAGTCTTAAATAGAAGGTAGAGAAAGAGATAGGGGTAGGAAGTTTATTTATGAATTTATACTTTCACCAACATTGTATAAGCATTTCTTTTTCTCACAACCTTGCCAGCTCTGTTATATTTTGGTTTTTTAGTAATAGCCATTGTGACTGGTGTGAGATGTTATCTCACTATGGATTTGATTTGTATTTCTAATAATCATTAATGTTTTCTTTTTTAATTATAATTGCTGGCCCATGTATGTCTTCTTTTGAAAAGTTCCTGTTCAAGTACTTTGCACACTTTTTAATGGGGCTGTTTGTTTTTATCTTGTAAATTTTTTAAAATTATTTACAGATGCTAGACTTTAGACCTATGTTGAATGCAGTTTACAGAAATGTTCTCCCATTCTGTAGGTTGTCTGTTTACTCTGTTGACAGTTTCTTCTGCCATGCAGAAGCTCTTTAGTCTAATTAGATCTCATTTGTCATTTTTTTTTTTTTTTTTTTTACTTTTGTTGAAATTGCTTTTGGCATCTCCATTGTTAAATATTTGCCCATGCCTATGTCCTGAATGGTTTTGCCTAGGTTGTCTCTTAGCGTGTCTATAGTTTTTGGTATTACATTTAAGTCTTTAATCCATCTTGAGTTGATTTTTGCATATGATATAAGGAAGGATTCCAGTTTCAATCTTCTGCTTATGACTAGCCAGTGATCCCAGCACCATAAAATTGAATAGGAAATCCTTACCCATTGCTTTTCTTTTCCGTAAGGTTTGTCAAAATCAGATAGTTGTAAGCATGCAGCCTTATTTCTAGAATCTTTATTCTGTTTTATTGGTCTATGTGTCTCTTTTTATTGCCAGTACTATGCTGTTTTAGTTAATGTAGCACTGTATTGTAGTATGAAGTCTGGTAGCATCATGTCTCCAGCTTTGTTTCATTTGCTTATAACTGCCTTGGCTATTTGGACGTTTTTTGTTCCATATGAATTTTAAAATAGTTTTCTTTCTAGTTCTTTGAAGAATCTCAATAGTAGTTCCATAGGAATAATATTGAATCTATAATTTGCTTTGGGAAATATGGCCATTTTGATGATGTCGATTCTTTCTCCCATGAGCATGAAATCCTTTTCCATTTGTTAGTGTCATGTCTGATTTCGTTGAGCAGTGTTTTGTAGTTCTACTTGTAGAGATATTTCACCTCCATAGTTAGCTGTATTCAAAGGTATTTTATTCTTTTTGTGGCAATTATGAATGGGAGTGTGTTCCTATTTGTCTCTCAGCTTGACTGTTGTTGCTGTATAGAAATGCTAGCGATGTTTGGGCATTGATTTTGTATCCTGAATCTTTGGCAAAGCTGTTTATCAGCTTAAGGAGATTTTGGGCTGACACTATCGAATTTTTTAGATATAAGATCATGTTGTCTGCAAATAGGGATAGTTTTCTCTTTCTACTTGGATGCCCTCTGTTTCTTTCTCTTGCCTTATTTCCCTGACCAGGAATTCCAATACTCGGTCAAATAGAGGTGGAGAGAGAGAGTATCCTTGTTTTGTGATGGTTTTTCAGGGGAGTGCTTCCAGCCTTTGCCCACTCAGTATGATGTTGGCTGTGGGTTTTTCATATATAGCTCTTATCATTTTTAGGTATGTTCCTTCAGTGTCTAGATTATTGAGAGATTTTAACATGAAGGAACGTTGAATTTTATGAAAAGTCCTTTCTGCCTCTATTAACATAATCATGTGTTTTTGTCTTTATTTCCGTTTATGTAATGAATCGCATTTATTGATTTGCACATGTTGAACCAACTTTGCATTTCAGAAATAAAGCCTACTTGTTCGTGGTTAATAAGCTTTTTGATGTGCTGCTGGATTCAGTTTGCCAGTAGTTTGTTGAGAATTTTTGCTTCAACGTTTATCAAGAATATTAGCCTAAAGTTTTCTGGTTTTTTTGTATCTCTGCCAGTTTTCACTATCACAACGATGCTGGCCTCATAGAATGAATTAAAGTGAATTAAAGAGGAGTCTCTCCTCCTTAATTTTAGGAATATTTTTGGTAGGAATGGTACTAGCTCTTTTATGTAAATGTGGTAGAATTCAGCAGTGAATATGTCTGGTCCTGAGATTTTTTTGGTTTATAGGCTATTTATTACTACCTCAATTTCAGAGCTCATTATTATTCTCTTCAGGGATTCAAATTATTCCTGTTTTAGTCTTAGCAGGGAGTATGTTTCCAGGAATTTCTCCATTTCTCCTGGATTTTGTTGTTTATCTTCATAAACCTGTTCCTAATATTTTCTGATGGTTGTTTGTATTTATGTAGTGTTAGTGGTAATATCCTCCTTGTCACTTCTGATTATGTTTATTTGAATATTCTTTATTTATTAGTATAGCTAGTAGTCTATTTTATTAACATTTTCAAAGCAGCTCCTAGGTTTGTCGATGTTTTGAATAAATTTTTGTGTCTCAATCTTCTTCAGTTCAGCTCTGATTTTGGATATTTCTTGTTTTTTGCGATCTTTGGGATTTCTTTGCTCTTTATTCTTCAGTTCTTTTAATTGTAATGTTAGGTTGTTGACTTGAGAGATTTCTAACTTTTGCATGTGGGCATTTTGTGCTATAAATTTCCCTCTTAACGCTGCCCTAACTGTGTCCCAGAGATTCTGGTACATTGTATCTTTGTTCTCACTAGTTTCAAATAATTTCTTGATTTCTGCCTGAATTTCCTTATTTACCTGTATTAGTGTATTCACTAATGCTATAAAGAACTAACTGAGACTGGGTAATTTATAAAGAAAAAAGGTTTAATTGCCTCATGGTTCTGGTGGCTGTACAGAAAGCATGGCTGGCAAGGCCTCAAGAAACTTACAATCATGGCAGAAGGCAAAGGGGAAGCTGGCACATCCTACATGGCTCGAGCAAGAGGAAGAAAGAGAGTGAAGTGGGAGGTGCCACACACTTTTAAACAACTGGACTTTGCCAAACTCTATTATTAGAACAGCAAGTGGTAAGTTCATCCCCATGATTCAGTCACATCTCACCTTCTCTATCATTAGGAATTACAGTTTTATATGAGATTTGGGTGGGAACACAGAGCCAAACCACATAATTACCCAAAAGTAATTCAGGAGGAGATTATTCAGTTTCCATGTAATTATATGCTTTTTTAGTGAATTTCTTAGTCATGATTTTAATTTAATTGCACTGTGGTCTGAGAGATTGTTTATAATGATTTCAGTTCTTTTGCATTTGCTAAAGAGAGTTTTACTTCTGATTATGTAATCAATTTTAGAGTATGCACCATGTGGTGATGAGAAGAATGTATATTCTGCAGTTTTTCGGTACAAAGTTCTGTAGATATCTACCAGGTCTTTCTGACTCAGTGCTGAGTTCAGGTCCTGAATATCTTTGTTAATTTTCTGTCTTGATTATCTGTCTAATATTGTCAATGAGGTGTTAATGTCTCACACTATTATTCTGTGTAAGTCAGTCTCTTTGAAGGTTTCTAAGAACTTTCTTTACGAGTCTCACTGCTGCACTCTCCTGTGTTGGGTGCATATAGATTTAGTTAAATCTTCTAACTTTTACCATTGTGCAATGACCTTCTTTTTTTATCTTTGTTGATTTAAAGTCTGTTTTATCGGTAATAAAGATTGCAACTTTTAGTGTTTTCTGCTTTTTTATTTACTTGGTAGATTTTTTTTAACCCTTTATTTTAAGCCTATGTTATTACTTGTGAGATAGGTTTCTTGAAGACAGCATAATAATAAGTTTTGGTTCTTTACCTAGCTTGCTTGCCACTCTGTGTCTTTTAATTGGAGAATTTAGCACATTTACATTTACAATTAGTATTTATGTGTGTGGATTTGATCCTGTTATCATGATGTTTTCTGGTTATTTTGCAGACTTCTTTATGTGGTTGCTTTATAGTGTATGTCACTGGTTTGTGTACTTCAGTGTGTTTTAGTAATGGTTTTTTTTAGTAATGGCTGGTAATGGTTTTTTCTTTTCTTATACAGTGCTTCTTTTAGGAGATCTTATAAGGCAGGTCTGGTGGTAACAAATTGCCTCAGCATTTGTTTCTCTGAGGAGGATCTTACTTCTCCTTTGATTATGAAGCTTAGTTTGGTTGGATATAAAATTATGTGTTGGAATTTCTTTTCTTTAAGAGTCAGTGTGATGGACTTCTTTTTGTAGGTGACTTGACCTTTTCTCTCTAGCTGCCTTTAACATTTGTTCTTTTATTTTGATCTTCTAGAATCTGATGATTATGTGTCTTGGAGATAATTTTCTTGTGACATATCTTAGTTTCTCTGCACTTCCTGTATTTGGATGTTGGCCTCTGTAGCTAGGTTAAGGAAGTTCTCATGGACAATATATTTTCGGAGTGGACTCACTCTCCCTATCTCTTTCAGGGGACACCAATCAGTCATAGATTTGGTATCTCCACAGAATCTCATATTTCTCAGAGTTTTTGTTTATTCCTTTTCATTATTTTGTTCCATTCTTGTTTGATTGTGTTATTTCAGAAAGCCAGTCTTCAAGCTCTGAGATTTATTTCCTCACAGTCTATTTTTCTATCAATACTTGTGATTGTATTATGAAATTCTCACAGAGTGTTTTTCAGCTCTATCAGGACAATTACATTCTTTTTATACTGGCCATGTTTTCTGTCAGCTCCTGCATTGTATTTAAATTATTGTTAGCTTCTTTGCATTGGGTTTCAATGTACTCCTGTAGCTCAATGAACTTCAATCGTATCCATATTCTAAATTTAATTTCTGTCATTTCAGCCATCTCATCCTCAGCCTGGTTCAAAACCCTTACTGGAGATGTCTTGTGGTTGTTTGGAGGAAAAAGAGTGCTTTAGTTTTTTTGAGTTTTCAAGGTTCTCATGTTGATTTTTCTCATCTTTGTAGGGTTATCTCCTTTCAGTCTTGGAGGTCGCTGACCTTTGGATGTTTTTTTCTTTTATCCTATTTGATAATCTTGAGTGTTTAGTTGTAGTATAAGTTGGATTCAGCCAACTGGCTTTGTTTTTGGGAGAATATATGGGGCCAATGCTCAGCTCCCAACTCCTGGACAGTGTGCTCTAACTCTGAGGGACTTGTATTGAGCCACAACTTTGTTCTCTGACTTTTTGAAGTTTGGAGTCCACTGCACTGAGGAGGCCAATGTGCAGAAGCTTCAGCAGAGTGGTAGTGGATGCGGGGGTGCCTGCCTCCCTAAGGGCATACACCACAGTGGTGGAGGCAATGCAGTTTGTGAAGGGGTGCCGAGGGCCCCTGCTGGAGACTGTGTGCACTGTTGCACTGGAAGTGGTGTTGCCTTGTGGTGGGGTGCTAGCCGGCATAAACCTGGGTGCCTTCTCTGTGCCCCACAAGCAGGAGTGATCCAGAATATCATTTTCAAACAAGCAAATGCTAAATGAATTAATTACCACTCACACCTGCCTTACAAGAGGACTTAAGGGAGGGTTAAACTAGAAACAAAAGACTGTTAGCAGCAACTGCAAAAACACACTTAAGCACATACATCATTGCCACTATAAAGTAACTGCACAATCAAATCTGCATAATAACTAGCTAACAAAACAATGACAGGATCAAATCCACACATATAAATATTAGCCTTGAATGTAAACTGGCTATATAGCTCAGTTAAAAGGCACAGAGTCTCAAGTTGGGTAAAGAAACAAGACCCAACTGTAAGCCATCTTTAATTGACCCAGCTCACATTCAATGATACATATACTCTCTAAATAGAGAAACGAAATAAAGTCTACCGAGCAAACGGAAAACAGAAAAAAGCAAGGGTTGATATTCTAATGTCAGACAAGACAGACTTCAAACTAAAACTGATTTAAAAAGACAAAACAACATGGGAGCACCCAGATTCATAAAACAAGTTCTTAGAGGCTTACGATGAGACTTACATAGCCATACAATAAAATGGGATATTTCAACACCACACTTATGATATATTAGACAGATTATCAGGCAGAAAATTAACAAAGATAAACTGAACTTGACACTTGACAAAATTGACACAACAGACCTCTACTTAACTCTCACCACAGAACAGCAGAATACACTTTCTTTTCATTGGCACATGGAACATACTCTAAATTTGACCACACAATTGGTCATGAAATAATTGTCAGCAAATTCAAGAATACCAAAATCATACCACCCACACTGTCACAATACTGTTCAACAAAAATAGAAATCAATGCTAAGATGAATACTCAAAACCACATGATTACATGCAAATTAAACAACTTACTCCTGAGTGACTTCTAAGTCAACAGTGAGATTAAGACAGAAATCAAGAAAATTATTGAATCGAATGAGAGCAAAGATACAGCATACCAGAATCTCTAGGACACAGCTAAAACACTGTTAAAAGAAAAGTTTATAGTGCTATATGTCCACATAAAAATGAGAAAGATCTTAAATTAAAGATCTAACATCACACTTAGAACTAGAATAACTAGGGCAAACTAACTCCAAAGCTAGCAGAAGACAAAGAGAGAAAAAATAACTAAGTAAACACACTCAGAAATGACCACAGAAATTACCGACACAACAAAAATAGAAAAAACTTTCAGAGACTATTATGAACACCTCTATGCGTGCAAATTAGAAAACCTACACAAAACGGATAAATTCCTGCAAACATA
Organism: Mandrillus leucophaeus; assembly: GCF_000951045.1. Classification (NCBI taxonomy): domain Eukaryota; kingdom Metazoa; phylum Chordata; class Mammalia; order Primates; family Cercopithecidae; genus Mandrillus; species Mandrillus leucophaeus. Next base: position 690,105 of record NW_012101743.1, read on the forward strand.
CAACCTCCCAAGTTTGAATCAGAAAAAAAATGAAACCCTGAACAGACCAATAACAAGTTCCAAAATTAAATCACTAATAAAAGCCTACCAATCAAAACAAGTCTAGGACCAGATTATTACCTGCCAAATTCTACCAGATGTATAAAGAAGAAATTATGTTATTCTTATTGAAACTATTCCAAAATATTGAGGTGTAGAAACTCCTGCGTAACTCACTATATGAGACTAACATAATTCTGATAAGAAACTGAGCAGAGACACAACCAAAACAGAAAACGTAAGAATAATATATTTCATGAACATAGATACAAAAATACTCAACAAAATACTAGCAACCTGAATCCCACAACACATAAAAAAGCTAATCCACAGTGATCAAGTAGGCACTATCCCTGGAATTCAAAACTGGTTCAATTTACACAAATCAGTAAATGTTATCCATAATGTAAAAACAACTAAAAACATAAACCATATGATTATTTTAATAGATGCAAAAAAGGCTTTCACTAAAATTCAACATTCTGTTATGTTAAAACCTCTCAACACACTAGGCATTGAAGGAACATAGCTTGAATAGTAGCAGGCATCTATGATAATCCCACAGTGAACATATCAAAAGGCTAAAAGTTGAAAGCATTTCCTTAGAGAACTGAAAGAAGTTAAAGATCCCCTATTCAACATAGTACTGAAAGTCATAGCCAGAACAATCAAGCAAGAGAAAGAAGTAAAAGACAGCCAAATAGGAAGAGAGAAAATCTACCTATTTTGGAGTGCAGATAATATGATTTTATAACTAAAAATCATAGTCTTTGCCCCAAAGGTTCTAGATCTTATAAACAACTTGAGCAAAGTTTCAGAATACAAAATGAATGCAAAAAAATTTACTAGCATTTTAATACACAAACCACATACAAGCTAAGTGCCAAACCAAGAATGCAATTACACTCATCATAGCCATAACAAAATCTAGGAATATAGCTGATCAGGTAGCTGAAAAATCTTTACTATGAGAATTACAAAACGCTGCTCAAAGAAATTAAAGATGTCACAAACAAATGGAAAAGCATTCCATGGATAAGAAGAGTCAATATTCGTATGCTGTCCATACTGCCCAAAGCAATTTACAGATCAAATGCTATTTCTATTAAATTTCCAATGACATTGTTCACAGAATTTAAATATATATATATTCTAAAATTTATGTGAAACAAAAAATGAGCCTGAAAAACCAATGCAATACTAAGCAAAAACAAACAAACAAGCAAAAAACAACAATAACAACAACAAAAAACAGTCAGAGGCCTTACACTTCTTCTTGACTTTAAAATATACTAAAAGATGGCAGTAACCAAAACAGCATGGTACAGGTATAAAACAGACACATAGACCACTGAAACACAAAAAAGAGCCCAGAAGTAAAGTCACACACCTAAAGCCATCTGATCTCTGATTTGTTGACAAAAACAAGCAAGAGGGAAAGGATTCCCTATTCAATAAATTGTGCTGGCATAGCCAAATGTAGAATATTGAAACTGGACACCTTATTTATACCATGTAAAAATAACAAGTCAAAATGAATTAAAGAACTAAATGTAAAGCCTAAAACTATGAAAACCTAGGAAATACCATGATGGACATAGGCCCTGAACAAGATTTAATAATGAAGATGTCAATCGCAATTGCAACAAAAGCAAATACTGGCAAATGGAACCTAATTGAACTAAAAAGATTCTGTACTAGAAAAGAAACTGTCAACACTGTAAAAAAACACCTACAGAATGGAAGACAATACTTGCAAACTATGCATCTGACAAAGGTCTAATAACCATGATCTGTAAGAAACTTCAAGCTGTACAACAAACTAGACAAACTATAAACTATGCAAATTAACAAGCAAAAACCAAACAACCCTATTAAAAATTAGACAAAGGTCACGAACAGACATTTTTTTAAAAAGAATAAGACATACAAGTGGCCAAAAAGCATATGAAAAAATACCCAAAATTCCTAACTATTAGATAAATGTAAATCAAAACCACAATAAGATAACATCTCACACCAGTCAAAATTACTATTATTAAAAACTTAAAAATTAATAGATGCTGACAAGGTTGAGGAGAAAAGGGAACACTTATGCATTGCTAGTGGGAATATAAATTAGTTGAGCCACTGTGGAAAGGAGATTGATTATTTCTCAAAGAACTTAAAAAACAGAACTACCATTTGACCCAGCAATCCCATTATTGAGTACATATCCAAAGAAATATAAAGTTTTCTACCATAAAGACACATGGATGTGTATAATCATCACAGCACCATTCACTATAGCAAAGTTGTGGAATCAACCTAGATGTCCATCAGTAGTAGACTGGATAAAGTAAATGTGGTATATATACACTATATTAGTCTGTTTTTACACTACTATAAAGAACTACCTGAAACAGGGTAAATTATGAAGAAAATAGTTTAACTGACTCACAGTTTTGCAGGCTGTACAGGAACCATGGTTGGGGAGGCCTGTGGAAACATACAATTATCACTAAAGGGCAAAGAAGAAGTAAGTACCTTCTTCACATGGCAGAGCAGGAGAAAGAGAGCAAAAGGGGAAGTGCTACACACTTTTAAACAACCAGATCTGCTGAGAACTCACTATCACAAGAACAGCATGGGGGAAGTCTGTCCCCATGATCCAATAACCTCCCACCAGGTTCCTCCCCCGACATTGGGAATTACAATTTGACAGGAGATTTGGGTGGGAACACAAAGCCAAACCATGTAATTCCACCCCGGCTCTTCCCAAATCTCATGTCCTTATCACATTTTAAAACACAAACATGTATTCCCAATACTCCGTCAAATTCTTCACTCATTCCAGCATTAACTCAAAAGGCAAAGCCCAAAGTCTCAACCGAGACAGGGCAAGTCGCTTCTGCCTATGAGCATATAAAATCAAAACAAGTCAGCTACTTCCTAGATACAATGTAGGTACAAGCATTGTGTAAATAGACCCATTCCAAGAGAAAGAAAACAGCCAAAACAAAAGAGCTATAGGCCCCATGCAAGCCTGAAACCCAGCAGGACACTCATTAAATCTTAAAGTTCCAAAATAATCTCATTTGAGACAATGTCTCACATTCAGGCAAGAAATGATGGAAGGGGTGGGCTCCCAAGACCTTGGGCATCTCTGGCTCTGTAGGTTACAACCCCCATGGCTGACTTCACAAGCTGGCACTGAGTGCCTGTGGCTTTCGCAGGTGCATCGTGCAAGCTGTCAGTGGATCTACCATTCTGGGGTCTGGAGGATAGTGGCCCTCTTCTCACAACTCCACTAGGCAGTGCCCCAGTAGGGACTCTGTGTGGGGGCTCCAGCCCCACATTTTCCCTCCACACTGCCCTAATAGAGGTTCTCCTTAATGGCTCTGTCCCTGAAGCAGACTTCTGCCTGAACATCCAGGCATTTCCATATAGCCTCTGAAACCTTTCTGGAAGCAACCAAATCTCAGCGCTTGCCTTTTGCACACCTACAAGCTCAACAACACATGGAAGCAAAAAGGATTGGGGCTTGCACCCTCTGAAGCAATGGTCTGAGCTGTGCCTTGGCCTCTTTTAGCCACGGCTGGAGCTGGAGTGGCCGGGACACAGGATACCATGTCCCAAAGCAACACAAAGCAGTGGGACCCTGGGCCTGGCCCAAAAAAACGTTTTTTTCCTCCTAGGCCTCTAGGTCTGTGTTAGGAGGGGTGGAGAACACAGAACCAAACCATATCACACACCATGAATACTACATAGCCATAAAAAAGATTGAGATTATGTCCTTTGCAGCAACATGGATGGAGCTGGAGGCCATTATTTAAGGAAACCAATACAGGAACATAAAACCAAGTTATGTATAATCTCACTTGTAAGTAAAAGCTAAACATTGAGTACATGTGGATACAAAGAACAGAGCAATAGTGATGTGGTTTGACTCTCTGTCCACACCCAAATCTTATCTCAAATTGTAATCACTATGTGTTGAGGGAGAGACTTGTAATCCCCACATATCAAGGAAAGGAGGTGATTGGATCATGGTGGTAGTATCCCCTGTGCTTTTCTCATGATAGTAAGTTTTCATAAGATCTGATGGTTTTATAAATATCTGGCATTTCCCCTGTTTACACTTCTCTCTCCTGCTGCCATGTAAAGAAGGTCCTTTCTTCCCCTTGCCTTCTGCCATGATTGAAAGTTTCCTGAGACTTCCTCAGCCATGTGAAACTGTGAGTAAATAAAAACTCTTTCTGTGGCCGGGCGCGGTGGCTCAAGCCTGTAATCCCAGCACTTGGGGAGGCCGAGACGGGCGGATCACGAGGTCAGCAGATCGACACCATCCTGGCTAACATGTTGAAACCCTGTCTCTACTAAAAAAAATACAAAAAAACTCGCCAGGCGACGTGGCGGGCGCCTGTAGTCCCAGCTACTCCGGAGGCTGAGGCAGGAGAATGGCGTAGGCCCGGGAGGCGGAGCTAGCAGTGAGCTGAGATCCGGCCACTGCACTCCAGCCTGGGTCACAGAGCCAGACTCTGTCTCAAAAAAA
>NW_012101743.1:695367-726545 GCF_000951045.1 Mandrillus leucophaeus
CCTCAGCCTCCCGAGTAGCTGGGACTACAGGCGCCCGCCACCGCGCCCGGCTCATTTTTTGTATTTTTAGTAGAGACGGGGTTTCACCGTGGTCTTGATCTCCTGACCTTGTGATCCGCCCGCCTCGGCCTTCCAAAGTGCTGGGATTACAGGCGTGAGCCACCGCGCCCGGCCTGGGTATTTCTTTATAGCAGTGTGAAAAGGGACTAATACAGTAAATTGTTACTTAGGTAGTGGGGTATTGCTATAAAGATACAAAAAAATGTGAAAGTGACTTTGGAACTTGGTAACAAGCAGAAGTTGAAACAGTTTGGAGGGCTCAGAAGAGGACAAAGATGTGGGGATGTTTGGAATTTTTTAGAGACTTGTTGAATGGTTTTGACCAAAATACTTATAGCGATATGGACAATAAAGTTCAGGCTGAGGTGGTCTCAGATGGGGATGAGAAACTTATTGAGAACTGGAGCAAAGGCCACTATTGCTATGCTTTAGCAAAGAGACTGGCAACATATTGCCCCTGCCCTATAAATATGTGGAATTTTGAACTTGAGAGATGAGCTGAAATTATACCTTACATTTAAAAGGGAAGCAGAACATAAAAGTTTGGAAAATTTGCAGCCTGACAATGCAGTATAAAAGAAAAACACCAATTTCTGCAGAGAAATTTAAGTCCACTGCATAAATTTGCATAAGAAAAGAGGTTAATCACCAAGATAATGAAGAAAATGTCTCCAAGGTATGTTAGAGATCTTAACAGCAGCCCCTCCCTTCACAGGTCCTGAAGCCTAGGAGGGAAAAAACGGCTTGAGGGTCAGGCCCAGGGCCCCCTGCTGTGTGCAGCCTGGGGACTTGGTGACCTGTGTCCCTGCTCCTCCAGCTCCAGCCATGATGAAAATGGGCCAAGGTACAGCTTGAGGCATTGCTTCAGAGGGTGCAGGCCCCGCGCCTTGGCCGCTTCCATGTGGTGTTGAGCCTGCAACTACACAGAAGTCAAAAATTGGGGTTTGGGAGCCTCCACCTAAATTTCAGAGGATGTATGGAAATGCCTGGATGTCCAGACTGAAGTTTGCTGCAGGGACGGGGATCTCATGGAGAACCTCTGTTCAGACAGTGCAGAAGGGAAATGTGGGGTTAGACTCCCCACACAGAGTGGCAACTGGGACACTGCCTAGTAGAGCTGTGAGAAGAGGGCCACCATCCACTAGACCCCAGAATGGTAGATTCAATGACAGCTTGCACTGTCCACCTAGAAAAGTGCAGACACTCAATGCCAGCCTATGAAGGAGCTGTCCAAGTCTGTGGGAGCCCACCCCTTAGTTTGGCATGCCCCGAATGTGAGAAATGGAGTCAAAAAATATCATTTTGAAGCTTTAAGATTTATTGACTGACCTTCTGGATTTTGGACTTGTATAGGGCTGTAGCCCCTGTGTTTTGGCTAAGTTTTCTTATTTGGAATTGGAGCATTTACCTCATGCTTGTACCTCTGTTGCATCTAGGAAGCAACTAACTTGCTTTTGATTTTACAGGCTCATAGGCAGAAGGGACTTGCCTTGTCTCAGATGAGACTTTGACTTGTGGACTTGAGTTAATGCTGAAACGAGTTAGGATTTTGGGGAACTGTTGGGAAGGCATGATTGGTTTGAAAATGTGAAAAGACATGAGATTTTGGAGGAGATAGAGGTGGAATAATATGGTTTTGCTCTGTGTTCCCACCCAAATTGTCACTAGTAGTTAGGCATGAGTGGGGCAGGAGATGGCTCTTCCCCCACCCGCTAGAAATGTCAGGTGATAGTTCGGCAATTATCGCATTGCCTCTCTAAACATGATAATTCAGCAATGCCAGGGAGAGGCAGTTTCTTGATGGTCCACACCTGTTAACATCAAAATCTTAATTGAAGGCAGGTCCCAGGGAGAAACAACTTCCTGGGCATGCATATTAAAACACAAAAATTATGAAGTGTGGTCTTCTGGGTACACTCTACCAGAAAAAGGAAGAAAACCTCAGATGGACATGTTTATAACTCCCTAAACACACTGTGCATGCTCACTTCCTAAGGGTAAGGGGGGCTCTGTGCATGAAGAAAACCCACCCTAAGAGAAGAATCATGGGGAAAAGGTGAGTAAAAATCCTAGAATCCCAGTTAAAGGGGGCACTTGACCTTCTTTCTTTAACCTTCACATGCCCATTTGGGTCTTTTCCAAGTGCATCTTCCTTTCTTTCCTGTTCTGAGGTCTTTTTATATAAACTTCCATTTTTTGCTCTGGAAATTGCCTTGGTCTCTTTTTCTGCTATATGCCCCTCAGTTGAATTCTTCCTTCTGAGGAGCCAAGGAGTGAAGCTGCTGTGGACCCATGAGAATAGGCTGCTGGTAACTTGGGGTAACTCAGATCTCTTCCATGGTAACAAAATTTCATCTCTTATTGTAATCCTCATGTGTCAAGGGAGGAACCTGTAATCCTCACATGTTGAGGGAGGAAGGTGATTGGATTATGGTGTAGTTTCCCCCATGCTGTTCTCAAGAGTGAGTTCTCATGAGATCTGATGGTTTTATAAGCATCTGTCATTTCCCCTGCTTGCAATTCTGTCTCCTGTCACCATGTGAAGAAGGTTCTTACTTCCTCTTGCCTTCTGCCATGTTTGAAAGCTTCCTGAGGTCTCCCCAGTCATGTAAAACTGAGTCAATTAAACCTCTTTTCTTTATAAATTACTCAGTCTCAGGTATTTCTTTATAGCAGTGTGAAAACAGACTAATACAAATAGACACCAGGGTTTTCTTATGGGTGGAAGGTGTGTAGGGGGTGAGGATTACAACAATACCTATCAGATTTCATGTTTATTAGCTGGGTGATAAAATAATCTATATACCAAAGCCCTGCAATATGGAATTTACCTGTGTAACAAATCTGCACGTTTGCCAAACTAAAATAAAAGTTTAAAAATAGAAAGTAAAAAAAAACAAGTTAAATTAAAAAGCAGTTCAAAAACTCAGAGCTACATCTGATATTCCTATTAAAGTCTCAGATAAAATAATGATCTCTAGCATCAGTTGACACTTTGCTATTTGTCCTGCAGCAGAAATAATTGTTTTTTGTTGGGCATGCATTCTATAGCATCCCAAAAGGTGAAGGCCGTTAACCTGCAGCAAGCTAGCACACCCATAAGTGGTTTGTCATCGAAGCCTATGACACATATAATGCATGTGGAGAATCCCAAATTCTGAATTAAAATGGCAAACTAAGACCAACCTCAAATATCAATGATATGTCTGCACATTTTAGCACCATGTAATTGCTTTTCAGGTGTTTCTTTTCTCAGTGCCACTGGTTTATGCATAAAAAATTTAATTTCATAAAGATAAACGTTTCATTATTTTAGCAAACAAAGGCAGAATTGCAGATGTATAGATGATCTACAATTTTATGTTAGTAGATAAGTACTTAAAATAACTATGACTAAAACATTAATGTATATCGATTAAAAGGTACCAAATTATTAAAAAGAAAAATCTTACAAATAATTGGAAATTTTAAAAAATCAAGTGGACAGTATTAGGTGGCTGTGGGAGAAGTATGAATTATTAATGGCTACAAAAATAGAAAGATTAAATAAGACCTACTATTTGATAGCACAACAGGTTGATTATAGTCAATAATAACTTAGTTATACATTTTAAAATAACTTAAAACATGTAATTGGATTGTTTGTATCTCAAAGGATAAATGCTTGAGGGGATGGATACCCCATTTTCCATAATGTGCTTATTTTACATTGCATGCCTGTATCAAAACATCTCATGTACCCCATAAGTATATATACCTACTATGTACTCATGAAAATTATAAATTAAAAATTTAAAAATCAAATGAACTCTCTAGAACTGAAAATCAAATATCTGTAGTTTAACAACAGAATCCACACAAACAGAAGAGAAGATTAGTAAACGTTATGACAAGTCAATATAAAATATGGAAAATAATAATGGAAAATAGAAGTGTAGAAATAAAGAATGGGGGGAAGAAAAATAACATACAAGACAGAACACAATCACATTGTTAAAATATACGTAATTTTCATCTTAAGAATATAAGAGAGAGAGGAAATGGGAAATAAACAATATTTGAAAAGAAAATCATACAAAATTTTCCAAATATGATGAAATATTGCATCTTAAAAATTCATAACACACAGCAAATTCCAAACAAAATAGCTGCAAATAAAACCACACTTAGGTTTATCATGGTCAAACTGCTGAAAACTAGTCATAAAGGTAAAAATCTTCAAATAATTCAAAAGAAAAAGACTACCTTAAAAGGAAGAACAAAAAAAGTAGAGAGCTAGAATTTCAGTGGAAACTATGAAAGCCAAAAGACAATGTAACATCATCTTTAAAAATACAGAAATACTTCAGACATAGGTTTTCAATCCTAGAAAAGTGTACCTTCAAAAATAAAGGCAAAGAAGGGTATTATCACACAAGCAAAAGATGAAGGAATTTACTGATGACACATTTGTATTTCAAGAAATACTAAATAAGATAATTAAAGTTGAGGAAAATGATCCCAGAAATAACTTCAGGAATTAATGAAGATCACCTAAGTAGGTAAATGTGTAGCTAAACTATCTTTGATCCACTTTGGTGACATCAAACCCAACTTAAACTCTAAGGGAATTCCTAAATGTAAAGACCTGCAATCATAGAATATTATGCTAGAAGAGACCTTTGAAATAATTTAGTCCAACTCACCTTATTTGACAGATACGAAGAAATAATTTCGCAGATGAATTAGTTATCTGGTTAAAACTGGAAATAAATCCCAATTTGTAATGATTCTAACCCTTAAGTTCTAACATTCTGAGCTCCAGGCCGTTCACAAACTCCTAGGCCTTTAAATTCTCTTGGAACAACCTTTTGTCATTATGTATAGCCTCTGGTTACTTTTCATTTTCTATACTGACCATGCCCAATTAACTGTATAATCATTCTCTGCACTAAGAATCTTGAAGACATAACCTCTGAGCCTCTTGAACCATTTGGAATGCCAATTTCTTGTAGGTTTTCTTTTTTTGGATCTTGAACAATAGATCTTGCATCAAGAATATTCCACATTCACAGATGAATATGTGCTAATTCTAAAGTAGGAAAATTATTTGTGAGGGTTCTTGACTATAGCAATAACTCAAATCAGACCCAGCTGCTGTAGCAGTCATATCTCCACCATTTGCATTCTTAGGTCTGATGAGACAGAAAACTTGCACAAGTCTACAAGTAATAAAGAACCTTTATCACTCGTAGATAGAGACTAAGAATCAACAGTAACATATGACCTGTGGCAAACTGGCCCTTCAGTGCTCAAAAAACCTATGCAGGGTGGATGGACTATCACCTACACATGCCCCACGTTGCACAACAGCTTTGGGATCCCAAAAGCCCTCTGCTCTGGTTTTATACTCTAGAGGCAAATTGTTGGCACACTGAGTCCAAGTGTTGCAGGATATCCAGTTCTACGAGTGATGGGGACAAAGTCAGGGCTGTTCTATGCAGTTCCTTTTTATCTCAGGATTTTGTATTATCAGCACATTTTACACTTATCCTGAGAAATACAAGCAGGAACGGGAGAGCTGGATCAGCCAAGGGTACCCAAGGACCTATCATCCTGCAATAATATTTCCCCAATAAGTTTTTATACTTGGAGATAAAAGTGATATTCTTATACAGTAATTATAGTGACTAGGAGAAGATTGAGTTATTGAAAATATGTCCTTGACAACTTGTCCTAACCACTCCCTCTTGTCAATCAAGCAGTACAATTTGATCAGTTGATACTAAAATATGCACATATTTAGAATTTTTTTGTTGCCATATAACATTGAGCATAAACACTTTTAATCCAGTGACTTTAGAAAAATAACATTTTTGTAAAACAAATGTTGTTCAATATTTGTTCTTATTTTAGACATGAGTTTCTACAGTTGACTCATTTTGACTACATTTCACTCTATAAAAGTTATCATTTTAAATGTAATATATGTGTCATTATACTATTTTGAGACTGAGTGGCAGTCAATTCTTTGGTCATGTCCCTCTGACTCTGCTGACCTCAATTCATGGAACTGTTATCTTTTGATGGTGTATACTTGCTGGTACACCTGCGTTCATTGCCCTGCTCTGTGAAATAGATGCTTAGCAGCCAGGAATTCTGTAATTCTTGGAAAAGCCTTTTCTAATTTGTTTCTGTCTGTGACCTAAACCACTAACATATAGGAATCAATCATTCCCTTATTTAATTATTTATTCATCTACCATTTATTGAGACAATACTAACACAATATTAGACAAGGATAGGTCACTTCATTTTTATACAGGGAGGTTGTGGATTGATATCCTGATTCTGCTACTTGCTAACTAGCAAATTAGATTTTGGGTAAACCATGTAAACTCCACGAGACTGTTTTCTCTTCATGAAAATGGGAATAGCTACTATAAGAAGAATAAACTATTACTTGATCTTCACATTTCTGAACAAGATAAAGCCTAAGAGAGTGTTACTCACAAACTTCCAGTCTGATTCTATGTATATCATAGCAGGTCTATCTTGTTAGCCTATCATTTGAATTAAAGAATAAAGAGACATAAGATTGACAGAAACTGAACATCAATATTCATGATGCTGTTGCATGGAGACAGAGCATTTATGATATTTTCTTAAGCTGTTATGTCTGGTTTATAATCAGTATCCCAGAATAAGCAAAATGGTAGACGTTCAAGTCTCCAAAGTGTCATTCAGCTGTATGCATCTGTCTAAATTTGAATAATGAAGTTCTTCATGAACGAAAAGGAAAACCAAGGAAAAGAGAGCTAAGTATATTATGTGCTTATATGGAGAAAATTTAAGAATGATTCTCCTGCTTGTTAAAATTGTGCCTACAAATTTACACAGATATACATCTATACCATAAGTTATCACCAAAAGTTCAGAGTGAAATGAAACCTCTTTGTGCCCTTCTGGTCCTTAAATGGGGCAAAGATAAGGTAGTATTTAGGTTCTACTATCTAGGGTGGTTTAGCAGCATCTGCAAACATGATATCTTTTAAAATACTGGAGTTGTATTTTAATTTCGGTTGCACATTCTTTATATACAGAGTCAGAGATGTGCGGAAAAAAAATAAAAGAGTACGGAAGGGATGCTGTCTTATCATGAAAATATCCTGGTTCCTCTACTCTCGAAAAGATCTGTCTAAGGTCTATCTCTATCTATCCGTCTGTCTATCGTCTATCTACCCACCAAGAGAGACAGAGAGAGGGGTCCAAAAATCTGTAGTTAGCAATCAAGAAACCCAGGAGAGCTCTCTCTCTCTCTCTCTAAATATATATATATATATTTATATATATATATATGGCTTCTTTTACAGAATATAAACATTATAAAATCTTAATTTTTTAAAAATGTCCAATGTTTTCCAGTATAAAACAATATAAAACAACACAGCAAAAACTGAGCCATTACTTTGTTTTATATTAATGTTTAATAAAGTGTCTTTTCATAACCCAAATTATTTTCTGCATGTTCCATTGCCTGGGGCTATAGAGGTCAAATAATAATTCATACTCCAAACTTAAGCAGTTAATATTTTACTTAATATTTTCATATTTTAATAAGCTTACAATGTCAGCTATTTCCAGGCCTATATAGAACGAAGGGAGCTTTAAACCTCAACAATACATTAATGTATTCCAGTTTACAACTCCTTTGACCCCATAAAACCCTGTAGACCTGAATTTTTTTTTGTTCTACTTTTATTTTAGATTCCAGAGGTACACGTGCAGGTTTGTTACATGGGTAAATTGCATTTTTCTAAGGCTTGATAGAGGAATAATCCTGTCACCCAGGTAGGGGGCATAATACCCATAGGTGGCCTTCCAACTCCTCCCCTCCAGCAAGAAGTTCCCAGTATCTATTGTTCCGAGTCTTGTGTCCATGTCTATTCAATGTTTAGCTCTCCCATAAAACTGAGAACATGTGTTATTTGGTTTTCAGTTTCTGAATTAGTTTCCTTAGAATAACGGCATTCAGCTACATCCATGGTGCTGCAAATGAAATGATTTTATACTTTTTATGGCTGCATAGTATTCCATTGTTTGTTTATTATCTTTTATTTATCCAGTCCACTATTGTTGGCATCTTGGTTTATTACATGTCTTTGCTATTGTGAATAGTGCTGCAATGAACATATGAGTGCACGTGTCTTTGGTAGAACAATTTATTTTCCTTCGGGTATATACCCAATTATGGGATTGCTTGGTCAACTTTTTTTTTAAGTTCTTTGAGAAATCTCCACATTGCTTTCCATGGTGGCTCAACTAATTTTCATTCCCACCAGCCGTGTATAAGTATTCCCTTTTCTCCTTACCTCCCCAGCATCTGTTTTTTGTTTGTTTGTTTGTTTGTTTAACTTTTTAATAATAGCCATTCTGATGGTGTGAGATGGTATCTCATTTTACCTTCGATTTGCATTTCTCTAACGATTAGTGGTGATTATCTTTTATTCATATGTTTGTTGGCCACATGTATGTCTTCTTTTGAGAGTGCCTGTTCATGCTCTTTGCCCAATTTTTAATGAGGTTATTTGTATTTTGCTTTTTAATTTGTTTAAATTCCTTATAAATTTTGGATATTAGACCTTTGTCAAATGCATAGTTTCAGAATATTTTCTCCCATTCTGTAGGTTGTCTGTTTACTCTGTTGATAGTTTCTTTTGGTGGGCAGAAGCCCCTTAGTTTAATTAGATCCCACTTATCAATTTTTTATTTTTCTTACAATTGCTTTTGTGGACTTAGTCATAAATTCGTTGCCAAAGACAATTAGTCCTGAATTTATATGCTTCTCACAATATGAGATAATTATCACAATTTAATAGAAATGTTGTAATAGCATTTTCAAAGTAAATAGGATTTATTTAGCAATTTCCAATATCCAGGCTGCAATTCTTGTATTAAGGTATATTTATGCTAAGAGAGACGTTCCTTTGTGCAACAGTGTCCATCCAAGTGAGTTAGTTCCTCAGGAAAGAGTGAACATCTGCAGAGATCAGAAAATGTTTCTTGAAGGAGATAATATCTGAACACAATTATGAAGTCTGAATATTTTTTCTAAACGAATATATGAGTATCTTAAAGATATGTACTCACAAAAACAATGACAAAGGCTAAAATAACAAATATTGTATTATGTAACAAAGTATAAGCAATTCATTGTTGCTAGACTATAAAGTACAAAACAGCACATGGTAAGTAGTGAATATTGAGCAGTGGTCTGGAGGTAACTCATAAAAACTATATGTGATATCCTGTAGTTTAGACATATGGGAACTCACTGGAAAACTGAAGAATGACATAAACTTCCTTGTTATTTTTATTTTCATTTATGTTTTCTGTCTTTCATAGGATATTAGTTTGAATTTTATTTTATTTTTATTTTTGTTTTCTAATAATTTCAACTTCTGTTTTTGCTTCAGTGGTCATATGTGCAGGTATGTTACATGGGTATGTGCGATGCTGAGCTTGGGGGTACAATTGATTCCATCACCAAGGTAGTGAGTGAGCATAGTACTTGGTAGTTTTTCAACCCTTGTCCCCTCACTCCCTTCCTCATCTACTAGTCTCCAGTGTCTATTGCTGCCATCTTTACTTCCATATGTAACCAATATTTAGCTCCCATTTATAGGTAAGAATGTGTGGTAATGTGTGGTATTTGGTTTTCAGTTTCTGCATTAATTCGCTTAGGATAATGGCCTACAGCTGCACCATTCCAGCAAAGGATGAGATTTCGTTCTTTCTGTGGCTGCATAGTCTTCTCTAGTGGATATGTATTACATTTTATTTATCTGATCAGCTATTGATGGGCACTTAGGTTGAGACCGTCTTTTGCTATTTTGAATAGTGCTACAATGAACATATGAGTGCATGTGGCTTTTTGGTAGAGCAATTTATTTTCTTTTGGACATATTCCCAGTAATGGGAAGGGTAGGTTGAGTAGTAGTTCCGTTTTAAGTTATTTGAGAAATCCCCAAACTGCTTTCCACAGTGACTCAACTACTTTACATTCCCACCAACAGTGCATAAGCATTGTCTTTTCTCTGCAACCTTGCCAGTATTCGTTGTTTTTTGACTTTTTAATAATAGCCATTCTGACTGGTGTGAGATGGTATCTTGTTGTGGTTTTGATTTTCATTTCTCTGATAAATAGTGATGTTGACCTTTTTTTCTGTTTATTGAACACATGTGTGTCTTTTGAGAAGTGTCTGTTCATCTTCTTTGCCCAATTTTTAATGAGGTTATTTGTATTTTGCTTTTTGATTTGTTTAAATTCCTTATAGAGTCTGGATATTAGACCTTTGTCAGACTCACAGTTTATGAATATTTTCTCCCACTCTGTTGCTTGTCTGTTTGCTGAAAATTTCTTTTTGCTGTGCAGAAACTCTTTAGTTCAATTAGCTCCCACTTGTCAATTTTTATTTTTATTGCAATAGCTTTTGGGGACTTATTTATAAATTCCTTCACAAGGCTGGAATCAAGAATGGTGTTTTGTAAGATTTCTGCTAGGAATCTTACAATTTGAAGTCTTACATTGAAATATTTAATCCACATTGAGTTAATTTTTATACATGATGAAAGGTAGAGGTCTTCATTCTTCTGCCGATGACTATCCAGTTATCACAGCACCATTTATTGAATAGAAAATCTTTCCTCCATTGCTTATTATTTTCATCTTTGTCAAAGATCAGATGGTTGAAAGTGTGAAACTTTATTACTTGGCTCTCTATTCATTTCCACTGGTATATGTATCTGTTTTTTGTACCAGTACCATGCTGTTTTGGTTAAGGTATACTTGTAGTAGTTTTAAGTTGGGCAATGTGATGCCTCCAGCTCTTTTTGTTTAAGACTGCTTTGGCTATTTGAGGGCTTTTTTAGTTCCATGTGAATTTTAGAATCGTTTTTTCTCATTCCATGAAAAATGACACTGAGAGTTTTATAGGAGTAGTATTAAATCTGTAGAATCTTTTGGGAAATGTGGCCATTTTAGCAATATTGATTCCTCCAATGCATGAGCATGGGATGTTTCAACTTTGTTTGTATCATCTGTGATTTCTCTCAGCAGTGTTTTGTAATTCTCCGTATAGAGATTCTTCACTTCCTTCATTAGATGTATTTCTAGGTATTTTGCTTTTTGTGTGGCTATTGTAAATGGGATTGCATTCTTAATTTGGCTCTCAACTTGAACATTATTGGTGTATAGAAATTATACTGATCTTTCGAGACCAGCCTGGCTAACAAGGTGAAACTCCGTCTCTACTAAAAATACAAAAAATTAGCCAGACGTGGTGGTGGGTGCCTGTAGTCCCAACTACTCGAGAGACTGAGGCAGGAGAATGGCGTGAACCCGGGAGGTGGAGGTTGCAGTGAGCCGATATTGCACCACTGCACTCCAGCCTGGGCGACAGAGCAAGACTCCATCTCAAAAAAAAAATTCTGCTGATCTTTGTACATTGATTTTGTATTCCAAAACGTTACTGAAGTCTTATATCAGTACCAAGAGCCTTTTTACAGTATATTTAGTGTTTTCTACGTATAGAATCATATGGTCAGCAGAGAAAGGTAGTTTGATGGCTTCTCTTCTTATTTGAATGCCCTTCATTTCTTACTCTTGCCTGATTGCTCTGGCAAAGGCTTCCAGTACTATATTGAATAGGAGTGGTAAGGATGGGCATCCTTATTATACTCCAATTTTCAAGGGGAATATTTCTAGCTTGCACTCACTCAGTGCAATATTGGCTGTGGGTTTATCATAGATAGCTCTTATTATTTTGAGATATGTTTCTTCAATGCCTAGACTGTTGATGGTATTTATTATTAAGTAACGTTGGATTTTACTGAAAACTTTTGCCACATCTATTGAGATGATCATGCAGTTATTGTTTTTAATTGTCTTTAGGTGGTGAATTCCATTTATTAATTTATATATGTTGAACTAACTTTGCATTCCAGGATTGAATCCCACATGATCGTGTTGAATTAACCTTTTGATGTCCTACTGGAATTGGTTTGCTAATATTTTGTTGAGGATTCTTGTGTCTATTTTCATCAGGGATATTGCCCTGCAGTTTTCTTTTGAAGTTGTGTCTTTGCCAGGTATTATCAGGGCGATTATGGCTTTGTAGAATGAGTTAGCAAGGAGTATCTCCTCCTAAATTTTTGGGAATGATTTCAGAAGAATTGGTACTAGCTCTTCTTTGTATACATAAAATTACACTGTGAATCCATCTGGTCTGGGACCTTTTTTCAGTTGGAAGGTTTATTTTTAATACTGACTCAAATTTTAAACTTGATATTAGTCTGTTCAGCACTTCAATTTTTTGCTGATTCAATCTTGAGAGATTGTGTGTTTCTAGGAATTTATCCATTTCCTCTAGATTTTCTAGTTTGTGTCTGTAGAGGTGTACATAACAGTCCAAGGATTGTTTGCATTACTGTGAGGACATTTGTAATGTCACCTTTGTCTTTTCTGATTGCACTTATTTGGATTTTTTCTTTTTTTCTCCTTGTAAATTGAGCTAGCAGTCTATTCATCTTGTTTACTTTTTTGAAAAAACTATCTTTTGGTTTTGTTGATTCTTTGTGTGGCTATTTGGATCTCAATTTCACTGAGTTCTGCTCTGATTTTAGTTATTTCTTTTCTTCTGCTACCTTTGGGGTTATTTTTTCTTCTTATTATAGCTTCTATAGGTTTGATGTTATATTGTTATTCTGAGATCTTTCTAACATTTGAAGTAGGCATTTAGTGCGATAAACTTTCCTTTTCACATGACTTTTGCTGTATCCCAGAGATTTTGGTATGTTGTGTCTTTATTTTCATTTATTTCAAAGATTTTTTAAAACAATTTCTACCTTAATTTTATTTAAGCAGAAATCATTCAGGAGCGGGTTATTTAATTTTCATGTAATGTTTTGGTTTTGAGAAACCTCGCTATTGGTTTCTATTTTCATTCCACTATGATCCAAGATTATGGTTGGTATGATTTCAATTATTTTTAATTGATTGAGACTTGCTTTACAGCTAAGCATGCTATTGACCTTAGAGTGTGTTTCATATTCAGATAAAAAGAATGCATATTCTGTGGTTGGTGGGTGGAGTATTCTGTAGATATCTATTAGGCCCAATTGGTCAAATGTCAAATTTGTTTGTTAGTTTTGTGCCTCAATGATCTGTCTAATGCTGTCAATGGAGTGTTGAAGTCTTCCACTATTATTATGTGGCTATCTCAGTCTTTTGTAGGTCTAGAAGTACTTGTTTTATGAGTCTGGTTTCTTCAATGTTGGGTGTTTGTATATTTACAATAGTTGAATCTTCTCATTCAATTGAACTCTTTATTATTACATAATGCAAGTTTGTTCTTTTTCACTGTCGTTGGTTTAATGTCTGTTTTATCTGATATAAAAATAGTGACCCCTGCTCTGTTTTGTGCTCCATTTGTGTGATGTATTATGTTCTATCCCTTTAGTTTGAGCCTATGTATGTCATTACCTGTGAGATGAGTCCCTAGAAGATGCAGATGGATGAATCTTATTTTATCTAACTTGCAGCTCTTTGCCTTTTGTTGCATTAAGACTATTTTCATTTAAGGTTAATATCTATATGTGAGGCTTAGATCCTATTGTGAGGTTATTATCTGTTCATTTTGTATTTTCTATAGTGTGGCTGCTTTATATGGTCTGTGGACTATATACTTAAGTGTGTTTTGTAGTGGCAGGTATCATTTTTTTCTTCTGTGTTTAGAGGTCCCTTAAGTATCTCTCTTTTTTAAAAATTATACTTTAAGTTCTAGGGTACATGTGCATAACATGCAGGTTTGTTACATATGTATACGTATGCCATGCTTGTGTGCTGCACCCATTAACTCGGCATTTACATTAGGTATATCTCCTAATGCTATTCCTCCCCTCTCCCCCCACCTCACGACAGGTCCCGGTGTGTAATGTTCCCCACCCTGTGTCCAAGTGTTTTCATTGTTCAATTCCCACCTATGAGTGAGAACACGCGGTGTTTGGTTTTCTGTCCTTGCGATAGTTTGCTCAGAATGATGGTTTCCAGCTGCATCCATGTCCCTACAAAGGACATGAACTCATCCTTTTTTATGGCTGCATAGTATTCCATGGTGTATATGTGCCACATTTTCTTAATCCAGTCTATCATTAACGGACATTTGGGTTGATTCCAAGTCTTTACTATGGTGAATAGTGCCGCAATAAACATACATGTGCATGTGTCTTTATAGCAACATGATTTATAATCCTTTGGGTATATACCCAGTAATGGGATGGCTGGGTCAAATGGTATTTCTAGTTCTAGATCATAACATCTCACACCAGTTAGAATGGTGATCATTAAAAAGTCAGGAAACAACAGGTACTGGAGAGGATATGGAGAAATAGGAACACTTTTACACTGTTGGTGGGACTGTAAACTAGTTCAACCATTGTGGAAGACAGTGTGGCAATTCCTCTCTCTTTTTTTGTTTTTAATAAGAGACATATTTTATTCAGTTTCCCAGTAAATCAATTACAAACATGCACTGCTAAAATGCAATTTACAATTCAAATGGTACCACAAATAATTAGAATATACACTGAGCATTTTCAGAAATCAGCTTGCATATCTTGATCACTAAATGGAAAGGTTCTTCAGAACAGTCCTTTACCCTTAGCTCACGTCTTCTGGTTGTCATCATCTTTCACTGAGCTGCACCTTGTTAAGCAGGTGAAGCTGGTGTCTCAGCAAATCAGACCCCTTGGTGAAGGCATTGAATGGCCTGTGCCCCATTTTCCTTTTACTCTTCAGTGTACTGAATCCTGCACACAACTTGCTTTAAAAGACCATCCCTGCAGGCAGGTTCAAGAAGGAACAGACCCCTTTCAGCACTGACTACATCAAGGGCATGCTGCTGTGGCCTGTACACCCACACATTAATAAACTGATGTGAAATTTCTTCAGTCTTTGTATTTACTGAAACCCTTGGAGTTTCTTCATCTTGTTTAAAATTTTTCCTGGATGAAGGCATGCTGTAGGGCCTGGTTGATGCTAATTCGTTTAACTGGGTCCAACATCAGAATCTGGTCCAACAAGTCCTTTAGCTGGTGTACTTTCTTATATTGGTCTTCAGAAAGTCTCTGGCACCCAATCAAGTCAGCCAACAGGTCCTTAGTTGGATTAATGGTGCTTATAACAGTAACTTTCTCCCTCTCTCTTACTTTATCGACTTCTATGTACATGAAGTTGAGATTTTGATCAAAATGCTGATCTTTGAATACACCTTTTCGAGTCATCTTATTTGGCATCTTTCCTTTGAGATCCATCGCAGGTTTCAGCATATGGTTATTGGTATCTCTTAAGAGATCCCTTAAGTATCTCTTATATGGTTGGTGGTCTAGTAGGAACAAATTTCTTTTTGCACTTGCTTGTCTGGAAAAGACTTTATTTTTTCTTCACCAGTGATACTGAGTTTGCTGGGCTGTGAAAGTCTTGGTTGGCAATAATTTTCTATAAGAATGCTGATAATAGGCCTTCAATCTCTTCTGGTTCTTAACCTTTCTGCAGAGAAGTCTGCTGGTAGATGTTTGGTGTTTCCCTGGTATGTGATCTGATATTCTTTCTATCTGCCTTTATTTTTTTTTCTCTAGCCTTGACCTTCGACAGTCTGGTGACTATATGCCTTGGTGGTATTTGTTTTAAATAGTATCTTGCAACTGTTCTCTGGATTTCTTGTATCTGGATGTTTAGCTCTCCAGCAAGATTAGGGAAATTTTATTGAACTATTCCCTCAGCTATGTTTTCCAGTTTGCTTATATTTTCTACTTCTCTCTCAGCAATGCCAGCAACTCATAGGTTTGGTTGCTTTACATAATTCCATTTTTGAAGACTTTGCTCATTTTTAAAAATTATTTTTTCTTTATTTTTTTCTTACTAGGTTCATTAGAAAGATTGGTCTTTTTCTTCCTGGTCTCTAGTGTACTAATAAAGCTTTCAGTTTTATTTTTAAATTTATTAAATAAATTTTTAAATTTCAGAATCTTTTATTGATATTTTAAAGATTTTTATCTCTTCCTTCAATTCCTGGATTACTTTAGAAGTTTATTTTTGTTGATTTTCATCCTTGTCTTGTATATTATTAAGCTTCTTTGCAATCCATGCTTTGAATCCTTTATCTGTCATTCCTGAGTTTCCATTTTGGTTATCAACCATTGCTGGATAGCCAGAATGAGACTTTCGTGGTGTCACTACATTCAGATTTTTTATAGCACCAGAATTTTTATGATGGTTTCTTCTCATCTGGAGACACTGAAGGTTCTAATTTTTGTAATTATTTTTGTGTGAGTAGGATTTTTTCTTTTTCTTTCTTTCCCTATAGTATTATGGTTTTATTTTTCTTTCCCTTTCATTTTCACCCCTTCTTTTCGGGGTGTCACTATAGTGAATGTTAGGTAGGGTCTTTTGTCTTTGCTTCTATAGCCCTATGCACTTCTATTGGCAGGTTTTATATTGGGCTTCATGATTTGAGCTTAAAGCCAGTAGAGGGCATTTATGGATAAGGATAAACTGCTGCCAATCCAGCTGGGTATATATTTGATCCTTGTTTACTGGGAGAAGCTCTCTGTTGCCTCAGGCAATGAGTTGATCTATGGAGTGCACAGTAATGTGAGCTTTCTGTTTCAGTCCCAAGGGGGAGGGATTAGATGGCCGGGGCCTGACTGGGCAAGTCCACCTACAGTTCTTTCAATAGCAGGCACAACACCAGTGCTTATAGAGAATCCAGTGGGCATCAAACAAATACCTAGAATTGTATCTAGGTGTCAAGCTAGGAAACCTTTTTCTTACATTTTCAATATAGGTAGAGGGGTGGTCTATACTCCTAATCCAGGAGATTGGGTGCTCCAGGTGCCTGGACATCTACTTGGGCATGGATTGAAGAGGGCAACTCTGCACCATGATATCCATGATATATTCCCAAGAAGGATGGGTCCGCTCAGGCTGCTAAACTTGGTCAGGTGCTACAAATGTCTGGAGATCAGCCTGGGCATGGAACAGAGAGGGCCCAGCTGCACGAGGACATCTGCACAGGAATGATGGGGTGACTTAAGCTACTAATCCATAGGAGTAGGTGCTCCCAATGCCTGGAATCTTCCTGGATATAGACCAAAAAGGGTCCCACTTCACCACAATCCACTATCTATACACAGGAAAGGTAGTGTGGCTTAAACTGCTGATCTGGATGGGTGGGTGCTCTGATTTCCTGGAGATCTGCCTGAGCATAGAGAAGAGAGGGCCCTACTGTACCATGGTCACAGGAAGGGCGGGTGACAGAGCCTGTTGAACCAAGCAAGTGGGTGTTCTAAATGCCTGAAGATCTGCCTTGGTGTGAAGTAGAGAGGGCCCCATTGCACAATGATCTATGCTCAGGAAGGATGGGGTGGCTCAGGCTGTTGAATCATACAATCTGGTGGTCTTAATGCTTAGAGATCTGCCTGGGTATGAAGCAGAGAGGGCCCCACTGTACCATGGTCTGTGAACAGGAAGAATAGTGTAGCTCACGGTGTTAATCCTGACAAGGAGATTCTCTGAATACCAGAACATTGAGTGAAGAGGGCCCTGCTGCACCACAGTATCATAGAACTAGCAATGGGCATCCAACAATGACACACTCAGACCAGTTCCAGTCTACCAAGCTGGCCCTAGCTGTGAAAGGGGAGAATACAATTTCAGCATCTACTGCTGAGGTGCTTTCCACAGTTTGGGCTGTGGAAGTCCCTAATCCACTTTAGAACAAGCACTCTAATCTCTGGCCCATAAAATGCTTACATGGCCACACTGCTGGATCATTAAAGAATGACTGACTTTGTATTCACTTAGATTAAAAATGTCATCCTCTCCTTGGACCTGGGTCTGGGAATGTGCCTGCATCATTTCCCAGTGTTTTTCCCTCTCAGCATCTCCAAGCCTCTCCCCAGGTTAGCTCTGGGGTTAGGAAAAATTAAAGTGCTTTCCATTTTCCTACGTTGCTCAGATAACCAGTGGAAAGGAGAGTCACAGACGGAGGCTCTCTGCTTCTCTCACATACTGGGGCTTCCACTCAGAATTATAAACCAGACACTGTGATGAGGGCTATTCTTTTCCGTGTTCTCTTTCCCAGTATCTGGTGTGTCCTACACATCCAGTGAACTCCCACTTTCCTTTTTGAATTAAAGCCAACAGAGTTCATCTTTATGTGCTACTTTGTTACTTCCCAGTAGCCAAGGCATCCTAAAAGCCTCTCATCCACCATCTTGGAAAAACAAACTTATTAAAAAAAAAAAAAATTGTTGCACCAGCCTGAGCAGTGAATCAGCAAGGGTTAAAATGGAGAAGCAGAAGAAACAAGAGGCTTTTACAATAATTCAGGTAGGACATAATGTTAGCCTTGACTACAATTAGGACAGTAACATGGACAGATGTAGACAAATTCAAAATACATCAATATTATCTGAATTTTTTGCCTGGCAAAAAATGTTTCATTTTTTTTTGGCTGCATGATATTTAATAGTGTATGTATACCACATTTTATTTATCCAATCAACTGTTGGATGACATTGAAGTTGGATCTATGACTTTGCTATTGGAATAGTGCTGCAATAAATATCTGAGTGTAGGTGTCTTTTTATATAATATGACACTGGAAACTCCAAAATCAGGGAGAGTGGAAGAGGAATGAAAGCTGCAAATTACCTATTGGGTACAATGTCGAATATTTAGATGATGTGTGCACTAGTCCAATCCCCATATTATGATGTGTGCACTAGCCCAATCCACATATTATGCATGTTATGCCCATTTAACAAACAAGCACATATGCCCCTTGAATCTAAAATAAAATGAGAAAGAAAAGATATGTTTCATATTCAATTTCATAAGTACACAAAACTATTTATTTGGCACATGCTCACTACATTTCAGACAAAGTACCTGCATTTTTAGAAGCTGAAATCTACTGAGAGGCAGGTAAACAAATAACTATGGTATTGTGACCAATTCCATAATATTGATAGGTACAAAATACTATTGAAACACAGGTAAGGAAACAATTATATCTGACTTCGTTGGAATTTGGTGAGAATAGATTATTTAAGAAAACTGATATATGAATTGAAATATGAGAAAAGAGTAATACCTTGCCAGACAAACAAGAAGTGGATAGAAAGAGTATTATGGGAAGAGTATACATATGATCAAGTATAAACAAACATAAATGGACCTTGAATTTAAAAAAATGGAAAGCAATCCAATGTCGCTAAATACATGAAAGAAAATGATTGATATTAGAAAGAAAGGGTAAAACAGTTTTTTGAAATGCTCTGGACTTAGTTTTAATGACAAAGGAAAAACAATGACTCATTTTAAGCAAGAGAGTTACATTGTCAGATTTGCACGTCAGAGAGGTAATTTGAATTGCAGCCTGGAAAATTAATTGGATAATTCAAGGCTAGAGGCAATCGGATCTGCTCAGATGCAGTTGAAGCAATCCAGGTGAGAAAGAATGGTAGTCAGGACTATGACAAAGATGGAAAGTGTAAAGAGGAAAATCAGATACAGGAGAACTTTGAGAAAGAATTAAAAGGACTTGACGGTCTTTGACATTTTTCTTCCCTTACTTTAAGAGATTTCTTGCTTGATATACTGTATAAAATATAATGCCCTTATTAAAAATATGTCTAAACAAGAAATACATATGAGATTCAGCATGGTGATAGAGTGAGAGACTGAGCAGAAATAAATAATGAACTTGGTTTCATACAATGTTGAGTTTGAAGTTTTGCTCCTACTCAATTCAGTTTTTTATACAGCTTACATAGTGAACTTGTTACTTCTGTGCTTAAAACCCTTCTGTTAGTCCCCAGCACTTAAGTATTAAGCAATTAACTAACATATTGGATCTACCTTTTGACAACTATATTTTATCACTTCTCGCTGCCTGCTCTCCATTATAGCCATGTAGAACTATGCAGTTCTAAAATTCTATACTCTCTCCAGCCACTAGATCTTTGTATATATTGTGTCCTCTGTCTGAAACATTCCTCCCTGACTCATCAGCTAACTTCCACTTATTATTTTGGGTTCATCTTAGACATTACTTTTTCTCTAACTTGACTGGGTACTTGTTTCTGGCTACTTCTATCCTGAAAGTGCAATGAGGTAAGAAAATTTGTCAGTTTCATTACTTATTTTATCCCTTGTACCAGTACATTCCTTAAGGTATAACAGATGCTGAATAAATAATTGGTAAATAAATGAGGTTCCTGCCAATCACCTGGGTAGAAAGGGCCTGTAATCAACTATATATGCATATCTTAATTTCAGAAGATAAAGTTATTTATTTATTTTTATTATACATGTACTAGTTGAAGTTTTTAGAATAGACATGACTCAGGGAGGCAACTAGATTGAGAAAAGATATGATCTAGTAGACCTCCGAGGAAAACCAACATTTTAAAAATGATTAACCATGGGAAGAGACACAGGGAGAATGGTCAGAAAAGTGTGAGTAGAGAATAGTGTCTCAGAAATAAAGGTAGGAAAGACTTTTAGTAAGATCAACAGTTAAAGAGTTTGGCAACAAGAATTAGGAAGAACTGACAAGATGCTATTTGCTTGGTTAATCTGTAAGGTAATGGGAAAAAAGCCAGAATACAAAGATTTCTGGAGTCAATGGAGTATAAAAGGAAGAGGCACTAAATATTGACAAGTCTTTTAGCAGAGTAAAGAGTATGAGGGAGGTGAGGACAATATCAATTTCAGAGTCTTCAGTGTTTTATAATCAAATACTATGAATTTAGTTTACAATAAGAACTGTTTGGTATTTGACAGTTTCTTTTTGTTCCCTTATTTTCTCATTTTAAAAACGTATATGGACTCACATAACTTTAAAACTTATATTTAGAACTCATTTAATTCAACTCCCTCACTTATGGAAAAGCAAATTTAGGCTTAGAGGGATAAAGATGCTTTTCCAAAGCCCCATAGCCATCCAGTGGGCAATACATTTCTACACAAGAATAATTTCTCTTGATTTCTAGTCTTATGATCTTTCCAATATGACATACTATTCTGTACTTTTTTAGCGTTATTTAATCTGTTGACGTATCTTTCACTTATATTGTTATTTCAGATGTCTTAAAAGCATATTTTAAATGATCCTTGTTTTCAAATATGTATGTTCCTACAGCTTCTTGTTATGAGATACAGTTGAGTAAAATCCAACAAATATTGGGATTTGAGCTTAGCAAAGAAAAGTGATTTAACAACCCTTGTTTTCCAGTATGTATGTATTTCTATGCACTGTCAGTCACATAAACATGCTCAAAGCTGCTAACTGGCTAGATAAAATAAATATGCCAAAAAACTTTTTGTTTTGCATTCTAATGAATATTTAAATATTTTGTACATACTGGATTGTGTGTTGAAAATATTTTAGTTAATGCTCATTAAAAACTCTACATCTAAAATTCTAATTGTGGAATTTTACATTATTATTTTATACATTTTTCCTTTTGTGAATATTATAACTTTACAGCGAAATAAAAACATAACTCATACTGACTTATTTAATATTGCCTAAGTATTCAATTGTACCTCTAAAATATGCTTTTAACGTTTGGTCCCCCCAAAGCAATATACTATCTATCTTACTTCATGCTTTCTTAATTATATTCAGATTCAAATAGCTTCTATGTAACTAGATTTCCCACATAAAATAAATCTTTATGACTCCTCTGATACTGTCAGTAATGGCAGGAAAATTGTCCCTTAGGAAACTCTGGAATCCATTTATCTCAACAAATAAAAAAAACTTACTGGAAAGAAAAAAAAAACCCTATCACATCATTAAAAAACTGTGTATTCTAATGCTTGTTTCTAATGTCTAGAAAGAAGTAAATTTTGAAAACATCTAAAGCAAATAATTTTTTAATTGGCCAGTTATTTCAAACTCTGTTTTACCACATCCAGGTCTAACAGCACAAATACTATAAAAATATGAGAATGATGATCTGTTGGATATCATTGACACTGACTATGTTAGAATCTTTGGCCAATAATCAATAAAAAATATAATTTCTAATGTATTTTGTTTTATAAGTTTGGGTAATTAACAGTTAAAGGCTATTTTGGAGCTTATACTATTTGACTTATTTATTGAAGTTGTTTGATATTCACATTGGGAAAATAAATTGTATGCTTGCTTCCTTTTTGTTTAACCATACATTATAACCACAAAATCTATAGTAATGTGATTCAGTGAATAGCTATTTCCTTAGGATTTATCTTACATTAGCTATAACCATGGTGGCTTTACATTTTCACTATTTCTCCTTTATTTTTCTGTATGTTTTTTATTTCTCTTTTCTATTTTCTTTTTCTTATTTTTTCTTCTTGGAGAGAGAGGAGTTGTGATGATTAATGTTAGGTGTCAACTTGACTATGTAGTAAGGAATACCTAGAGAATTGGTGAAACATTACTTCTGGGCATGCCTATGAAAGTGTTTTTAGAGGAAACTGTTGTGTAAGCTGATGGACTATGTGGGGAAAATCTGCCCTCAATGTGGGCAGGCACCACCCAATAGACTGGGAGACAGAATAGAACAATAAAGGAGGGAAAATGATGATTTCTTTCTTCTCTTGAAGCTGGGACACTCTCTTCCTTCTGTCTTTGGACATCAAAACTCCAGACTCTCTGGCTTGTGGCTGTAAGACTACTAGCAGTCCTCTGGATACTCAGGCCTTTGGCCTCAGATTGAGAATTACATCATTGACTCTCCTGGTTATGAGGCTTTCAAACTTGGACTGAGCTATGTTACCAGCACCCCAGGGTCTATAATCTACAGATAGCCTTTCTGGAACTTCTCATCCTCCATAGAGGCTCCATGTCCTTTACTCCTTTCCTTTCTCCCTCCCTTCTTCCATCCTTTCTTCCTTCATTTAACAGACATTTAAGAAGCTTCTTTTATGTGTATGTGCCAGATAATATTGTAGGTACAGTGTATAAAATTCTTCTTTTTATACACTTGTAGTTTTCAGTGTGGTAACAGAGATTAGCTGAATATACAATTAGCCACAATACCAAACAATATAAATTTTTAAATACCATATATAGTGGTACATAAAATGCATGCAGTAGGAATTCTTGAGACAATTGCTAATTTCTATTATGCTTTCTGAAAGATAATGTTGTACCCACCATATATTCTATTCTTCTTTCTTTCCTAGCATCCTTCCCTACCTCCTGGCCACAGCTACCATATCAAACTTAAATTTACATTTCAATTTAAGATTAGCAATCAAGCAAAGCCCATCAATTTAAATCAACATTTCAGTAGCCAAGGTAAACATTTTTGGAACACTGCAGAAGGAGGATCATGGAATAGTTAAGACAAAGATGATCAAAGCTATTTCCCAGAAAAAGATGGGAGAAATTAAATTATACATTTCAGCTTTATCCCAAAATTAATTTAGAATTTCTCATTTTATAGCCCAATCATTCAAGTATTAAAAAATCCTTCTATAAAAAATTTGTTATGAAATGTTTCATTCAGCCCAGGAGTGAAATTTTTCCTGTGTTCAAGAAAAAGTGTAAAGAAAAACAACAGATGTTGAATTATAGGAATAAAAATTTCAGATGGTTTATTTTCTTTGGAATTCATGTAATTTTAGGACAGATCCATTTATTTAAATTACATTTTACAGATGGGTTATCTGAGAAGAGATTATTCTTAGGAGAGGAGAAAAATACAATAAAAAAAGAAACTCTGACTTCTGCTGACTCCTCATGTTTTTGGGCAAGAGATTCCTTATGAATAGATTGTTTTCTCTCTCTCTCTCTCTCTCTCTCTTTCTCTCTCTCTTTCTCTCTCTCTTTCTTTCTTTCTTTCTTTGAGATGGTTTTGGGCAAGAGCTTCCTTATGAATAGATTGTTTTCTTTTTTTTTTTTTTTTTTTTTTTGAGACGGAGTCTTGCTCGGTCGCCCAGGCTGGAGTGCAGTGGCCGGATCTCAGCTCACTGCAAGCTCCGCCTCCCGGGTTTACGCCATTCTCCTGCCTCAGCCTCCGGAGTAGCTGGGAAGATGGTTTTCTTTAGCTACACTTGTACCGAACATGTCAAGGCCTTACCTTCACTCAAAAAGCACACACCCTGCCTCTCGAACACCCAGTTGAATCCAATCCTTCTACTTTTGACAATCAAGTTTTCTTTTATGCAGGTTTGTGCACTGTCATTCTCTGTTTGAGCTGCTTCTTCCATGACAGTAAAGTTCAATTTAAGAAGGAAAAAATTCTGCATGCCTTTTGTACTGAATAAACCTTCTTTTCTTACCTGTTTGTTAAAGTAAAAAAACAAAAAATCTTAAGAAAGAACTTTGTGAATAATCATGCTTTCAAAGGGGAATTTGCTGGAAGCAATTGTATAAATTGTATAAATTCCAATCATGCTTCCTTATGACTGTTCTCTCTTACTCTTATTTTTCTTGGGTGCTCTGGTATTTTTATTTTCTTTTTTTGGTATCTCACTCTCTCTGCTCCTCTTGATCTCTCTGTCTTCTACCCCCATTTCAATTCCACTTTCTCATTCTCAGTCGTATTGGCTAACATATTTATCTCTGTGGTAATTAGACTTATGCATGATATGTACTTTCTCTCAATAATAGACTTTCAGATTCAAAATCTAAAGGCTGTTTTGGTGTTTTACTGCAATTTAAAAGGAATAGGAAGCCCCTTAGCAACAAAATTGCATTTTAACCAAGCTGTCTCTACCTATATCAATTTGCTTTTAAATATATTTTTAAAACTTCAGGAGCTCTTGGGGATACAAATGGTTTTCCATTACATGGATAAATTATATAGTGGAAGTCTGATATTTTAGTGCATCCAAGTATTGTACACTGTACCCAATATGTAGTTTTTTAACTCCTCACCCCTCCTCTACCATGCCACCTCTGAGTTTTCAGAGTCTATTATATCACTCTGTATGCCTTTGTATTTCCATAGCTTAGCTTCCACTTATAACTGAGAATATATGGTATTTGGCTTTTCGTTCCTGAGTTACTTCACTTCGAATATCAGCTTCCAGCTCCATCCAAGTTGCTGCAAAGACATTATTTCATTCTTTCTTATGGTTGAGTAATATTCCATGGTGTATATATACCACTATTTTAAAAATTCACTCATTGGTCAATGGACACTTAGGTTGATTCTATATTTTTGCAATTGTGAATTGTCCTGCAATAAACACACACATGCAGTTGTCTTTTTGATATAATGACTTATTTTCCTTCGAGTGATACTCAGTAGTGAGATTACTGGATTAAATGGTGCATATACTTTTAGTTCATTAAAGAATCTCCATAAATCTCCATTTATCTTCAATCTCTGGTATCCTTTTTTCCACTTGATCAATTTAGCTATTGATACTTGTGTATGCTTCATGAAGTTCTTGTGTTGTGTTTTTCAATTCCATCAGCTTATTTATTATCTTCTCTAAACTGGTTATTTTAGTTAGCGTTTCCTGTAACCTTTCATCAAAATTCTTAGCTTCCTTGCATTGGGTAAGAACTTGTTCCTTTAGCTCAGAGGAGTTTGTTGTTACCCACCTTCTAAAGCCTACTTCTGTTAATTTGTCAATCTCATTCTCCGTCCAGTTTTATGCCCTTGCTGTAGAGGAGCTGCAATCATTTGGAGGAGAAGAGGCTTTTTGGTTTGGGGAATTTTCAGCATTTTTGCATTGGTTTTCTCATCTTTGTGGATTTACCTACCTTTGGTCTTTGAGGCTGATGACCTTTGGATGGGGATTTTGTGTGGGGGTCCTTTACGTTGATGTTGATGTTGTTGCTTTCTGTTTCGTTAGTTTTTCTTCTAACAGTCAGGCCTTTCTTCTGCAGGTCTGCTGCAGTTTGCTGGAGGTCCACTCCAGACCCTGTTTGCATAGGTATCACCTGTGGAGGCTGTAGAACAGCAAAGATTGCTGCCTGCTCCTTCCTCTGGAAGCTTCATCCCAGAGGAGCATTGGCCTGATGCCAGCCAGTGCTCTCCTGTATGAGGTGTCTGTTGACCCCTGTTGGGGGGGTTTCTCCCAGTCAGGAGGCATGGGGATCAGGGACCCATTTGAGGAGGCAGTCTGTCCCTTATCAGAGCTCAAGCACTATGCTGGGAGAATCCTCCTTGTCAAGTTCAGCTGCTCTCTTCAGAGTCAGCAGGCAGGAAAGTTTAAGTCCACTGAAGCTGTGCCCACAGCTGCGCATTCCTCCAGTTACTCTGTCCCAGGGAGAGGAGTTTCATCTGTAAGCCCCTGACTGGGCCTGCTGCCTTTCTTTCACAGATGCCCTGGTCAGTGAAGAGGAATCTAGAGAGGCAGTCTGGCCACAGCTTCTTTGCTGTGCTGTGGTGAATTCCACCCAGTCTAAACTTCCTGGTCTCCTTAGCACTGTCAGGGGAAAAATGCCTACTCAAGCCTCAGTAATGGCAGATGCCCCTCTTTCCACCAAACTTGATTGTCCCAGGTTGACTTCAGACTGCTGTGCTGACAGTGGGAAATTCAAGCCAGTGGTTCTTAGCTTGCTGGGCTCCATGGGATTGGGACCCACTGAGTGAGACCACTTGGCTCCCTGGCTTCAGCCCTTTTTCCAGGGGAGTGAATGGTTATGTCTCACTGGGGTTCCAGGTGCCACTGGGGTACAAAAAAAAAAAAAACTCCTGCATCTAGCTCAGCATCTGCCCAAGTAGTACCCCAGTTTTGTGCCTGAAACCCAGGTTCCTGGTGGTTGTAGGCATAAGAGGGAATCTCCTGATCTACACATTGCAAAAACTGTGGGAAAAGCATAGTATCTGGACTGGATAGCACAGTTCCTCATGGCTTCCTTTGGTGGGGGAGGAAGGTCCCCCAGCACCTTGCACTTCCTGGGTGAGACAACACCCCACCCTGCTTCTTCTCACACTCCCTGGGCTGGACCCACTGCCTAACCAGTCCGAAAGAAATGAACTGTGTACCTCAGTTGAAAATGCAGAAGTCTCCCAACTTCTGTGTTGGTTTTGCTGGGAGCTGTAGACCGGAGCTGTTCCCATTTGACCATCTTGCCAAATCCCTCCTCCTTAAATATTTCTGAAGCAGAATGTGTCTCTCCCCATAGCCACCACAGTTGAGGATGTGCTGATTCTCACCTGAAGTCAGGTATTCTCAGAGTCTCACCCAAGGCCCATGACATACAACCTGGGTACCTCTGCTGGTTATTCAGGACCCAAAGGCTTTTTAGTCAACAGATAATGAATTATTTTGGGACTTGGTCCTTACATTCAAGGCAACAAGTTCCCTTTTCATGCAGAGTGTGTCTGGAAGTGTCATCCTGAAGCTACAATCTTGAATGGGGCCTCATGATTCTGATGCCCTGTCCTTCTGTGGCTGAGCTGGTATCTGAGATTCATTGTGAAGTCCTCCATACTATTTCCTCTTGTCTCCTCAAATAAAATGGAAGGGTCTCTTTTGGAGCCACAAGCTGTGCAGTCTATGGTTTGGTAGGGGTGGCACAAGCACTCCCATAGCTGCTCTGACTGGTGTCTTAGTGTTTCATATGCTCCAGAAGTCCACAGGCTCTGAGCACAATGCAACATTAAGACTCACCTAAGAGTTTCAGTCTCTGTAGCCTTCACATTTTTTTAAGTTTAAGACCTCAAATCACTTTAGCACATGGAGGTGAGGCTTGCTGGAACTAAAGTTCAGACTGCTGGAATGGCCAATTCTCCTTAAATGGCAGCTTGTCTAAATGCTCCCTCCATGGGTGAGAATCACCTGAGTGCATCCTGGTTTTAATTTCTGCTGTGACAAGACAGCACTAAGTTCAATACAGTGTCTCACAATCACTGCACTCTTTATCTCTTGAACATGAAGATTTGGTCTCTGTGCCATATGCCTGCTGCCATGGGATAAGGGAAAGGTGGCATTGAGAATTCAAGACTCTTTTCTACCTTATTTCCATGCCCCCTTCAGTGACATAAAGTAAAACCTAGATACTGTGAGTGCTCACCTGATTTTTGATTTTTATGAATGTGCTTTTTTAGTGTGTAGATAGTTGTTAAATTGGTGTCATTGTCAGGGGACACCTTTCTCTGCCTCTCTATATATACATTTAGAATTGTCATATCCTTTTGCTTAATTGACCTTGTTGTCATTATTTTATGATCTTCTTTGTCTCCTTTTACTGTTTTTGACTTAATATCTCTTTGGCCTGATATAAGTATAGCTACTCCTGTTTGATTTTGGTTGCCATTTACATAGAATACCTTTTTCCATTTTTTAAACTTTCATTCTACATGTGTCTTTATAAGTAAGATGAGATTCTTTTTTGCAGCACAGAGTTGTGTCGTGTTCCTTTTTCTATTCAACCAGTCCATATTTTTCATGCAGAAAGTGTAATCTATTAACCATCAAGGTTAGTATTGATATACGAGGGCTTATTCCTGTCATTTTCTTAATTTTTTGTTCATTTTGTATATCCTGTGTCCTTTTCTTATCCACTTATTCATGATTTTTGTTTGGTTGTTTCATGTTGTGGTAGCATTTATGTCCTTTCTCTTTCTTAGTTTTGTGTGTTACCTACTAGAAGGTTTTAGAGTTTTGTGTGTTTTCATTATGTTAGATAGTGTCCTTTCACTTTCAGGTATAATAGTAACTGTTTCTTGTCAGGTCAGTATGTTGGTGATGAATTTCTTCGGCTTTTGCTCATTTCAGAAATACATTATTTTTCTTTCAAATATAAAGAATAACTATGCCAAGTATATTATACTTGGCTGAAAGGAGTTTTTTTTCCCAGTGTTTGAATATAAGTGCATTCTCTCCTGAGAACCTCCACTTCTTGGGTTCAAGCAATTCTCCTGCCTCAGCCTCCCTAGTAGCTGGGGTTACAGGTGCACTCGCCATGCCTGGCTAATTTTTGTATTTTTAGTAGAGACGGGAGTCTCACCATGTTGACTAGGCTGTTCTCAAACTCCTGACCTCATGTGATCTGCCTGCCTCAGCCTCTCAAAGTGCTGGGATTACAGGTGTGAGCCACCATGCCCAGCCAACATATAATCATTTTTACATGTTGTTAGATTCAGTTTGGTAGTGAGACAAGTCAGATATTGAAAATTCTCTGTGAATGGGGCTTTTTGAGAGGCCTCAAGTTCATTCAGCTCTTAACAGCTACAGGACTGATGGTTTTAACATCAACTTTAGAAGTGTGGTTCTGAAGCTTCTTGTTTTCGTGGATACTCTGGAGCTGAGGAGAGGAGCTGAGCATAGACCTCATCAAAATATCCCAAATCCTACTGATTATTCTAGAGGTTCAGTAGTTTTTCTTGAATAAATGCTCTTCAGATTGTTGCAAGCTCTTTCTTAGTTTCCATAGTTAGTTCTGAAATTGTTTAAATTTCCCATTTTTGTCAGTGTTGTCATTGCTCTTATAGAGGAGTGTATTTACATATGTCTTCACTCCGTCACTGCAGATATTCACATTTTTTTGTCTGTACCCTGACAGACTTAATTTTATTTGCTTTTATTTTTCTGTTTGAAATTTTGCATTTATATTTGAGTCAGTGAGTGGGAGTAACCTTTGATATTCCGTTTCCTTTTTTTTTTTTTTTTTTTTTGAGACATTTTTTTTTTTTTTTTTTTGAGACAGGCTGTCACTACAACCTCCACCTGCTGGGTTCAAGTGATTTTGTGCCTCAGCCTCCCATGTGGCTGGGATCACAGGGGTGTCACCACTCCCAGATAATTTGTGTGTTTTTAGTAGAGACGAGGTTTTGCCATGTTGGCCAGATTGGTCTCAAACTCTTGGCCTTAAGTGCTCTACTCGCCTCAGCCTCCCAAAGTGCTAGAATTTCAGGCGTGAGCCACTGCACTGGCTGATATTTTTATTTCTAAAATGTCCATGTCTTCTTTTGAAATTAAGTTTATGCTAACCTCATAAGAAAAATATTACCTTTCTCCAGGGAAGATTTTAAAGATTCTATTAATCAGCCAGAAAATGAGTGAGTTGTTTTAATCCAATAGGGGATTGGAATAGTTTGGTAATTGGTTCTGTTATAAGGCCTCATGTATTTCCAGTTTCCCCTTACTCCTCTAAATATTCCACTGAGACCCCAGCTGATAACCTGAGGTGTTTCCAAGAGCCCATTAACCTTCATGCTCCTTAATTCCCATTTTCTTTTCTCTCTAGCACTGTGAAGTTCTTCAATAGTTCTGTTTAGCTTCTCTGCTTCTTACCTTCTGCTTTCTGTTTGCCTTTTATGTCTACAGTCCTCTGCTGCTTATAAATTGTTGAATGCTTAGAAAATAAAAGCAACTAAGAATGAATGCTTTGCTCTACTCAGTATGCTTTCTTTCTCTCCTTGAGATTACTCTCAAAAATCCTGGCTCCTTTGGTAGCTGAAATCTATTTTTTTTCTCCCTAGCTCTGTTCAACTACTTAAATCTCTCTTCTTCTTTTCTCAATTTTAAGAAAAACTTTCTGCTTTTATCAGTTTCTCTGGTATGGTTTTTATATAAATCAACAAATGCTATAAGGAGAAAAACAACATAGGATGTTGGATTAGCATAAATAGGTTTATTTTCTCCCTGGTATCTTAGCCCCACACGTCCTGATTTCTGTGATGGTTTTACTATGTCTTCAAATATGTCTCTTCCTAATTTATCTTGCATTTCTAGCTTTCCATAAGAGAACTGGTCTGCTACAGTGTTAGTCTATCATGGCCAGCAGTTTTTATTTCCCATATTATTAAGTCTTCATTATAATAAACTCTGCCATTAGTCATTTATTTATAATTTTTTAAAAATTTCCAGACCTATGTTATTTTTACTTTTATTTTTTTGTTGTGGTTTATTAATAATATCTTTATTTCACAGGAATTCAAAACCACATGAAAAAAACAAAAAACCCATCAAAAAGTGGGCAAAGGATATGAACAGACATTTCTCAAAAGAGGACATTCATACAGCCAACAGACACATGAAAAAATGCTCATCATCACTGGCCATCAGAGAAATGCAAATCAAAACCACAATGAGATACCATCTC
>NW_012101743.1:728295-729122 GCF_000951045.1 Mandrillus leucophaeus
TTCTTGTAAATTTGTTTAAGTTCTTTGTAGATTCTGAATATTAGCCCTTTGTCAGATGGATAGATTGCAAAAATTTTCTCCCATTCTGTAGGTTGTCTGTTCACTCTGATGACAGTTTCTTTTGCTGTGCCAAAACTCTTTAGTTTGAATAGATCCCATTTGTTAATTTTGACTTTTGTTGCCATTGCTTTTGGTGTTTTAGTCATGAAGTTCTTGCCCATGCCTATGTCCTGAATGATATTAATTAGGTTTTCTTCTAGGGTTTTTATGGGTTTAGGTCTTACATTTAAGTCTTTAATCCATCTTGAGTTAATTTTTGTATAAAGTGTAAGGAAGGGGTCTGGTTTCAGTTTTCTGCATATGGCTAGCCAGTTTTCCCAACATAATTTATTAAATAAGAAATCCTTTCCCCATTGCTTGCTTTTGTCGAGTTTGTCAATGATCAGATGGTTGTAGATGTGTGATGTTATTTCTGAGGACTCTGTTCCTTTCCCTTGGTCTATATCTCTGTTTTGGTACCAAGACCATGCTGTTTTGGTTACTATAGCCTTGTAGTATAGTTTGAGATCAGGTAGCGTGATAGCTCCAGCTTTGTTCTTTTTGCTTAGGATTGCCTTGGCTATATGGGCTCTTTTTTGGTTCCATACAAAATTTAAAGTAGTTTTTTTCTAATTTTGTGAAGAAAATCAGTGGTAGTTTGATGGGGGTAGCACTGAATCTATAAATTACTTTGGGTAGTATGGCCATTTTCACGATATTGATTCTTTCTATCCATGAGTATGGAATGCTTTTTCATTTGTTTGTGTGCTCTCTTATTTCCTTGAGCA
>NW_012101743.1:729172-730360 GCF_000951045.1 Mandrillus leucophaeus
ACATATGTAACAAACCTGCACGTTATGCACATGTACCCTAGAACTTAAAGTATAATAATAATAATAATAATAATAATAATAAAAAGAAAAATTCAAGAACTCACTGATCAATGAAAAACAAAATAAAAATTTACATTACATCTTTTTTATTTTTATTATACTTTAAGTTCTGAAATACATGTAAAGAACGTGCTGGTTTGTTACATAGGTATAAACTTGCTATAGTGGTTTGCTGCACCCATCAACCTGTCATCTACATTAGATATTTCTCATAATGATTCTTATAATGCTGCCCCTCCCCTAATCCCTCACCACGTGAAAGGGTCTGGTGTGTGATGTTCCCCTCCCTGTGCCCATGTGTACTCATTGTTCAACTCCCACTTATGAGTGAGAACATGCAGTTTTTGGTTTTCTGTTCTTGTGTCAGTTTGCTTAGAATGATGGTTTCCAGCTTCATCCATGCCCCTGCAAAGGACATGAACTCATCTTACTTTATGGCTGCATAGTATTTCATTGTGTATATGTGCCACATTTTCTTTATCCAGTCTATCATTGATGGGCATTTGGCTTGGTTCCAAGTCTTTGCTATTGAGAAGAGTGCTGCAATAAACATACATATGCATATTTCTTTATAGTAGAGTGATTTAAATCCTTTAGGTATATACCCAGTAATAGGATTGCTGGATCAAAGGGTATCTCTTGTCCTAGATCCTTGAAGAATCACCACACTATCTTCCACAATGGTTGACCTAATTCACACTCCCACCAACAGTGTAGTGTTCCTATTTCTCCACATCCTCTCCAGCATCTGTTGTTTCCTGACTTTTTAATGATCACCATTCTAACTGGCATGAGATAATATCTCATTGTGGTTTTGATTTGCATTTCTCTAATGACTAGTGATGATGAACTTTTCTTCATATGTTTGTTGGCCACATAAATGTCTTATTTTGAGAAATGTCTGCTCATATCATTCACCCACTTTTTAATGGGGTTGTTTGTTTTCTTTCTTGTAAATTTGTTTAAGTTCTTTGTAGATTCTGAATATTAGCCCTTTGTCAGATGGATAGATTGCAAAAATTTTCTCCCATTCTGTAGGTTGTCTGTTCACTCTGATGACAGTTTCTTTTGCTGTGCCAAAACTCTTTAGTTTGAATAGATCCCATTTGTTAATTTTGACTTTTGTTG
>NW_012101743.1:731004-746607 GCF_000951045.1 Mandrillus leucophaeus
CATTTGTTTGTGTGCTCTCTTATTTCCTTGAGCACTGGTTTGTAGTTCTCCTTGAAGAGGTCCTTCACATCCCTTGTAAGTTGTATTCCTAGGTATTTTATTCTCTTTGTAGCAATTGTGAATGGAAGTTCAGTCATGATTTGGCTTTCTGTTTGTGTATTATTGGTGTAGAGGAATGCTTGTGATTTTTGCACATTGATTTTTTTTTAATCCTGAGACTTTGCTGAAGTTGCTTATCAGCTTAAGGAGATTTTGGGCTGGGATGATGGGGTTTTCTAAATAGACAATCATGTCATCTGCAAACAGAGACAATTTGACTTCCTCTCTTCCTATTTGAATACGCTTTATTTCTTTCTCTTGCCTGGTTGCCCTGGCCAGAACTTCCAATACTATGTAGAATAGGAGTGGTGGAGAGAAGGCATCCT
The DNA here is from genome assembly GCF_000951045.1 of Mandrillus leucophaeus. NCBI lineage: Eukaryota > Metazoa > Chordata > Mammalia > Primates > Cercopithecidae > Mandrillus > Mandrillus leucophaeus. Next base: position 731,430 of record NW_012101743.1, read on the forward strand.
TGTCTTGTGCTAGTTTTCAAAGGGAATGCTTCCATGTTTTGCCCATTCAGTATGATACTGACTGTGGGTTTTTCATAAGTAGCTCTTATTATTATGAGATATTTTCCATCAACACCTGGTTTATCGAGAGTTTTTAGCATGAAGATGTGTTGAATTTTATCAAAGGCCATTTCTGCATCTTTTGAGATAATCAAGTGGCTTTTGTCATTGGTTCTGTTCATGTGATCTATTACGTTATTGACATGCATGTGTTGAACCAGCCTTGTATCCCAGGGATGACACCGAGTTGATTGTGGTGGATAAGCTTTTTGATGTGCTGCTGGTTTCGGTTTGTCAGTATTTTATTGAGGATTTTCGCATTGATGTTCATCATTATATCAACGTTTCAGCAACATTTGGTGAAGGCAAACCAGTATTACTACCCATTGGAATGGCTTACAGCAACCAAACTTCAAATGGTGCTGCAGACAGAAACATGCATGGACACGTCTTTTTTCCAAGGATGCTTGGACAGACCCCAGGAGGAGCCCTAGCTGCTTTTCCTCACACAACCACTCTTTTAAGCAGGAAATAGCCAGAAAGAGCTGTTGTCCAACACCCTCTAACAGCAGTTATGGTTACTATCCTGAGGGGGCAATGATGTAGGAGTTAAGAATAAATTATTCTGGCAGATAATGAGGGTAAAGAAGTCCTCAGTAAGGTTTTCCTTTTAATGTAAAGCAGCCTCCAAACCACTTTCTTTCTAAGAAAGAACAGACTGTAAAATAGAGCTGCATACATATACAAGGAAGCTAGACTCTTGCACGTGTAAATGCTGACAGCTGTGCCAATATAAAAAGTCTACCCGGGACTAGGCATGTTCAAAATGGTGGCTTCAACTTCCCTTTTTCTTGCCAATCATTTCGTGCAGTTGGGAGTAGATAACATGGTGCTTGTCAGGCAAATACCCTATTTGCATAAGATTACGGTGGGGTGAACAGCTTCTTCGTGTGCTATGTAAACATCACACCTGGTCCAACCAATCTTTGAGCCTTATGTAAATCAGACACTGCCTCCTCAAGCCTGTCTATAAACCCTGTGCACTCTGCTGTGAGCCAGAAGTCCCACTCAGGCACCCCCCTCTCTCTCTTGCAGAGGAGAGAGTTATTCTCTTTTCTCTTTCTTTTGCTTATTAAACCTTCATTCCTAACCTCACTTCACATGTGTTCGTGTCCTTGATTTCCTTAGCATGAGGCAACAAACTTCAAGTATTACCTCAGATAGTGACATCGCTTCAATACAACATATCAGAATCTCTGGAACAAAGCTAAGGCAGTGTTATAAGAAAAATTTATAGCGCTAAATGCCTACATCAAAATATTAGAAAGATCTTGTTAACTACCTATCATCTCAACTGAAAGAAGTAGAGAACCAAAAGCAAACATATTTTAAAGCTAGTAGAAGATGAGAAATAACCAAAATCAGAGCTAAAGTGAAGGATATTGAGACAAACAAATGCAAAAAATCAATGAATCCAATATGTGATGTTTTTGAAAAAAATAATAAAATAGATATGCTGTTAGCTAGACTAATAAAAAAGAGAGAAGATGTAAATAAACACAGTTAGAAACTGCTACAAGAATATTACCACTGACCCCACAGAACTACAAACCACCTTCTGAGAATATTATGAGCACTTCTATGCCAAAAAACTAAAAAAAAATAGAAGAAATTGATAAATTACTGGGTACATACCAAGAGTAAATCAGGAAGAAATTAAATTCCTGAACAGAACAAAAACGAGCTCTGAAATTGAGGCAATAATAAATAATCTAACAACTTAAAAAAAAAAAAACAAGGACTAGACTAATTCACATCTGAATTTTACAAGATATGTAAAGAAGAAGTGGTACCATTTCCACTGAAACTATTTCAAAAACATGAAGAAGGTATCCTCCTTAACTCATTCTATGTGGCCAGCATCATCCCTGTACCAAATTCTGGCAGAGATACAAAAACAACAACAAAAAACTTCTGGCCAATATCCTCGATGAACACGGATGCAAAATTCCTCAAAAAAAAAAAAAAAAAAAAAGAGGGTGGGGGCAAACTGAATCCAGCAGCACATCAAAAAGCTTATTCACCACAATCAAGTAAGCTTTATTCCCAGGAAGTAAGGCTGGTTCAACTTGTGCTAATCAATAAATGTTATTTATTACATAAATCTAAAGACAAAAAAACCATGATTGCAATAGTTATACTTTTATCAGATTAAATAGATTTTAAGAAGAAACTATAAGAAGAGACAACAGAGGTAACTCCATCTTCAGTATTAGAAAGATCTTCAGCATTGGACATATCAACACCCCACTTTCAGCAATGCACAGGTCTTCCAGATAGAAAATCAGCAAAGAAACCCTAGACTTTTATCTGCACAACAGATTAAAGTATCTAACAGATATTTAGAGGACATTTCATTGAAAGGCTGCAGAATACACATTCTTTTTCTTAACATATGTGTTATTCTTAAGGAGAGACCATACATTAGGTCACAAAACAAGTATTAAAACATTCAAAAATTAAAATAATATCAAGCAACCTTTTTGAGTAAAGTGGAGTAAAACTAGAGATTAATAAAAACAGGAGTTTTGGAAACTATGCAAATACATGAAAATTAAACAATATGCTCCTGAAGGAAATTAAAAACGTTCTTGAAACAAATGATAATGGAAACACAACATACCAAAAGCTATCAGATGCAGCAAAAGCAATACTAAGAAGGAAGTTAATAACTATAAGCACTTACATCAAAAAGAAAAAGAAAAAACTTCAAAAAAGCAATCTAACAATACCGCTTAAAGAACTAGAAAAGCAAGAGCAAACCAAAGTCAAAAACAGTAGCAGAAAATAAATAATAAAGATCAGTACAGAAATACATAACATTAAAATGAAGAAAATCATAAAAAATATCATTGAAACAAAAAGTTTTTTTTAATTAAACAAAATAGGCATACGTTAGCCAGACTAAGGAAAAAAAGAGAGATGATCTAAATAAATAAAATAAGAAATGGAAAAAGAGACAATACAATTTATAAAAAAGAAATCCTAAGTATCAGTATTGGCTACTTTGAGCAAGTATATGCCAGTAAATTTGAAAATCTAGATGAGATTAAGAAATTCCTAGATGTGTATCGCCTACCAAGAATGAATCATGAAGAAATCCAAGACCTGAACAGACCAAATAGCAAGAAACAAGATCAAGGCTGTAATAAACATTATCCCTGTAAGGACAAGTGTGGGATGCAATCACTGCTGAATTTTACCAAATAATTTAAAAAAAAAAAACCAATCCTGCTTAAACTATTCTGAAAAACAGGAAAATGGAAAACTTTCAAAATTGTTTTATGTCATCGGTGTTACCCTGATACCAAACCAGACCAACACGTCAAAAAAAGAAAACTATAGGCCAATATTTATGACGAATATTTATGCAATACTCCTCAACAAATACTTGCAAAACAAATTACACAATACATTAAAAACCACATTCATCATGATCAAGTGAAATTTATATCAGAGATTTAACGATGTTTCAATAGATGAAAGTCAATCAAGGTGATACTTTTTATCAACAGAGAAAATGAAAAAAATCATATTGTCATTTCAATTGATGTTGAAAAGCATTGGATAAAATTTAACACCTTTTTGTAATAAAAATCACCAAACAACTGAGTATAGGAGGAGCATTCCTCAACATAATAAAAGCCATGTATGATAGACCCACAGCTAGTATCATAATGAATGTAGAAAAACTGTAACGATTTCTCTATGGACCTGGAATACAATAAGGATGCTCATTTTTACCACGGTTATTCAACATAGAACTGAAAATCCTAGGTAGAGAATTCAGACAAGGGAAAGCTATAAATGGCATCCAAATTAGAAAAGAAGGAATCAAATTATCATTGTTTGCAGATTATATTATCTTATATTTGGAGAAACCTAAAAATTGCACAGGAAAACTATCAGAACTGGTAATAAAGAGATTCAGTACAGTTGCAGGATATAAAATCAACATACTGAAATCACTAGCATTTGTATATGTGAACAGTGAACAAATTGAAAAAGAAATAAAAAAACTAGTCCCAATAACAGTAGACACAATACATAGGATTTAACAAAAAAATGGAAGGATCTCTATAATGAAAACTATAAAACATTAATAAAGAAATTGAAGAGGACACCAAAAATGGGAAAAAAAATATTTCATGTTTATGAATTGGAAGACTCAATATTGTTAAAATGTCCACGTTACCCAAAAGCAATCTACAGAATCAGTACCATCCCTATCAAAATACCAATGACATTGTTAACAAAAAAAATGATAAAACAACCCTAAGATTTAGATGGAACCACAAAATACCCAGAATAGTCACAGCTATCCTAAGCTAAAAGAACAAAGCTGGAGTAATCACATTACCTGCAAATTATACTGCAGAGTTATAGTAGCCAAAACAGCATGGTACTGGCATAAAAACAAAGACACAGACCAAGGGAAAATAATACGGAACCCAAAAAACAAATCCACACACCTGCAGTAAACTCATTTTAACAAAAGTGCCAAGAATACACATTAGAGAAAAGACAGTCTCTTCAATACATGGTGCTGGGATAACTAGTTATCCATGTGCAGAAGAATGAAACAAGACCCAGTTTCTCACCATGTACAAAAACTGAATAAAATGAATTCAATAATTAAATCTAAGACCTCTAACTATGAAACTACTAAAATAAAACATTCAAAAAGATCTTCAGGACACCATTATGGGCAAAGATTTCTTGATTAGTACCCTGCAAGCTCAAGCAAACAAAGAAAAAATGCACAAAAGGGGTTATTTCAAGTCAAAAAGGCTTCTCTTCAGCAAAGAAAACAATCCACAAAGTGAAGAGGCAACACATAGAATGGGAGAAAACATTGCAAACTATATATCTGTCAAGGTATTAATAATCAAAATTTATAAGGAGCTCAATCAACTCTATTGGAAAAAAAATCTATAAATCTGATTAAAATGTGCAAAAGATATAAACATTTCTCAAAAGAAGACATACAAATGGCAAACAGACACATGAAAAGGTGCTAAAATCATTGATCATAAGATAAATTTGAATCAAAACTGAAGTGCAATATCTCACCCCAGTTAAAATGAATTTTATCAAAACAACAAGTAATAACAAATGTTTTCATAGATGTGCAGAAAAGGGAACCCTTGTATACTCTTGGTGGGAATGTAAATTAGTAAAACTACAATGAAGAACAGCTTTGAGATTTCTCAAAAAAAAAAACAAACAAACAAACAAATAAAAAACTGAAAATAAAGCTACCCTACAATCCAGCAATGCTACTCCTGTGTATATACCCCAAAGAAAGAAAATCAACATATCAAAGAGATATCTGTACTCCCATGTTCATTGCAGCTCTGTTCACAACAGTTAATATCGACAAGCAACCTAAGTGTCCATCAGCAGATAATGAGTAAAGGAAATGTGATACTTGTATACAATGGAGTACTACTCAGCCATAAAAAAGAATGAAATTCATTCATTTGCAACAACATGCATGGATGGCAGTGGAGGTCATTATGTTAAGTGAAATAAGCCAGGTGTAGAAGGAAAAGCATCACATGTTTTCACTTATTTGTGGCATCTAAAAATCAAAACATTCAAACCTATGGAGTTAGAGAGTAGAAGGCAGTTACCAGAGGCTGGGAAGGGTAGGGGAGTGTGCCTGTGGTGAGGGGAATTAGGGAAGATTAATGGGTACAAAAAATAGAAAGAATGCATAAGACCCAGTATTCGATGGCACAGCCCAGTCACTATAGTCAATAATTATTTAATTGTACATTAAAAATAACTAAAAGAGTATAACTGAATTGTTCTTAACACAAAGGCTAAATGCTTGAGTTGATGAATATCCCATTCTCCATGATGTTCACAAATATGTATATATAGTGTATATATATACACTATATATGGTATATACACATATATATGTATATATACACATATATACACATATATACTATATATAGTACATAGTATATATGTGTGTATATATACACACACATATATACACATATATACACATATATATACTATGTACTCTCAAAAATGAAAACTAAATAGTTATTTAAAAATTAAAAATGAAGTAGTGAAATATCTTATCAGACAAGGTGGTAAAAATTTACAACACCTCAAAAATTGGTATAGAAAATAAGATAGTAAGATAAATATTTCTTGATACCTGCCAAAGTACTTTCCGAGAAAGTACTGTAGTTTGGAAACAAGCCTATTTTGCCTGTGCCTGCCAGATATATTACCTCTTTGTTAACAATGCCTAAAATATATACTTGCCCCCTTTCTCCAATCCATACCTGCAGGAAAACATTTAATCAATATAAGGAGAGAAAAATAAGCTCATCAAAGCCATTGAATATGATTGAGACAAAATGTGTGAAAACCATTTTCAAAATTTATACTGTAACAAGAATTGTTGCTAAGTCATAGCACATTGTTTTAATAAAAGAAGCTTACAAGAAAATCGAGCTCCAGTGCTGTCCCTGGATCTGTGTGACCTGTATCAAAACATTTGAACTCCCATTGCCTCCATTAGGATCAAATGAGATAGGAAAATTAAATCTACCTTAAAGTTTGTGATATTATTTTGTTAGTAAGTTATTATTCATATTTTATGACAAATTCTACATCTACCCTTAAAAATAGAAGGCTTTATCATCAGTTAAAATTTTAACTAGATTCAGAAAAAAGTTGACATTCTTTTAATTCTCAGAAAGTCCACAGCAATCAAATCATTCTTTCAAGGAATCTTTCTTAAGGACATCAAATAGTGTCTATAATTCCCGACTTCACATAGCTCCAAGTAATTGGTAAGATAAGATGTATTCAAAAAATGTTTTGACTAGAAATTTAAGTCAACACCAGTCATGAGAGGCATACTTAATCAAACACAACACAATGACAAACAGGTTGCATAAACTGGCTATTTGTCAACCATGCTGCACACCGGAACCGCCTTGGAAATACTTTGTAAAAAAGAAAAATTTATACTCCCAGGCTCCACACAAACACAAATGAGTCAGAATTTACAGAGTATATTTATTTGTTTTAAAGCTTCCAAAAGTATTTTGGTGCAAGGCTACTTTTGAAAACTGTGTCATAGAACATTAAGTGTTGTAATATATAAACATATAAAAGAGGAGGTTATCAGAAAAAACGTCATGATGAAAGCAGAATTTGAACCTGGGTTTAAGTAGATAAATTTTGGCTAGACAAAAAGAAGATATAAGAGTAACACTTACTAAATTAACTGAGACCTGTCTCAGGTTTTCTGGGTTCACAGAGCTTTAAGATTCAATGATGATCCTACTGGGTTTCATACTTGCACGGCGCCTGTAGCCCCTTTGTTTTGACCAATTTCTCCGATTTTGAACAGGAACATTTACCCAATATCTGTACCCCCATAGTAACTAACTTGGAAGTAATTAACTTGTTTTTGATCTTGTAGGCTCGTAGGTGGAAGGAACTTGTCTCAGGTGAGATTTTGGACTGGACTTTTCGGTTAATGCTGGAATGAGTTAAGGCTTTGTGGGACTGTTGCAAAGGCATGATTTTGTTTTGAAATGCGAGGACATGCGATTTGGGAGGCGCCAGGGGTGGAGTAATATGGTTTTGCTCTGTGTCCCCACCCCAATCTCATCTCAAATTGTAATCCCCACATTTTGAGGGAAGTTCCTGGTGGGAGGTGATTAAATCATGGAGGTGGTTTCCCCATGCTGTTCTCATGATAATGAGTGAGTCCTCACAAGATCTCATGGTTTAAAAGTATTTGGTGGTTCCCCTGCTAACCATGTAACGAATATCCTTGCTTCTCCTTCACCTTCTGTCATGATTGTAAGTTTCCTGAGGCCTCCCCAGACACGCAGAATTGTGAGTCAATTAAACCTTTTTTAATTTATAAATTGCCCAGTCTCAGGTAGTTCTTTATAGTGGTGTGAAAAAGAACTAATACACCCCCTTTTTCTAAAATTAAAGTTGAAATTAAAAGAAAAAAAAAGGAATTCCACTTCTCCATACCTATCGTACAGAAAAAAAAAAAAAAATGTGTGTCTAAGAAAAATTAACAAATATGTTTATGACCACATTTATTGAACTGGAAAAAAATGGAAACCATCTCAATAGTGAATAAAAATATAGAATATCTATCTATATTGTGAAATAGTATACAGCAGCTAAAAATAAAGTAAATTTCTATGCACAATATTGGTATATCTACGAGACATTTTACAGAGAAAAAGCAAATTACAGAGATACAGTGTGATGCCTGCCATCTAAAAAACACAATAAACAAAATCACATGTTTTGTAACCATACAATATTATCAGCATTCTGAAGCCCCTCAAAATTGTTTTTAAAAATGAATTTCCAAGTATTGAAACTTGTGATAAAAATCAGCTATCAAATTTTAAACATGCATGTAGTTACGAGTTTTTCAAAGACATTTTCCCAGAAGCCAAAATGACCTTGCAGAAGTCATTGTGAAAACCTGAAAACACTGAGTTACTTTATGAAGCAAATCCCAAGGGTGATCCTCAACTAAACCTAGCTTCGAATGGTCCTAAGAAAGGTTCAGAGGAGTATCATACACTATCTGATTAAGTGAAACAAACAGTGGTGCTTGGAAAAAAGTGATGTTTACAGCAAGCATGCTCCAGGCAAGAGTTAACAGAAGCAATATGGAGAACAACTATTATTTGCTGCCCATCTACTCTGTGCTAAACTCTCTGCTATGGACTTCATGTACGAAATTATGTAATATCGACTATATATTCTATATACTTATGATCTATAATTATGTATGCAATTATATACACATTTAATTGTATATAGATATATAATTATAGATTATATATAATATATGTAATCTATATAATCTTCATAATTATAAATTATATACCTATGTCGTGCAATATATTATCATATATAATTAATATACAGATATTGTGATTTATTATATATTAATATATCTTGCAATATATATTAAATACATAGGTACCTTTATACATATATTTAAATGTTTATTCTAATATGTATAACAAAATATGCCATTGTAATCACTTTTCAATGTGTCATTGGGTGGCATCAATTACATTAAAAATGTTGTGTAACAATCACCACTGTTTCCAAAATTTTTTATCACTTTTAACAGAAATTTTATAACCATTAGTCAGTAACTCCAAATTTCTCCTTTCTCATTGCCACTGGCATCCTCTAATCTATCTTCTTTCTCTCCATCAATTGCACATTCTATACGTTTTGTCTTAAATCATATATTTTTATCATTTTGCCTGGTTTATTTCACTTAGCATATAATATTCAAAAATTATACATGCCATATTTCATACTGGAACTACATTTCTTTTTATAGCTGAATAATATTCTATTGAATATGTGTATATGCCATATTTTGATTATCCATTTGACTTTTGATGGACACTTGGGTTGTCTCTACCTTTTAACTATTGTGAGTAGAGCTATACGAAAGACTGGTGCACAAGTATCTGTTCAAATTCCTGTTTTCACTCCTTTTGGCTTTTTTTTTTTTTTCAATCTCGCTCAGTTTCAATTTTCAAATTCAATTTCAACTTTTCAAGTGCTAGGCATTGTATTGCTGAGTCATATGATAATATTAAGTTCTATTTTCTGCTGAACTACCAAACTACTTTCCACAGCAGCTGCATAATTTTATATCCCCATCAACCTTTCCACCTTGGCCTCCTAAAGTGCTGAAACTACAGGAATGATGCCAGGTCCACCTTTTCCATTTCTAAAAAAAAAAAAAAAAAAAAAAAAAAAAAAGCTACTGGAATTTTATTGGGATTGTGTTGAATGTGTAGATTGTCCTGGGTAGTATTGACATCTTGACAATTTTAAGCCTTTTTATCCATGAACGTGAGATGAATTTTCATTTTATAAAAGTCTTTTAAAATTCATTTTATCAATGTTTTGTAGTTTTTAGTTTACAAGCATTTTGCCTTATTGATTATATCTACTCCTAGGTATTTTTACATTATTTGAATTTTAATATACAGTTTAGAATCAGTTTGCCAATTTCTATGAAAAGTCTAATATAATTTTAACTCGGATTGTGTTTAGTCTTTAGATTAACTTGGGGAAAACTAATGAATAAATGCCTATGTTTCAATCCATGACCATGAATATCTCTCCAGGTAATTATATTTTCTTTAATATATCTTAATAATATTTTCTGTAGTTGTCAGTTAAGAAGTCTTGTAAATCTTTTGATAAAATTATTTCTAATAATTTCACCTGTTTCTACAATACTACAGTAAGTCTTAAAGTTTAAATTTTATTTTTAATAATTGCTGAGTGAATATAAAAATATTTGTTTTATTTTTTGTTTAATTTTGATAAATTGACTTTTTAAAGTTTTTTAAAAGATTAGGATTTTCTATATTAACACATATATGAATAGAGATTTTTGTTATTTATGTTGTTTATTTATTTTTAACTTTATTTCATTTTTTGAATTATTTCACTGGCTAGGGTCTACCACATATGTTTAATAAAAATGGTAAGAGGAGAGTCTTCATATTGTTGACCTTACAAGGAAAGTATCCACTAGCACACCATTAGGTGTGATGGTATTTGTAGATTTTTCATAGGTGCTCTTAATCTCTTTTGAGAAGTTTACCTACTCTACTTAGTTTGCTTATAATTTTATTATGAGTTTATATTGATTTTTAAAAATGTGTTTTCTGCATCTATCGAGACAATTATGTATTTTAATTTCTATTCACCTAATATGGTGAATTACAGATCGATTATCAAATGTTAAATTGACTTTGCATTTCTAAGATAGACCTACTTTGCCACAATTTTTATATACCTTTGTCTTGGTAATTTGTCTCTGTACTTTAGTTTCATTATTATAGTTAATAATCTTGGCTTCTGCTCTGTCTAATCTATTGAGAAGAACATATATGGGTTAATTCCATATTTCATTTTTCAATTATAAAAGTTACAATTTATTCATTTGAATTTATCTTCTAATTTTCTAGTGAAATTCTTTTTATTAATTTTCTTTAATTTTAAAATGATAGTTATTTTAAATTCCATGGCTGCTAAATGCAATATCTATGCCAACTATGTATTTGTTCCCATTATCTGTTTTAGTCTTGTACTTTGATCATTTTGTTCCTTTCCTAGTGTGCTCGATACATTTTTAATACTATATTTTGTGTATAAATATTGTAGAGTTTCCGGATGGTATTAACCTGTTCTAAGAAGGATTTGATTTTATTTTAGAAGGCAGTACTAAAAAATTACCTTAATTCAGGTCACGCTGGTCTATTTTGAATTTGATCTTATTCTTAGAACATAGCCATTTCACAGGACTAAGGCCTGTGGCCTTTGCAAGTGTCTTTCTTCTATGGTTGCCATGAATTTGAGATTTTCTCTTTCCAATTCATAAAATTGCCTAATGTTTTATACTTTGCATTTTTTCTTTTTAAAGCTATTTTCTGACCAATTTCTTTTCTATTTTCAATTATTTGTATCTTAGGAACCAGAAGATTCCTTGAGGCAAAATTGCATACAGAATACTGTGCTTTTCTTTCTGTGTTTCCCTATTCTCTATTATCTTGACCTCTCCAGTCCTGATAGTCTTAATAGCCTTGAACTACGAAGTTTGTTTCTACAGTGTAGTGAGACAGTCACAAGTTGTAAACCATAGTTTTTTTTTCTCTTTGACCTACGAATTCAGAGGGGTAAATTGGCAAATTACATTAGAGAAAAGTGGCTGGAAAGGGAGGCGATACCTTAGTGACTTTCTTCTTCTCCGTGATATTGGCCACTCAGTTCCTGAATGCCTCAGTTTCTTTTTCTTCTTTTTGTTTTTATAGATGTTCTATTTGGGTAGACTGGTCTAGGCTGATTATAGCGCCAAACTGGAACTTTTCATAACATAATTTGTGCTCGAAGTGCTTAAGACCATTTACTATGCTCTGTTTAAATTATTAATAATCATATTATTCTACTTCTGCTTAAGACCATTTACTATACTCTATTCAAATTATTAATAATCACCATTAATGAGAGAAAACTGGTTTGCACAAGTGGGTGTTTTTTTTATTAAATGTTATTCTTACTACCTTTCAAATTTTTACAAACATTGAAATTATTAATTTCACTCTAGTATCTGTTCTTGTTCATTCACTGACAAATTTAATGTTGTAAATTGCTGTGATAATATAAACAGGTTTTAAATTTAGTCTTTCTAATGTCAGGTATTTCAATATGCAATATTGATGAATGGCAAATTTCATAGACTGCACATGCATTATTAGAGCTGTCACTTTAAGTTAGTATATATATTAGACATTATCAATCATAATATGTGAAGACAAATAATATTTAAGTGTTTACCTTAACCTTTAGTTAGACTAATCAACTACTAAGCTACTGAAATCAGACGAAAGGGGGACTAATGGTAGTAATCTAACTAACTTTACAGAAATACAAAAATAGAAAAGAATTTTTAGAAATACATATGCCAACAAATTAAATAACTTGGAAGAAATAGACAAATTCTTAGAAAGACACGCACTACTTAAATTCATTCAAGAAGATACAAGATGCTTCCTCAACCTACTCCTTCTGAAATGGTCAACATGTTATAATAAGAGTTCAAGTAAAGTGTTACAGGGTACTTAACACAAAATTATTTAATTTCAACTGAGAGAATCAGTGCGAATTTAATAAAGGCAGAGTTGAGGTAAGTGGCAATAAATAAAAATAAATTTTGTTAGATAGAGAATGCATTTCAGATGGTTCAAGGAGTCACGAATGAAGGCATGGCCATAAGAGCATATATTGCTTGCTTGTTAAACATTGCAGGCTGTGTGTCTAGAGCCTGGATGTATGGAAGGCTCTAGTTAAAGATTAGATATTTAAAAGGTAGATTGGGTCTACTGGATTGTTAGATTTGCCAGAGCAATTATTCAAGAGAAAGAAATAAAGTGCATCCAAATTGGAAAGGAAGAAGTCAAATTGTCCCTGTTGGCAGATGATATCATCTTATATCTAGAAAAAACAAAAGATTCTACCAGAAAAACCCACTTGGAACTGATAAATGAATTCAGTAAAGTTGCAGGATACAAAATTAATAAACAAAAACTAGTAGCTTTCCACACACAAACAATAATCTAGCTGAGAAAGAAATCACGAAGGCAATGCCCTTTATAATAGCTACAAAAATACCTAGGAATCAAGGTAACCAAAAAGGTGAAAGACTTCTTTAAGGAAGACTACAAAACTCTGTTGCAAGAAATTGAAGAGGTTACAAAACAAATAGAAAAACATCTCATGTTTGTGGATTAGAAGAATTAATATTGTTGAAATGACAATATTACCCAAAGCAATCCACAGATTCCATTGAATCTTTATCAAAATACCAATAACATTCTTCACAAAATTAGAAAAATAAAATCCTAAAATATTTTGGAACCACAAAATACCCCAAATAGCCAATGTGATTCATAGCAAAAAGAACAACGCTGGAGGTATCATACTATCAGACCTGAAATTATACTACAAGGCTGTAGTAACCAAAACAGCGTGATACTAGCATAAAAAGAGACACAGGGCAATGCAGCAGAGTAGATAACATAGACATTAATCCACATATCTACAGCCAGCTGATTTTTGACAAAATGCCAAGGACATTCATTGAAGAAAGTATTGTCTCTTCAATAAGTGGTGCTTAAGAGCAAAACATAAAGAAAATGCTACAGGAAATTGGTCTGGGGAAAAAAATTGTGAATAAGACCTTTAAAATATAGACAATGAAAACAAAAATAAATAGAGTAAAATAAATTAAAAAGCTTCTGCACAGCAAAGGAAACATTCAACAGAATGAAACGACAACCTACAGGATGGAAAAAAAAGTATTTGCAAGGTACTCATCTGACAAAGGATTAATATCCAGAACCCTCAATGAACCCAAGCATGTCAACAACAACAAAATATCTGATTAAAAATGAGCAAATGATCTGACCAGACATTTCTCAAAAGCAGACATACAAATGGTCAACAAATATATGGAAAAAAATGCTCAACATCACTAATCATCAGGGAAATGCAAATCAAAACCATAATTGGGTATCATTTCATTCATTTAAGATGACTATTATCAAAAAGACAAAAAATAGCAAAAAGTGGTAAGGATGCAGAGAAAAGGAGACTTATACACTGTTGGCGGGAATGTAAACTTGTACACCCACTATGAAGAACAGCATGAAGTTCTTAAAAACTTAAAATATAACTACCATATATACCTATAGCTACCATAAAATATAACTACCAGAAATCCCAGTACTAGGCAGGTATCTAAAGGAGAGAAAGTCATTATATTGAAAGTTCATCTGCACCTCCATGTTTATTGTAGCACTATTCACAATACTCCAGATATGGAATCAACTTAAGTGTTCATTAACAGATGAATGGATAAAAAGTGGAGTATATATTCACAACGGAATACTATTTGGCCACAAAAAATGTAATACTCTTATTTGTGGCAACATGGATAAAATTAGAGGGTATGTTAAGTGAAATAAGTCAGGCACAGAAAGCTAAACGGCGGATGTTCTCATTCATATGCGGAAGTTAAAAAAAAAAAAAAAGCTGACTTTATAGAAGTGAAAAGCAGAACAGAGGATACCAGAGGGTGGAAAGGATAGGAGGCAAGGAGGGATAAGGAAAGATTTGTTAAAGGACACAAAATTACAGCTAGATAAGAGGAATAAGTTATAGCATTCTATAGCACTGTAGTTAATAATACATAGTTTCAAATAGCTAGAAGGAGGATATTGAAAGTATCCAACATAAATAAATAACAAATGTTTAAGACACTGGATATGGTGTCAACTGAAGAATTACAAGGTTCATATATTTGGAAAGGGGAACTTATTTCTCTTAAAGGGTGGCAGCTTGCAGGGTGGCCATTCCAACAGGCTGGGAAGCATAGCGTCTGGCCAGAATCTGGAAACAGACACTTTGAGGGTACAAAGAATGAGACAGGGATACATGCTAAAGGAGGTGGCTA
>NW_012101743.1:746657-766537 GCF_000951045.1 Mandrillus leucophaeus
AATATATATATATATATTCAATAAGCTATAGAAGGAGTCGTAAAAGAAGAAACATGCATATGTCTAATTGAGCTTCATTTCCCTCCATGGGATGCATGTTCAAAAAAAATGGTTGTGTTAGCATGACCCAAGGGTAGAGTTTTCAGCCCTCTGACTTCAGAAGGTGAAGCAGAGGACTCAATACCCCTTTAGTGCACATCATCTGTAGACTGGCAAGAACCACTCCATGGTTGGTGATCTCTTATCAGGAAGGAATGCTGATCAGTTGTTTTATCAAAGCCACAAAAGGAAGGAGCAGCATCAGATGTTTGTTTGAAATTAGCAGTGCAGCTAGTTTTTTGAAAGGGCTAGTTTCTGTGTAACCCTTACGAAAAAGAGCCTAATGGTGATTAGTGTGGGAGGGGGCATAATGAGACCTGTCCGATCTCCCATTCCATCATGCAAGAACTCAGTTTTCAATTTTTCTCTGGAGTTCCCTTGGTCAATGGAAGAGGAGGGGAGGGGGCTTAAAATTTAATTTTTATTTATCAATGGTAATTACCCTGATCTGATCACTATACATTACATATATCAAAACATCATGATGTATACCATGAATATGTACAATTATTATTTGTCAATTAAAAAAATATTGAAAAAATTCAGTAGCAGTAAAATTAAAAATAAATAAATGCTGTCTTCAGAATCAAATCTGAATTACTACAGTTAGCAATCCACATTTTTTGCTCAGGGGAATTATAATAATTAATATAATTTATATTTTAAACAAATTATTCTGGAGGTAAATCATTGATTTAAGAGGATAAGACCAATTAAGAGATATTAAACTAGTACCAGTGAGAAGTAATGAGTACTTGACATAAGGCAATGCCAGTAAGAATAAAGAGGATTTTTATGTATGTTTTTCTAGCTTTACCTCAAAAAATAATGCTTCAGAAATTTTCTCTGGAGATAAAACTGTTTCTATGTTATTTAAAGAGAATGCCCAAATGAGTCTGGTCTTATATATTACAGCCATTTGGAGGAAGCCTTATTTTTGTCTACTCAAATTTTAGCTACAAGAAACAGCAAAAGAGAACAGAAATTCATTCATGCCTTGTTATTTTCAGCTTTAGAGCTGCAACTGTGACTCTTCTGAACATGGCTAATAGATTAAAAACTAGGGACCTATGAATACTTTGCAGGTAGAAGCTGTGTTTTTAACCAAGACTGTAATAACAGGCTTTCCAAATCTTGAGGTTTAGTAATTATTTATTTCTTAAATGAATGATTAAATTTTCAAAACTTCTCTAATGACTGTAGATAATTTATAATTATAATGAGTGCATGTTCCAGATTTCATGGGTCAACTTCAAGAGAACAGGCCAAAGATAAAAACAACCTTCGAGACTTTGCTTTGGATTCTTACAAAGACCATGCAAGGGCCCTCATTCTGAATTTTGTTTTGTTTTATGAAGAACACTTCAGAGCATAGAGCATAAAGACTCAAAAAACTGATTGGCCAGAGTGTTCTGTGTATAGAAAGAAGGGGTAGCAAGGAGGAAAACGTGTCTGGCATTTTCTGCTTTGAACCTAACACACATAATCCAAAGCTATCACAGCAAGAATAATTCTTCCCCCTATGGTGGACACAGTATCCACAGGTACATCTAAAATGATCAAAATATATAAATGAATTAATGTGCTACAACTACCCTGTCTATACTAGGTGAGCAAACAAGTGTTCTAAATCACCAGAACTACCTACTAAGCCACTAGAATCCAATGGTGATAAATCTAGACTCAATAAATCTCAAGAAAGAAAAACACTCAAATATTTAAAAAATTATTGGGCATTCAATGTTGTTTTGATGGTTGTTTTAGTTGTTTTATATGATCTGAAAATCTTAAAAATGATACTGGAGAAAACAGGACTGTGTAAGTACTATGTTTTTTTTTTTTTTCAGTCTTACATTAGGTGATATTATTATTGAAATTAACTGATGATAAATAAGAAAACGAATGCCTCTACTTCGGTTCTTAATAATCTTATTGTTCTTGAAAACATTAAAATGTGGTCATTTGTAATACCATCTCTAGGCAGCTCTCAATATTAAAAAATTGAAAACATGTTTTGATTGGTATGTATGTCATAGACTAAAGTGTGGGGCTGTGTGAAAGAAAGAAAAAATGATAAAAAGGAGAGAGGAGAATGAGAGTTTAAGAGATATCCACTGATGACATCTCATACCAAAGTTATTTCTGAAACAACATAAGGAGGATGTGTTTCAGATCTGCAGAATAGAATAAAAAGACTTGTCTAAAGTCCAACTCCATTTCTAGAATGAAGTGCAACGATTAATTGACTCAATGAAGAGTTACTCTTCTGAATACTGAGACTTCACATTTTCTGCTGCTCTAGCTGACAGATTTTAGATTTTTACTAAACTGGCGTATTAATAAACAATATTTTGTAGTCTCACTTTCATGGGCTTTTTACCGACATGTTGACATGAATTTTTATTGTTCTTTTTACTATGCAACCTAAACACACCTTTAGTTCTTTTTCCTTGCGTTCAAGCTGACAAGGAAAACTTCAAGTGTCTGAATGTACGTTCTCACAAAAACCTCAATAGAGGTTATGAAGGTAAACTTAACCTTAACGTGTAAGTGGAGCATAGAGAGAATGAAGCTGCTTTACATATGAAAAACGAGAAGTATTCGGAAGAAGAGGAGGAGGAGAGAAAGATAGAAATGAGGGAGGGAAGGAAGTAAAGCAATGACATTTAAAACTGTTAGAAATATCAGGGGGAAAAGGCAAAAGATACTGACCATAAAACTGGAGAATTTTTTGCCTTCAGAAACAGTATGTAATAGCCAATGAGAAGGATTTTGCCACAGGAGGCAAATTGTTGTGGATTCTGAAAATTGCAGAGTACTTACACAACAATGAACGTATCCCTGGTTACAAGCACTTAACTATGCAATTTGTTACTTCTTGGGGAAAGTTTCGCATTACATAAATTTGTGTTTCAGAGCCTTCTTTCATTCTGGGTTCAAGCTGAATAGCCAAGTGGGAAGTGACATAGCTTTTATGTCAATCATTATGCAAATCTGCCTTTGGCTTTACCTCCAGTTTAAAATATTCTAAATTCTATAAAAAATTATTATAGTTGGAAATGTAATATTTTGCCTAAATAAATGCTCTTTCGCTTAAATCAGCCTGCATTCTCCAATAATGACAGGCTTTGCATGAAAGTTAAAAGAGGCAAAAATGAGTGACGGATGCACTTAAAAGACAAATTTTCTGTACATTTCCTTTAATATCAGAGTTAGAAGAAATTGTAGTCCTTCTAAGACAGAGACCTTGAGGCAAATTCTCTAAGTACCCACATTGAATTAGTGACAATAATGGGACTAGACCCCAGGTCATATTGCTCTAAGGCCATTGCATAATATGAGAACTGCCTCTGTGAAACTACAAGCAAAGGAGGCCTTCAACTGTTTTCAAACAACATGTATTCTCTCCCTCATATTTCTCTGTTTCTCTACCTCAGTGTGTCATCCCCACCACCTACTCCTAGATCTCATCATGTCCCAAGCAAAAATGTACCTCTTTTGATAAACCTGACTAACTCCACTCTCCAGCCCACACTTATCACAGATTTACACTTCTGGCTCTCAACAGAACATTCAAGCTTTAATTTTTTATGTGCATTTAAGCCCTTAATCATATGGTACTTTAAAATTAGTCTTTATTATTCCATGGGGCTCGTTTTGTTCTTTCAATGTAATTGCAAGCTTTTTAGGACAGGGGCCACATTTCCTACTTGCTTAATAGCAACTTCCAATAATTTACCAACAACCCACACACAACCTTACAGAGAACAGAGAATTGATGTATCCTGCTGAAACTAGAGTTTTAAGAGAATTGCAACCATTTTCAAATGTACTTTAAAACTGTTGTTTTCCTAATTATACATTTTTCTATTTTTCAAATTCTATACAATGACTCTGCATTACTTTTTAAGTAGAAAACTGTATACAATTAAAATAAATTAGAGGCCCACATTTTGTTTTCTTTAATAACTTATTTTCCTCACAGCTTTACCTAACACCTCTATTCTGATGCCTCCTGAAACTGAAACTTCCTGTGGACTTTTCACCCAAATCATGTAAATGTATTTTTTACTGCTGATGATCTATTGGGCTCTCTTCAATGTCTGTCTTAAATGTATTCCCTTATAATGTTTACTCAATAAGCCAACAAACATTTATCAAGCACTAGTCAGTGCCAGGAACAGCATTAGATCTTGCATATACATTGGAAGTGAAACAGGTAATGTTATTCAATGTAGCTCAGTGGGGAGAGATGCAGAACAAATAGAAACACAAATCAATAAAAGTTCAATTTATAAATAAGAAATTTACAGATGTAGAGTCTCACAGCTAGAAGAGATGTGAGCAATTCAAGACTTTCTCTCTATTTTATATTTCTGTTTTAAAGTTTCAAAATAAAGAAGATAGATAAGTGACTTTTCCAACATTACACAGTGTGATGGTTAATACTGAGTGTCAACTCGATTGAAGGATGCAAAGTATTGTTCCTGGGTGTGTCTGGGAAGGTGTTGCCAAAGGAGATTAAAATTCGAGTCAGTGGACTGGGAGAGGCAGACCCACCCTTAATCTGGGTGGGCACCATTTAATCAGCCGCCAGCGCGGCTAGGATAAAAAGCAGGCAGAGGAACATGGAAGGACTAGACTGGCTAAGTCTCCTGACCTCCATCTTCTCCCATGCTGTATGATTCCTGCTTTCAAACATTGGACTCCAAGTTCTTCAGCTTCTGGAATCGTGCTTACACCAGTGGTTTGCCAGGGGCTCTCGGGGCTTTGGCTGCAGACTGAAGGCTGCACTGTTGGCTTCTCTACCTTTTGAGGTTTTGGGACTTGGACTGGCTTCCTTTTCCTCAGCTTGCAGGTGGCCTATTATGGGACTTCTTGTGACCGTGTGAGTCAGTGCTCCTTAATAAACCTTCTTTCATATATACATCTATCCTATTAGTCCTGTCTCTCTAGAGAACCCTGACTAACACACACAGTCAAGATTACACTTCTGTGGAGGTCTTGGCTCTCAGATAAGTGTTAGTTTGCTTACACTTCATCCTGTTTCACATCCATTTAGATGTTGCCTCATCACATCTAATACAACATATATTAACAAGCATTAATCACTAAACAATATATTCCAAAACCTGTACTGAGGTTCTAGGGATATACTGATGGAAAACCTCATCAACAGTATCAAAAACGACAAATGCACCTTGTTCTTAGGAGGCTGAATCTTAACAGAGGCTTGTCTATCTTGCTAAACTTCTAAAAAAAAAAAAAGGTTTTGTTTTGTGTTTTAAGTCGCTCCTTTTGTCACTATAGTGTATTAATTTATGTTTCAATATCTATTATATATTTATTTCCTTTTTCCAGTTCTTTTAGTTGACGCTGTTATACTTTTGACACCATTTTAATATGATTACCAATACAAATTTTATCTTTGAAATTCCTAAATTGGTAGAAAAGATTTAAAGAATACATACTTACTTTTATTTACCAGTTTAGCTTCATCCCCAATCAGAAATGCAGTGTTTTCATTACTGTTCAACTACAAATATTGTATCACTTATATTATTACATCTTCCATGAACCATAAATTATACAGAATTCTTTTTTTTTTTTTTGTTTTTGCTTTTTTATTTTTTTAATGTATGGGAATTGAGTACTCTCATTTTATTGATGTTTAATTTTATCACATAGTCATCAGCAAAATGGACTACATATCTTATTTTTATTTTTATACTTGCTTTGTGACCTATGTATAGTCAATATTGTGTTATATGAATGTATATTCTCTAAATGGTGGATACAGGTAAATGTTCATCAGATAAAGCTTGTTAACCATGTTTTTATATTTTTATTCATGTTTTGTCTATGTAATCTATCAGTCTCTGTGGCAGGGATCGGTGCTAATATCTTCCAGATTAATTATGGACCAGTCTGTTTCCCTTTGTAATTATCCACATTTTCTCTATATTTTAAACATAAGTTACTACAGCAGCCTGTTACATTTCTCTATATCTTGCCATTACTATACAACCTCTGAATTTCCTAAAGCGTAAGTTTGAATACATTGTTGTTTTGCACAGAAGTTATTAATGATGCATTATTTGTCATCACATCAATCTTGAATAGTTTTGTGTGATTTCCATGTGTAGGCTCTACCCTATATCTACCAATCCCTTCTCACTAAATTTCTGCATTATTTTTTCCCCTTACATCAGTCTCATCTCTACCTCTGTGTTGATTTCACATCTAGAATTGTCCTCTCTCCTATTCTTAATTTGTATAATTCCTAACAGTTCCTTAAGGACATTTTCTCTACAAGACCTTCCTATTCATTCCAACCTGTACTTATCACTCTCTTCTCAGACTCTCAAAAAACTAAGGGTTTAAAGAATATTTGTTAGTTTTCTGGTTTTCCTGGACTAGAAAGTCTTTAGAAAAAAAATTGCATTTATTCATTACTAGGTATAGCACATGGTAGGAAACATTTAAGCCATTTATGCTTCTTTACCATTTTATTGGCCCTGTACTCTAAGTACAGAGGTTGATGATAATCTGCTAAGTTAAATATAAAAAAAAAGACTAAATATACAATTTTTTGAAAGACCTGACATGGTAACTTATTTGGGTCTATCATGAAAACCCAGTTAATATTATTTTGAGTAGATAAAATTATTTTATTATTGGTGAATTAATTCTACACTAATAAAATGGAAGATTTTGTCATTCTAATAAAAGAGACTGAAAAGAGAATAGCAAGACAATCCCAGCTGCTAAATAATAGGTGAAACACATTTATGTACTCTAGACATTACATTCCTTTGAGGAATGCATACTTTTATTTGACCTGGCTCCCATGGAGAATAAAATGTTAAAAAAAATACAGTCCTTTCCCCTTCTTTTTCATGAAAAAGAAAAAAAAAAAACATTTAGGAGGTATTTTCAAAAGGTTAGTTGTTGGTTTAATTTATTTCATGACAGGTTATTACATGCTTCGGTACACAGGATGTTTTCTGCAGAGAGATCACTAATCAAAGTCTTATTAAGAAATGGTATTTCTTGTGAGCCATTGAAAGAGTATCTGCCTCGGTACTCTAATTTCTTCTCTCATGGTTTGATTTTGGGGAGCTCAATTATATGGCACAAAATCTCATCCATAAAAATAGACCAAAATGAGGCCGGGCGCGGTGGCTCACGCCTGTAATCCCAGCACTTTGGGAGGCCGAGACGGGCGGATTACGAGGTCAGGAGATCAGACCATCCTGGCTAACACGGTGAAACCCTGTCTCTACTAAAAATACCAAAAATTAGCCGGGCATGGTGGCAGGCGCCTGTAGTCCCAGCTACTCGGGAAGCTGAGGCAGGAGAATGGCATGAACCCGGGAGGCGGAGCTTGCAGTGAGCCGAGATCCGGCCACTGCACTCCAGCCTGGGCGACAGAGCGAGACTCCGTCTCAAAAACAAAACAAAAAAATAGACCAAAATGAGGGCTTTGACTTTATAGTCAATGTCCCATTATCTGAACATAAATATTTCACAATAAATCTTACTTTCAATTACTTAAAATATCCTTGCTGGTATAAATATGGTTTTAAGATATTTTGTATAATCACCTCTTCTTACTGAACTTTAGGGAATTAGTCCTATAATTAAACTTGCACAGTAGGTAGTTCCTGCCTATCTGTCTGTTTATTCTAAGAGTTGATTGATTTTGAGGAAAGGTTACTTATTCTCCACTCCACATGTTCCCATGTGGAAGCCTTCCCCTATGTGTAATACTCTTGGCCTTTCTCCTCCTCAGAGGAGGAATGACTTAACTGGTTGGTGAGCCTGGGAGAATAAACTAGGGGAGCATGGTAAAATCCTTTCTCTTTTTCAGGACTGGTATCTACTGTCTGGCTAAACAAATAGTTTTCAGGGTCATCTTTATATTATAACACAAATGTTATACCCTCTCACAGTGAGACTTGAAATTCCTGCACTGTGCTAGTGACATCAGATCTCACAATCTTAATCACTTATTTGCACTGTTCGTAAACTCAGATATTATCTTAGGTTAAATAAATTGCCCAAGGGCATGAAGATGTTTAGGGTTGCAAATTGAAATTCTAACACAGGTGTTTCTGACCATAAAGCTGATTTTTTACCAAAATCACTTACTTTATTTATGCAAATATATGTTAAAATCAAATAATAAAGAATTCTCTTTTTGAATAAAATAGGATGACAGGAACCAGATGTGCCTTTCCTCCTGAAACAACAACCGTAAAAAACCCAAACAGAAAAAAAAAAAAAAATGTGTGAATCAATTGCTTTCAGGACACTAGATATCAAACAGTGAGGGAAAGTGACAACAGAGAGAAGGAAAAACAAATAAACTGAGCCCTGTGCTTGCTCCAAATTGTTTCCTTGAGTTTCCAGGCTGCAATTAATTCAGGTTGATAATCCTTAGCATTGCTGACATAAGGTAAGGGAGCTGAAAGTCCAGGGAGAATAAGGTGGCTAGAATTCACAGTACAGGGTACCACAGAGGAGAAAGCTGCACATGCAAAGAATGCCCCTATAGTGTGTGGCTGATAACTGAAAACCACATATGTATGTGGAAATCACCTGAGGCCAGGAGAAAAAGTGTCATACAAAAGGATTAGAGGAGAGTGGCCTATGTTCACACAGGATCAGAAATAACACCTTTCCTCACCAGTAAGACTGGAAAAACACACAATTTATATGGCAGTGGGTACAGTATTCAGGAAGACCTTGCCTCAGTAGAAGAGAATAATTAGCCTCATTCAGAGAACTGTTCTGGTCTTGCCTAACAGATACCCAAAAAGATCGAACTGATTCCTAGTATTTGAACTGCATCCCAAGAAAAAGCTAAGGAATATTTACTAAAATACAAAAATATTCAACATCTGTTGAAGTAAAAATCACAATGTCTGATGTCCAAAGATGAACAGACATTCAAAGAAATTGGAAAACATACCCATAATGAAGTAAACAACCAGTCAATTATAGCTGACTCAGAACTGACACAAATGTTAGATTTGGCAGATAGAACATTAAACGGTTATCGTAACTATATTCCATATGCTGAGAACATTAAGACTTGTAAAAAAATCTTGAGGTGAAAACTTTAATATGCCTAATGAAAATGTACTTAAAGTGATTGACAATAAATTAGAAATTACAGAAGATAGGATTATGTCATGGCGATATAGTGATAGAAACTATTCAAAATTAAACACACAGGAAAAAAATAACCCAATAAAATTAAAAGAGCATCCAAAAACTGTGGGACTACTTCAAGTGACCTGACATATGTGTAATTAGACTCATTAAAAGCGATAGTGGTGACAAAATATAGATGAAGAATTAATGGTCAAATCTTTCCTCAGTTTGTGAAAATGATCATTCCGAAAAAGTTCAACAAACCTTAAGCACAAGAAGCATGAATAAATCTATATTTATTCATAATCATAATCAAATTGATCTATGCCAATGATAAACATAAAAGTTTAAAAGTATCCAGAAACTTTGTGGAATGCTTTTAAAACAGCACTAGTGACAAATTTAGAGAACTAAATGCCTCATATTAGAGAATAAAAATGTTCTTATCCTCCACATTAAAAATAACCATATAAGGAAGAACAAATTGTATACAAAATAAGCATAAAATGGAAATAAATTTTAATGGAGGACTCAATAATATAAAATTCAGAAAAACAATATAATCCAAATACTGTTTTTTTGAGAGGATTAATCAAATTTATAACCTCTAGCCAAACAGATTAGGAAGGAAAAGAAAGAAGAGAAGATACAATTTGTCAATATTAGAAATGAGAGAGGTAATATCACTACATATTCTAAAAATATTTTTAAAAAATAATAAGTGAATATTATGAACAATTTATGCCTATGAATTCAACAACTTAGCTGAGATGGACATAGTCTTTGAAAGCCATAATCCATCAAAGCTCAGTCAAGAGAAAATATACAACCCAAATAGCCCCATTTGTATTAAAGGTATTGAATTTTTAATTACAAATTTTTCAATAAAGACATTGGGGGTTATACCTGATGTAAATGACGAGTTGTTAGGTGCTGACGAGTTGATGGGTGCAGCACAGCAACATGGCACAAGTATACATATGTAACAAACCTGCATGTTATGCACATGTACCCTAGAACTTAAAGTATAATAATAAAAAATAAATAAATAAATAAATAAAAGAAATCTCAACGCCAAAGTGGTTTTCACTGGTGAATTGTACCAAACATTTACAGAAGAAATAATATGACTACTACATATGCACACTGTAATCCAGAACATTAAGAAAGTGAAATACTTTCCACTCATTTGATGAAATGAACACTATCTTAATACAAAAAAGAGACGAAAACAATATATGATAAAAATACTACAGACAAATATGCACTATAATTACAAATATAAAAACAAAAGATATAAATAAATTTTAGCAATCTGGATCCAGTTGGATCACATGAAATGGTAATAGATCATGATCAAGTAAAGCATATCTCAGGAATGCATGACTGGTATAGCATTAGAAAATCAATGTAATTCACCATATTAACAAAGTAAAATAGAAAATTATCTGATCACCTCAGTAGAGAGAGACAAAGAATTTGACAAAATCCAGTACCCATTCATAGCAAATCAAAAGAAAATCCCTCCCAGCAAACTAGGCATAGATAGAAATTTTCTCAAGTTGATAAAGAGAATGCAAAAATGTACAACTGTCATCATTTTTAATAGTGAAAAACAGTTTTCTTTTTCAGAAACAGGGCAGAGAGTGGTGTCAGTAAGCTGGTAGAATAGGTCCCCACTCACATCCTCCCCGAGCAACAATACTTTTACATCTATCCAAGGACAAAATTGCCTTTGTGCAGTCTTTGGGTTTTAGGTAGGAAATTATGAACTACTGGTTGAGTCAAGACCTAGGAGACTTGTTTTGAGAGGGCAAACCTGTGTCCAGGTGGTAGGCTCACTGACTTTGGTCCTGACTCCAGACCTGGAAGTGATCCCATCCCCTCTGTGGAACTGACCACAGTCCTGTTTGGCCTTGGTCCTGCAGACAGAACCATCTACCAAAGAAGCCAGGAGAAGTCATGCCCTTTTGCACCACTGGCAACAAGTCTGCCAATCTTGATCCAAGCTGTTAACTCTGAAATGGTTCCATAACTCAGCTTTAGCCCTTCTCAGCTGCAGTCTGAGAGCAGTCCTATGCATACAAGTACCCAGAGGGAGACATACCCATCTGTTTTCCTGGAATAGACTTGCAGACCTCATTCCCTCAGTGGCCCAGTAACTAAACTCCAATCATTCTCAGCTATAACCTTAGAGAAGTCCTGCTTGACCAGGGACCCAGAGAGATATATGCCCATCCAGGTCCCTGAAGGCAGGCCCATGTACCGACATTTTGGCTGCGGACCCTGAAGCATCTCTGTAACTTGGTTCCAGTACTCCTCAACTGTAGTCCAGGGCCATCACCGCCTGTCTAGGCACAACCCAGTGACCCAGCAGGAGCCCTCTCATAGAACCAGAAGCCACACACACCCATGTATCTGATAACAGTTCTGTTATTTGTGGACACTGAAGTAAACTTTTATCCTAGCACCAGTTTTAATAAGCAAGGTCCTGAAGGCAGTCTAGTTTACCTAGGGAACATACAGGATCCACATCCACTTTAGTGTCCCATTACAGACTGACCCCACTGTGGATCCAGCAGCAGCCACTTGACCCAGATCCAACTCCAGTTGACTGCAATTCCGGAGGCAATCCCATTAGCCTGGGGATCCAAAAGGAGAAAGTCTTTACCTTATAAAGCAGATATATTTTTCTGCTTTTTTTTCAATGGAGGTCTTCCCAAGCATCTAGAAATTGAATTGAAATTATATTAAATTTTTTCAATTGATTTGAATTTTATTAGACTAAACTTGTCTTTAGTCAATTAGCATATAATGGAGCTAAGATTTGAACACAGATCTGTCTTATGTAGGTCCAACCTCCTAATATACATGTTGTGCTTATTTTACTAAATAGAATAATAAGATGGGAAGAGTTTGAACATTCACTAAAGCATGAAAGCAACTTGTCTAGAATATTTTTGGAAAAAGGCAGATGAGCATTGGACTTGACATCACTTATCTTTCTACTATATCTACTCTGTCCTAACTCTGAACCTCATCTTCCTAACTATGTTGAAAATATCTAGATGGCAATAACTAATTCTTATACAACTTTGAGTAATGTAAATCTTTGCATCAACAAATGTTTACTCAATAGAATCAATTAATTTGTTTATTAAAGAGTTATGTGACAGTAGTCTTGGGCCCAGTCCTAACACTGCCGTTAATGTATGACTTTGGGTAAATCACAATGCTTTTTGTGACGGTGACAAAAATTTATTTTAACGTTCATATTTTGAGATTAAGTCTAAGTTTAGTTTTAGCATTTCAGATTTAGAGTTAAATATCTCAGGTGGAGACAGTCCAGCTTCCAGAAAAGATATTCAGAGGCTCATTCAAACAAATGAATCAGTAATATCATGGGAGAAAAAGCTAATGTCAGGAACAATTTCCATCAAAAATTGTGTCTCCCCAAATTTGATAGGCATAATAGTCATCCCACAGTGCCCTATTCTGAGGAGAGACAAGAAACAGAGCACTTATACTTTTTTTACTGAAGTAAAAAATATATTATCAAATATGTACACAAATCTAATAAGATTTTTTAGACACGTCTACAAGCTAGAGAAAAGTGAATCATGCTTATTCAATTTTAAAGAAACAAGACTCAAATAACCACTATAGGCACACATAAAAATATTTTTCTGGGTTTATGAAAGATATACTGTTACTACCATATCAGCAGTTTGGCCCAGAGTAACAAAATCCATTATGAATGGAGCTCTGAAATACAAAGAGCCTGGAAGTAATCATTCTAATCCTTAAAACAGAAAAGGTGGACAAATGAAATATGAATGAAACCTCCAAAGTACTTAGTTTATACAACAACCTTCCCATGAATAACTTATAAACAAGCAAATTCAGAGTCATTATTGACCTCCACTTACCAGGAGCAGAAGCTGCTGTAGCCATAAACTGGTAAGAACACTTAAATGGTAATTTTGATGTACTGTTGGAGACTGAATGTGTACAAATGTGAAAGTGAGAAACAGCCAGGAGCCATAGTCTTAGCAGGGCCACATATTTTCATAAGTTTTATATTCAGGAACCTCACCTATTTCTTATATTGAAGAGTCAAAAAATATCCTCTAATGTTTTGGGCAGAAGTAGGAGAAAAGTAGCAATTTTAGGATATGTTCAGATCATTCTCCATAACAAAAACCTATTCTTTAATTTAATTTAATTTCAGACCCCCCTAGCCTTCTAGTTTTACCAAAGGGGGATGGGAACTTTACAAGAAAAAACAAAAACAAAAAACAAAAAACAAAACACTCTTGAAGATCACAATCCAAAGACATAAGCCCACCGAAGTATTGATACTTAATCAGAAGATTTTAGAAGTTTCTGCCTCTACTACATCTTACAATGATGCCAAGAAGCCTGTAATATGCTACAGTATGTTAACAATGGGTTATAGCTGAAAGAGCTACAATACAGGAAATTTCTAGGGAAAAGTACTTAAGGAGCCCAAACTTGAGAAAACAAAAACAAGGACACTAGAGGAATTTGAAACTTTTAGTATCTATCACTTTGAAAAAACATGAAACATAGTTTAACTCCTTTAGAGATTAACATAAATCCTCACTAAAGTCCTATTTATCTCAGTTGCTGTTACTTAATGCATTATATCTGCTGTTCAATAATAACAACAAAAAAATACAAGGCTTACTAAAAGAAAAGGAGAAGAACATATTCTGAAGAGACAAAGAAGGCATCAGAATCAGACTCAGGTGTGACACAACCATCCATTGTTGGGTGCTTAAATATTTAGAATTGTTACATTTTCTTGTGGAATTGAAATCTTTATCACTATGTAAGGCCTTTCTTTGTCTTTTTTTGATCGTTGTACTTTTAAAGTCTGTTTTATTAGAAATAGGAATAGCAATCCCTGATCTTTTCTTATTTTCCAATTGCTTGGTAGATCTTTTTCTACTCTTTAGTTTGAGCCTATGTGTTGTCCTTGCATGTAAGATGGGTCTCTTACGCACAGCGTAGATTTGGGTCTTGCTTTCTTATCCAACTTGCCACTCTGTGACTTTTGAGTGAAACATTCAGCCTGTTTTTATTCAGTGTTAATATTCATATGTACATGCTTGATCCTGTCATGTGCTGTGAGCTGGTTGTTATGTACACTTGATTATGTAGTTGATTTATATTTTCAATGACTCAGGTACTTACTGTGTTTTTCTGTTCGCCAGAAACAGTTTTGTTGTTTCCATGTTTAGCCCTCCCTTAAAGACCTCATGTAAGGCAGGTGTGGTGGTAATAAACTCCCTCAGCACTGGTTTTTCCGCAAATGATTTTATCTTTTCTTCATTTTATGAAGCTTAGTTTGGACACCGAATTATTCTTTGGATTTATCTTATTTAAGGATGTTGAAAAGAGGCTCCAATCTTTTCTGGGTTGTTGCAGGGTTTCTGCTGACAAGTCTGCTGTTAACTTGATGGAGTTTTCTTTGTAGGTGAACTGCACTTTTTCTGTAGCTGTCTTTAAGATTTCTTTTTTCACTCGACCTTGGACAATCTGATGACTATGTGACTTGAGGATGGTCATCTTGTGTAGTATCTATTAGTGGTTCTCTGAAATTCGTACATTTTAACCTCTCTAGTGAGGCTGAGGGAATTTTTATGAAAAACATCCTTAAATATGTTTTCCAAGTTGCCTACTCTCATTCCCTCTCTTTCTGTGGTGCCAATGAGTTGTACATTTAATCTTTTTACATAATTCCATATTTCTCAGAGGTTTTGCTAATTTTTTAAAACTCTTTTTTAATATATTTGTCTGACTGAATTGATTCAGATAACTGGTTTTTGAGCGCTGAGTTGCTTTCCTCAGCTGGGTGTATTTTGCAATAAATACTACCAATTACCTTGTGAAATTCATGGAATGAGTTTTCCAGCTCTATCAGATCGGTTCGGTTCTTTCTTAAAATGGTTATTTTCTTTTTCATCTCTTGTATTGTTTTATTGGATTGGGTTTCAAATTTCTTCTGTATCTTGATGATATTCATTGTCATCCAGACTGGTTAAGAATGATTGCTAGGCAGCTAGTGCAGTCGTTTGGAAGTAAGAAGACCCTCTAACTTTTAGAATTGCCAGAGTTATTTGCTGGTTCTTTCTTGTCTGTGTGTGCTGATGTTCCTTAACTGTCACGTAATTTGAGTATAGTTAGTTGGCTTCATTTCTGTATGTTTTAAGGGTGCTGAATCTTTGTGCAGGGTCTTTATTTGTGGCTGAATTATTGTCTTTGGTTTCATGGGGTCTATATTAGCAAAGCATTTTTGATGTTGAAGTTTTGTCTGTGATCCAATAGATGGCACTTAAGCATAGGGGCTGTTAAATAGGCTCTTACTTAGTCCTGCCACTTCTCCGTATTTCCTCATCTTTGCAGCTGTGTTCCCTCTCAGTGCTCTGAGAGTATGGGCTCCTCTCTTGCTCAAGTGCTGGCCACAGATCTTGGTTTGGCACTCCTGGGTTATGCATTGCAGTCCTCAAGTGAGCTCAGGCTCTTTGTTCCCTCTCCAGATTGAGGGAAGCAGGGGTGGGGAACTTGCTGATGGCAATGGCACAGGGCCTGTCACTTGTCTCTGGGAGCTCTACCTCAGAGAAATGCAGAGCTATGGTCAATCAGAATAATCAACCTGGGGTGGGGTAGCTGCAACGCAGGACCAATTCAACGGCCCTGCCTAGTGCAGAGCAAGGGGGTTGGGGTGCTCATAGGGAAGACAATATGGCCTTCTTCCTTAGGGCAGCAGCTTTGGTGTGCTGGAAGTGTGTATAAAACACCCAGGATCATTATTTCTTCCTCAGCCCTATGATAGCAAGGGAAATTACCACGGGAGCAGCAGTGGCAGATGAGCTGTCAGTTGCCTCTGGGAACTCCACTCCAGAGAGACACACAGACACTGCCTATGAGAATGTTCAGCTGAGAGTGGGATAGCTGCTCTTTAGGCCCAAGCCGCAGGCCCTGCCTGACAAAGAGCAGGGGATTGGGAAGCTCAAAGGGAAGAGAGACTTGACTCTTTTCCATAGGGTGGCTGTAGCATCCTGGAGGCATAAGTAAAGTGATCGGGGTCTTTGTTCATTCCATAGCCTGCGTGCAGCAAGGGCATACCGCTGCAGTAGAAAGGGCAGGCAGCCTATCAGTTGTCTCTGGGAATACCACCTCAGATAAACACAGACCTGCCCCCAGCTGAAGTAATCAGACAGGGGTAGAGTTACCGCACTGAGAACTTAGATCAGAAAGCACTGCCTTGTGAGGAGTAGCAGAAGCAGGGACCCAGCTACAAAAGAGTCTGGCCACTTTTCCGTATGGTAGCTGTGGTGTGCTAGAAGACTCTGACAGTTCTTGGAGTCTTTATTACCTCCCCTGCCTGAGGGCTCTAAGGGGGTGGGAGCTACAGCTGCAGCGATTATAGCAGACCTTTTTTTTAAAAAAAAAAAATTATTTTATTTTATTTTATTTTATTTTATTTTAATTTTTTACCGAAGGAAGCTCTGTCTCAGAGAAATAGAGGGCCACAGTCAGCTAGAGTGCTCAGGTGTGGATGGGGTGGCTGTGCTCAGATCCCAGGCCAATGGGCTTAGCCTGATAAGGTGCAGCAGAGGTGAAGCTTGTAATCCATCCGCTCCTCAGCACTGTGGATGCAGCCACTATCCCGGGGGTGCACAGGAGAGCCTGGCGTTTCTTGTCCGTAGAACTACGGCATCTAGTGTCAGGGTGCTCAGGAATCTAAGGCTCTTGCGGTTTCACATGGGGTTGAGTGGTGGCTTTGCCCAGACTCTACACAGCTCTCTGTGTCAGTCTGGACATGCTGGGTCAATGAGAATCTCCTGTGCCCAGGATTGCAAAGATCCGTGATAAAAGTGTGGGTCCCTGAGTGCTCTCACTCACCCTTTCCCCACAGTGGGGAGTCTGCCTTGTCTCTGCACAAATTCCAGGTAGGTGACCGTCCTGCCTTGTTCCTTTCGCTCTCCATGGGTTGCTGTTGCTTCCTTGATAAATCCCAAAGTGGCCTCCTGGACAATTTACTTGAAGAGCTAATGTTTACTTGCCATTCTGTCTCCTCTGTGAGACCAGTGTGTACACTATCTACTTTTTCTAGTGGACTGTCTTGTTGCCAATTATTCTCCAGGGTTTTTACTTAGAAGATCACACTATCAGTAAATAGGGATAATTTATGTTTTCCTTTCTAATTTGAATGCTTTTATCTCTTTTTCTTTTGACTGATTACTCTTGCTAGTACTTCCAGTACTATGTAAGTGATGAGAGTGGACATACTTGCGCTGAATCTTACCAGAAAAGCATTTTTTCCTGTATTTGTTATGATGTTAGTTGTGGGATTGTCATATATGGCCTTCATTTTGTTGAGAAAGTTTACTGCTATACCTAATTTATTGAAATTTTTTATTATGGAAGTATATTAAATTTCTTGAAATGTGTTTTCTGCGTATAATGAGATGATAATGTGGTTTTTGTATTTTATTCTGTTAGTGCAATATATCATATTGATTGATTTGTTTTTGTTAAACCAAGTTTGCATCCATTTAATCATAGGGTATAATATTTTCCATGTGTTATTCAATTTATTTTTCTAGAATTTTATTGAAAATTTTTGCATCTATGTTCATCAGAGGTGTTGGCCTGTGGCTCTCTTTTCTTCTGGGGTCTTTGTTCAACTTTGATATCAGGATGATACTGACCTTATAAAATGAGCTTGGAAGTATTTTCTCTCCTATTATTAAACAAGAATTGAAGAAAGGTTTTTATTATTATTCTCTGAATAATTGATAGAATTGATCCATAAAGCCATCTGGCCCTGGGGTTTTGCATTGTTGTTGTTGTTACTGGGAGGTTTTAATTGCTACTTTAAGCCTCTGATTTATCATTCTATTCAGGCTATTTATTTTTTCTTAGTTTAGGGTTGGTTGTATGTGTCTATAAATTTATTCATTTATTCTAGTTTATCTAATTTGTTGCCATGTAATTGGTCATAATAGACTTGATTCTTTTTGCTTCTGAGAAATATGTTGCAATGTATCCCCTTTTTTTTATTTGATTTATTTAATGCTTGTTTTTTATTGTTGTTGTTTGTTTAGCTAAGGGTTCATCAATTTCATTTATCATTTTAAAATTACCCTCCTTGAGGGGGTGCGCCCAAGATGGCTGAATAGGAACAGCTCCAGCCTCCAGCTCCCAGCGGGAGCAACACAGAAGATGGGTGATTTCTGCATTTTCAACTGAGGTACTGGGTTCATCTCACTGGGGCGTGTCAGACAGTTGGTGCTGGTCCGCGTGCAGCCTGACCAGCGAGAGCTGAAGCAGGGCGAGGCATCGCCTCACCTGGGAAGCGCAAGGGGGAAGGAAATTCCTTTTCCTAGCCAAAGGAAATTGAGACACACGACACCTGGAAAATCGGGTAACTCCCACCCTAATACTGTGCTTTACCAAGGGTCTTAGCAAATGGCACACCAGGAGATTATATCCCACACCTGGCCCAGAGGGTCCCACGCCCACGGAGATGCCCTCATTGCTAGCACAGCTGTCTGAGATCTAACTGCAAGGCAGCAGCGAGGCTAGGAGAGGGGCGCCCGCCACTGCTGAGGCTTAAGTAGGTAAACAAAGCTGCTGGGAAGCTCAAATTGGGTGGAGCCCACCACAGCTCAAGCAGGCCTGCCTGCCTCTGTAGACTCCACCTCTGGGGACAGGGCATAGCTAAAAAAAAAAAAAGCAGCAGAAACCTTGGTAGAGGTAAATGTCCCTGTCTGACAGCTTTGAAGAGAGCAGTGGATCTCCCAGCACAGAGGTTGAGATCTGAGAGGACAGACTGCCTGCTCAAGTGGGTCTCTGATCCCTGAGTAGCCTAACTGGGAGACATCACCCACTAGGTGCAGACCAACACCTCACACCTCACACGGCTGGATATACCCCTGAGTTGAAGCTTCCAGAGCAAAAATCAGACAGTAACACTCGCAGTTCAGCAATATTCTATCTTCTGCAGCCTCTGCTGCTGATACCCAGGCAAACAGGGTCTGGAGTGGACCTCAAGCAAACTCCAACAGACCTGCAGCTGAGGGTCCTGACTGTTAGAAGGAAAACTAACAAACAGAAAGGACACACACACCAAAACCCCATCAGTATGTCACCATCATCAAAGATCAAAGGCAGATAAAACCACAAAGATGGGGAAAAAGCAGTGCAGAAAAGCTGGAGATTCAAAAAATCAGAGCACATCTCCCCCTCCAAAGGAATGCAGCTCATCGGCAGCAATGGAACAAAGCTGGATGGAAAATGACTTTGATGAGTTAAGAGAAGAAGGCTTCAGTCGATTAAACTTCTCAGAGCTAAAGAAAGAACTATGTAACCAGCTCAAAGAAACTAACCTTGAAAAAAGATTTGATGAACAGCTAACTAGAATAATCAATGTAGAGAAATCCTTAAAAAAACTGATAGAGATGAAAACCATAACACGAGAACTATGTGACAAATGCACAAGCTTCAGTAACCAACTCGATCAACTGGAAGAAAGAGTATCAGTGATTGAAGATCAAATGAATGAAATGAAGAGAGAAGAGAAG
>NW_012101743.1:766966-769583 GCF_000951045.1 Mandrillus leucophaeus
AGGGACATGGATGCAGCTGGAAACCATCATTCTCGCAAACTATTGCAAGAACAGAAAACCAAATACCGCATGTTCTCACTCATAGGTGGGAACTGAACAATGAGATCACTTGGACACAGGAAGGGGAACATCACACACCGGGTCCTATTGTGGGGACAGGGTAGGGGGGAGGGATAGCATTAGGAGATATACCTAATGTAAATGATGAGTTAATGGGTGCAACACACCAACATGGTACATGTATACATATGTAACAAACCTGTGCATTGTGCACATGTACCCTAGAACTTAAAGTATAATAAAAAAGAAAAGAAAAGAAAAAATAAATAAAATTACCCTCTTAGTTTTGTTAATTTTGTTTTAGTTTTCCTATTTTCTTTTTGGTTTACTTCTGCTTTGTTCTTTATTATTTTTTTTTCTTCTGCTAATTTTGGGTTTACTTTAATTTTTTGTCTGGTTCTTTGAGGTATAAAGTTAGGTTGTTTCTTCAATTTTTTTTTTGTTTAGATGTAAGCATTTATTGCTATAAACTTTCTCCTCCATACTACATTTGCCACATCCCCTAGGTTTTGGTAAGTTGTGTTTTCATTTTTGTTTTAGTCAAAATATTTTTTTCAAATTCTCTTTTATTTCCTCTTTGACAGTGGTTAAGAGTGCTATTTAGTTCTTACATATTTGAGAATATTGCCATTTTTTTTGCTGTATTGATTTCTAGTTTCATTCCATTGTGCTTGGAAAACATACTTGGCATACTTTAGATCTTAAATTTGTTAAGATTTATTTTTCCATCTAAAATATGATCTATCATGGAGAATATTGCTTGTGCACTTGAGAAGAATGTGTATTCTGCTGTTGCATGGAAAATTCTGTATTTGTTAGGTCTATTTATTCTAATAGTGTTGTTGAAGTCCTCTGTTTCTTAATTGATTTTCTGTTTTATACTTTACTGAACTTAGAATATTAAATGTCCCTACTATTATTGTATTGTTATTAACTTCTTCCATATCTGTCAATATTTATCTATTTAGTTGCTCTGATTTTGTATGCATTTATTTTACGTAATTCTTATACCTTCCTGTTGACTTGACACCTTCATCATTATGTAGTGACCTTCTTGTCTCCGCAGATAGTTTTTAAGAAAAGCCTACTTTGTCTGTATAAATATACCTACTCCATCTCTCTTTTGGTTGCAATTAGCATAAATTTTTTTTCTACTCATTCACTTTCAGCCTATGTGTATCCTTGGATCTAAAGTAAGTTTTTTGTAGACAGCATACAATTAAACCTTGTTTTACTTTATTCCATTCTCTGTATATTTTTATTGGGGAAGTTATTCTATTTACATTTAAAGTAATTGTCAATAGAGAATAATTTACTATTGCCATCTGAAAACTGTTTTGTTTGTTTTCTAGTTTCTTTGTTCTTCTGTTTCTTTTTTGCTGTCATTTTTTAGTATTTCATAGTTTTTCTGTATTGATAACTCTTGATTCCATTTTCTTTTTTCATGTGTGTATAATCTCTATTTATGTTTATTTTCGTGGTCACTGAAAGGCTTCCATTAACTACATTACAGTTATAACTAGAGCCTACTTCAAGCTGATGCCATCCTAATTTTACTTGCATACAAAAACTCTCTGCTTTCTTCTCTCTTCCCTCCATATTATGTGCTATTGATGTCTCAATTTACATCTATTTATAGTATATATTCATTAACATAATTTACTTATTATTCTTTTTAATACTTTTACCTTTTTCAGTGGAATTAAAAACTACCTATCACATTGATAGTAACAATATTATTTTGTTTTTTTCTTTATATTTAACTTTATCAACCAGTTTCCTACTTTTTAGTGCTCTCACTTTGCTGTTCTACACATTTTCAACTTCAAGTGCTCCCTTTAGCCTTTCTTGTAAGTCAGGTCTAGCGGTGATGAACTTTCTCAGCTTTTGTTCTTCTGAGAGAGTTTTTAATCTCTTCTTCATTTTTCAGTTAGAGATTTTCTGGGTATAGTATTCTTTTTTTTTATTTTGACAGTTTGAATATATTATCCCACA
Source organism: Mandrillus leucophaeus (assembly GCF_000951045.1). NCBI lineage: Eukaryota > Metazoa > Chordata > Mammalia > Primates > Cercopithecidae > Mandrillus > Mandrillus leucophaeus. Next base: position 769,022 of record NW_012101743.1, read on the forward strand.
CCCTTCTGGCATGCAAAATTTCTGCTGGGATATCTGCTGATAGTCTTACAGAGTTTCTCTTGTACATAGCAAGTCACTTTTTTCATGCTGCTTTCAAACTCTGTGTCTTTAAGTTTTGAAAATTTGATAATAATGCATCTCAGTGAGTCTTTAGGCATTTATCTTATTTAATGCCCTTTGGGCTTTTGGATCTGGATGGTTATTTTCTTCCCCAGGTTTGGGAAGTTTACAGCCAGTACTTCTTTAACTGAGCTTTTTATTCCTTTCTCTTTCCTGCATAGATTTTCATAATGTGTCTATTGGTCCACTTGGTGATGAAAAATAAATATTTTAAGCTACCTTCACTCTTTTTCATTGACTTTTTTCTTTTCGTACCATCTTATTGTATGATTTCCTAGGACCTGCCTCTGAATTCACTGATTCTTTCTGCTGCCTGATCGAATCTGTTGTTGAGCTTCTGTGTTGAATATTTCAGTTCAAATTATTGTATTTGTCAGCTTTCTAATTTTTTACTTCTACATTTTTAATCTCTTTTTTTTTTTTTTTTTTTTTTTTGAAACGG
>NW_012101743.1:769768-771881 GCF_000951045.1 Mandrillus leucophaeus
TGATCCGCCCGCCTCGGCCTCCCAAAGTGCTGGGATTACAGGCTTGAGCCACCGCGCCCGGCCCATTTTTAATCTCTTTGCTGTTATTTTCACCTGTTCACACATTGCTCTACTAACTTCAGTGAGCATCTTTATGACTATTATTTTGGATTATCTGGATGGAGTAAATCACTTATCTCCATTTCATGAGGTTTGCTTCTGGAGATATATCTTGTTCATTTGTTTGGAACATATTTTCATTTTTTTCTTAATTTTACTGATTATTTATGTTGGTTTGTGAACATTAGATGTAACAGTCACCTCTTTCAGCCTTGTGAAACTGGCTTCTTGTGGGAGCTGAAACTCACTTATCAGTTTGGCCAGAAATTCTTGGTGCCTCTCAAACCTTTGTGCTTGTCCAAAGAACTAATATGTTTTTAAATGACCTCCAGGAGATTTGAGTGTGCCAAATCCCATCATTGCCCCAAGAGAGGCAAGATAGAAGTCATTTCCTTGAAAAGCAGCTGGAGATGTTGGAGTGCTGAATCAAAATTCAGTTCTTTCTCTCCTCAGGAACAAGCAAGGAGTTCACATTTATCTCCTACTTGCTCGGCAGTAAACCAGGTAGAGGATCTGCAACAAATATCTACTCTCGTGCTCAGAATATACATTCTTTCAACCTATTTCATTTTTGTGTGTGGCCCTCAGGGGCCTACTGCCTGCTAGGTCCTTTTTACCTCTCAGAAACAAGTCAAATATGTAGAGGCTTGGTTCTATCTCTGGAATGATACAGGGAGAGAAGCCGTAGAAAGTGTTCATACATCATTCAGGCTCCCTGTGGACTACCGATTGCCTACCCTGTTAGCATCCAGATGCTGGTTAAGTAAAACCACAACCCACTGGGAGAAGCTGGGTAAATTAGGAGAAAAGATATGTAGCCAAACTCCTTGCAGTGAGAAACTGGGTTCTGGATGCTTTTGACTGCACACTCTGTGCTAAAATAAGGGAAATAGCCATTGCTAGCACTACCACACCAGTTTAAAATGGTCTTTTTATTCCTTATGGTCCACAAGTAATCATGAATGCCGAGCCCCATTCTCTTCCAGAGACTGATGATATAGGAACTGGTCTCCTATGTGGGAGCCATGAAAATTGGAGTGCTCAATGTGTGGACCAATTCCTTCCAGGGAGAGGCTAGAGATTTGATTTGATTGCCAGAGTGAGTTGGGGGCAGAAAGTACAGGAAGTGCCCACGCTCTTATTCAGGCTCCTGAAGGTCTTACTAATCCCGTGTTCCATTGTCTTATGGATAGAAGCTATATAGAGACCTGATCCTTAGACAACAGAAGGAAAATTGTACAGTGAAACTACTTCCAGGAAAAAAACCTGGAGCTGAGTGTTATTGCCTGTTTGTTCTGTGCTGAGCCTAGGGGAGAGATGTTTTAAAGATGCCTGTTTGCTCTCTTTAGTTCCAGGGGACTTGTAAATATTTGCAGGATGCCTGTATTAGGATAAAAGTAGGAATTTTATTTTTAACACTATTATCAGATTACCATGCAGTTGAGATATCCAGTTGGAGAAATCAGTTAGAGAGCTAAATATATAAATCTGGACCTTAGTGGAAAAGTTGGGAATGGGAATATAAAATTGGATGTTATCAGGTTAAAGATAATTCTTAAATCCTCAGAAATTTCAGAGATCACCTCTAATGAGAGATCATAGAAGGAAGAAAAGAATGCTTATGACTAAGCCTCAATATATCTAAATATTTAAAGTTGAATACAGGAAGAAAAACTAGTAAAATGGAGTGAAAATGAATTTTCAATGAACAAGGAGAAAATTAACAGTAAGCCAAAAGAAATAATTGTTTCAAAGAGAAGGGTATACTTAACTATTTTTGAAGCTGCAAATAGATCTGGTAAGATGAAAATAGGAAATGTTCTTTTTTTTTTTTTCTTTTTTTATTTATTTATTTATTTTTATTTTTATTATTATACTTTAAGTTCTAGGGTACATGTGCATAACGTGCAGGTTTGTTACATATATATACTTGTGCCATGTTGCTGTGCTGCACCCATCAACTCATCAGCACCCATCAACTCGTCATTTACATCAGGTATAACTCCCAATGCAA
>NW_012101743.1:772411-796222 GCF_000951045.1 Mandrillus leucophaeus
CTCTCCAGCACCTGTTGTTTCCTGACTTTTTAATGATTGCCATTCTAACTGGTGTGAGATGGTATCTCATTGTGGTTTTGATTTGCATTTCTCTGATGGCACAGGAAATGTTCTTTAGGCTCAAAAACACAAAGGTCATTGATTATAATTAGATACAAATTCCATGGCTTAGGTGAAGAAAAAGCAAAATTGGACTACATTGATATGCAGACAATGATTTTATTGTGTGTGGTATGAGAGCAGAGTAATAGGGCATTAGAGGGACATGTGAGGACAAAGAAGGGATTTTTGCAGTAGAAAATTAAACAGTATGTTTGTATAATGGTGGGAACAATTTAGTAGAACATGTTAATAAACAAGAGAGAGGATAACTGAGTGAATATGTTTTTTAAGAATATGAGAGTGAATGAAATATTTCAGTATAATACAGAGGAAAGCAGGTAAGACAGGTAAAATCACAATTGTTTATAGATGTAATGGTGGGTTATTTCTATGGATGGGGTAGGTGTAGAAAGAAACATTAGTGATTTTTTAACTTTATTTTTACTTGACACTAGTAACTGCATATTTGTGGGGTAGTTGTGTGTTGTCTTGATACATGTACATACTGTGTGGTAATCAAATCAGGATACTTGGTATATCCATTACCTCATATATTTATCATTTAATTATTGTAAGAATATTCAAAATCCTTTCTTCTAGATATTTTCTGATACACAATACAATATTGTTAGCCATAGTCACCCTACTGTTAAATAGAACACAATAATTTTTTTATTCTAGATCATTGTAACTTTGTACTCACTGGCCAGTCTCTCTCTTTCCCCCCTAACCCTAGCCTCTGGTAACCACTGTTCTACTTTCTCCTCCTATGAGATCAACATTTTTAGATTCTACATATAAGTGATATCATGTGGTATTTGTCTTTCAGTGCCTGTCTTATTTCACTTAATGCCCGCCATATTCATCCATGTTGCCACAAATGACAGAATTTCATCCTTCTTTTATGACTGACAATACTCAATTGTGTATATATACCACATTTCCTTCACCTATTCATGTACTGATAGACACTGAAGTTAATTCCATATCTGAGCTACTGTGAACAGTACAGCAATAAACATGGCAGTGCAGATATCCCTTCAATGTTCTAATTTCATTTTCTTGGGATATTCACCCAGTAGTGGGATTGCTAGATCATATATTAGTTTTCTATTCCTAATTTTTTGAGGAAGCTCCATACTGTTTTCCATAGTGGTTATATACTAAATTACATACCTATCAAAAATATTTAAGTGTTTCCCTTTATCTACGTCTAGAACAGTATGTGTTTCTTTTTTTCTTTTTGATAATAGCCATTCTGACTGTGGTAAGGTGATATTTCATTGTGGTTTTGATTTTCATTTCCTTGATGAATACTGATGTTGAACATTTCTTTCTATTTTTGGCCATTTGTGTATTTTCTTTTGAGAAATTTCTACTGAAATCTTCTGCCAATTTTAAAATCAGATTATTTGATTTTTGCTATTGAATTGAGATCCTTAATATTCTGAATATCAGCCTTTTGTCAGATAGATAGTTTGCAAATACTTTCTTCCATTCTGGAGGCTGGCTCTTTACTTTGCTGATTGTTTTATTCACTCTGTAAGCTTCTTAGTCTGATGCTGTCCTACTTGTCTATTTTTGCTTTTCTGGACTGTGTTTTTGAGGTCTTATCTAAAATATCATTGCCCAGACTCAACTTCTAAAGAATGTCTCCTTTTTTTTTTTTTTTTTAGTACTTTCACAGTTTTAGGTCTTGCATTAATACATTTTACATTGAATTTTGCATATGGTAAGAGATAGGAGTCTAGTTTTATTCTTCTGCATGTGACTATCCAAATTTCCCAGCACAATTTATTGAAAAAGATGCTATTTTCCCAATGTGTGTTCTTGGTGACGTTTTTTGGAAATAACTTGGCTGTAAGTGCATGTATTCAGAATAGATACACATGTTCCATTGTGTATGTCTCTATTTTTTTATGGAAGTACCAGGTTGTTTTTGTTATTATAGTTTTGTAGCATATTTTGAAGTCAGGTAGTGTGATGCCACAAGCTTTGTTCTTTTGGCTAAAAATTGCTTTGACTATTTGGGGTATTTTGTGATTACATTAGAATTTGAAAATAGTTTTTTTTTTTTTCTGTGACAATAATTTTGATAATAATTCCATTGAATCTGTATATCACTTTGGGCAGCATGGACATTTTAACAAATTAATTGTTTCCATCCAGAGCACAGGATATCTTTGCATTAATTTGTGTCCTATTTAATTTATTTTATCAATGTATAATAGTTTTCATTGTTAACACCTATCATGTTTTTGGTTAAATTTATATCAATGTATTTTAATTTTTATAAATATTGTTCATGGAAATGCTTTATAGTTTTTTTCCAGATACTTTATTATTGGTATATAGAAATGCTACTGAGTTTTGTATGCTGACTTTGTATTCTTTTGTTTAACAGTTATAATAAATCTATGAGTATTTAGGTAGATTCATTAGGGTTTTTAAAATATTTTAAAAATTGTTATGGGTACATTTTAGGTGTGTATGTTTATGGTATACACGAGATGTTTTGATACAGGAATGCAACGTAAAATGAGCACATAACAAAGAATGGGGTATCCATCCCCACAAGCATTTATCCTATGAGTTACAACAATTCAATTACATTCTTTAAGTTATTTTAAAATATACAATTAAGTTCTTATTGACTATAGTTGCCTTATTGTGCTATTGAATAGTAGGTCTTATTTATTCTTTTTATTACTTTTGTACCCATTAAACTTCCCCACCTCTCCCAACCCCCCACTACCATTCCTAGCTTCTGGTGACCATCCTTCTACTATTTATGTTCTAGAAAATAACAGACAAAAAACCCTCCTGTGGGTTGCCTTTTCACATTGCTGATTGTATCTTTTGCCATACAGAACCTTTAAACTTGATGTGTTCCCATTTTTCCATTTTTGCTTGGTAACTTGTGTTTGTGAAGTATTGCTCCAGAAGTCTTTGCCCAGATCAACATCTTGAAGATTGCTTCCCCAAATTTTCTTGTAGAAGTTTCATAATTCGAAGGCTTAGATTTAAGTATTTAATTTATTTTGGTTTGATGTTTGTATATGATGAGAGATAGGGGTTGATATATATATTTGCATATGGCCGTCTAGTTTTCCCAGCACCATTTATTGAAGAGACTATCTTTTATCCAGTGTATGTTCTTGGTACCTTTGTCAAAATTGAGTCTACTAATGGTGTGTGGATTTGCTTCTCAGTTTTTTATTCTGTTCCATTGGTCTATGTTTGTTTTTATGCCATTGCCATGCTGTTTTGGTTACTACAGCTGTGTAGTATAATTTGAAGTAAGGTAATTTGATTCCTCCAGTTTTGTTCTTTTTGCTGAAAATAGCTTTAGCTATTCTGCATGTTTTGTAGTTTTATGTAAATTTTAGAATTTTTTAAATTTCTTTGAAGAATGTCATTGGTATTTTGTTAGGGATTGCATGACGTCTTTAAATTGCTTTGGGTAGTATGCACATTTCAACAATTTCGATTCTTTCAAACCATGAACACGAAATACTTTTTTTTTTTCATTTTTTCTTGTCTTCTTTAATGTCCTTCACCAGTGTTTCATATATTTTATTCCAAAGATCTTTCACTTCTTTATTTCTTATGTATTTAATTTAATGTTTGGCTATTTTAAATGGGATTACTTTTTAATTACCTTTTCACATTGTTCACTGTTGGCATATACAAATACTACTGATTTTTAATGTTGATTTTGTACCTTGAAACTTTACTGAATTTGTTTATCAGTTCTAATCGTTTTCTTCAGGGGTCTTTGGGTTTTCAAAATATAAAATCATATCATCAGCAAATAAAGATATTTTGGATTCTTCCTTTCCAATATTTATGCCATCTATAGCTCTCTCGTCTGATTTCTTTATGTAGGACTTTCAGTACAGTGTTGAATAACAGTGGTGACAGTGGGCATCTTTGTCATGTTCCAGATCTTAGAAGAAAGGCTTTCAGTTCCCCCCATTCAGTATGATACTAGGTGTGAGTCTGTCATATATGGCTTTTATTATGTTGATGTATGTTTCCTCAATACCCAATTTTTTGAGAGTTTTTAACATAAAGGAATATTGAAATTTATCAAATGTTTTCCAGCATCAATTGAAATGATCACAAGGACTTTATCCTTTCTTCTTTGGATATTCTGTATAACATTGATTGATTTACATATGTTGAACCAATCTTGCATCCCAGGGATTAATTCCACTTGGTCATGATGAGCGATCTTTCTAATGTTTTGTTGAATTTAGTTGGCTAGTATTTTGTTGAGAATTTTCACATCAATATTCTCCAGGAATATTGGCCTGTAGTTTTCTTTTTTTGACTCGTCTTTGTCTGGTTTTGGTATCAGAGTAATACCGGTCTTGTAGAAGGAAGTTGGAAGTACTCCCTCTTGCTCTATTTTTTTTGGAAGAGTTTGAGTAGGATTGGTGTTTGTTCTTCTTTAAATGTTTGTTAGAATTCAGCAATGAAGCCATCAAGTCATGGGCTTTTCTTTACTGGAAGGTGTTTTATTATGGCTTTCATCTCATGACTTGTTAATTGTCTGTTTAGGCTTTGGATTTCTTCCTGCTTAAATCTTGGTTAGTTCTATATATATAGGAATTCACCCATTTCTTCCATATTTTCTAATTTATTAGCATACAACTACACATTCTAGCCACTAAGAATCCTTTGAATTTCTGCAGCATCAGTTGTAATGTCTTCTTTTTTATTTCTCATTTCATTTGATTAGATCTCTCTTTTTTTCTTCATCTGACTAAAGGTTTGTCAATTTTATTTAACTTTTCAAAAAGTCAACTAACTTTTTGTCTCATTGGTATTTTTGTATTGTGCTTTTCATTTCAATTGCATTGATTTCTGCTCTGATCTTTATTGTTTCTTTTCTTCTACTAATTTTTCAAGGTGCATCATTACATTGTTTATTTAAATATTTTCCTCTTTTTTTGATGTAGGCACTTATAGTTATAAATTTCCCTCTCACTACTGCTTTTGCTGCATTCCATAGGTTTTCGTATGTTGTCTTTGCGTTATCATTTGTTTGTTTCCAGAAATTTTTCAATTTCTTTCTTAATGTCTTCATTGACCTACTGGTCATTCAGAATATTGTTTTGTTTTCATGTATTTGGATAGTTTCCAAAATTTCTATTGTTATTAATCTCTAGTTTCATTCCATTGTGCTCCAAGAAAGTGTTTAATATTATTTCAATTTTTTTAATGCTTTAAAACCTGTCTTGTTACCCAGCATATGGTCTACCCTTGAGAATGATCATGTCCTTAGGAAAAGAATGTTTTCTGCAGGTCTTGGATGAAATGTTCTATAAATATCTATTAGATGATTTGGTCTATAGTGCAGATTAAGTCCAGTGTTTCTTTGTTGATTTTCTGGCTGGAAGATTTGTCCAATGCTGAAAGTGGAATGTTTACATCCCCACCTATTATTTTATTCAGGCCTATCTGTCTTTTTAGCTCTACTAAAATTTTCTTCATATATCTGAGTATTTCCATGTTGGGTGGATTCATATTTAAAATTCTTATAACTTCTTTATGAATTGGCCCCTTCATCATTATACAGTGACTTTCTTTGTCTCTTCTTGTAGTTTTTGTCTTGAAACCTATTTTATCTGGTATAAGTACAGTGACTACTGCTTTTTTTCATTTCCATTGGCATAGAATATATTTTCCATCCCTCTTTTTTTTCCCATTCTATGTGTGTCTTTATAGGTGAAGTGGTTTTTTTTGTAGGCAACAGATAAATGGGTCCTGTTTTTTCATCCATTCAGCCTCAGTCTATTACTCTTGATTGGAGAGTTTTTTCCACTTACATTCAATGTTATTATTGGTAAATAAGAACTTACTCCTGCCATTTTGTTGTTTGTTTTCTGTTTGTTTTGTGGTCTTTTTTTTTTCTTTCTTTTATTCCTGTTTTCCTCTAATGAACGTAATTTTCTCTGGTGATATGATATAGTTTCTTGCTTTTAATTCTTTGTTTATTTATTGCATATTTTTTGGTTTGAGGTTACCATGAGGCTTTCAAATACCAGTTTATAACCCAGTATTTTAATCTGACAACTTTGCACTATTTGTGTAAACAAACAAGCAAAACATAAAATAAGCAAAAGCTCACCTTAACTTTTTTCACTGCTTTTTAACTTTCTGTTTTTTTTTCTATTTGTATCTTATTTTAATATGTCTTGAAACATTGTTGTAGTTATTATTTTTGATTGATTCATCATTTATTCTTTCTACTTAGAATAAGAGTAGTTTATACACCACAGTTATGGTGTTACAATATTCTGTGTTTTTATGTATACTTACTACCATTAGTAAGTTTTGTATGTTTGGGTGATTATTTATTTCTGTTTAATGCCCTTTACTTTCTAGATGAAGTACTCCCTTCAGCATTTCTTGTAGGACAGGCCTGGTGTTAAAATCCCTCAGTTTTTCTTTCTCTGGGAAAGGCTTTATTTCAATTTTTATATTTCAATTGCATTTTTCAGTTCCAGAATTTCTGCTTGATTTATTTTAATTATCTCAATCTCTTCATTAAACTTATCTGGTTGAATCCTGAATTTCTTCTTTGTTATTTTGAATTTCTTTAAGTTTTCTCAACACAGCTATTTTGACTTCTCTCTCTGAAAGATCAAATATTTCCTTGTCTCCAGAATTGTTTCTTGGTGCCTTATCTAATTCATTTGGTGAAGTCATGATTTTCTGGATGATGTTGGTGCTAGTAGATGTTATTTGGTGTCTGTGCATTGAATAGTTAGATATTTACTGTAGTCTTCACTGTCTGGGCTTATTTGTAGCCATGCTTCTTGGGAAGGCTTTCCAGATATTTGAAAGGGTTTGGATGTTGTGATCTAAGCTGTTTCTGCTTTATGGACCACCCCAAGCCCAGCAACACCATGGTTCATGCAGACTCAGAGGTACTGCCTTGATGGTCTTGGACAAGATATGTGAGAATTCTCTGGATTACCAATCGGAGACTCTTGTTCTCTTGCCTTAATTTCTCCCAAACATACAAAGTCTGTGTGTCTTTTCTGAGCCAACTTAAACTGAGATTGGAGTAACACAAGAGCTCCTGTGGCTACTACAACTATGACTTCACTGGGTCAGATCTGAAGCCAGAACAGCACTGGGTCCAGCCCAAGGCCTGCTATAACCACTCCCCAAATATAGCCTATTTTCACTCAAGGATCTAAGGCACTATACTCAGCAGGTGGCAAAGCAAACCAGGCCTATCTCTTTCTTTTTATGACAGTGAGGTCCCTTAGTCCCCAGGTGGGTCCAGAGGCCCATCTGGAAGTCCGCGTCTAGAGTAAAAATTCTCAGAAATCTAACTGGTATTCCATTGTATTGTGGCTGATCTGGTACTCAAACCATAAGATGCAGTTTTTCCCACTATTCTCCTCTTTTCCAAAGGCACAGGAGCCTCATTTTGTAGCCACTGCCCACCCCTGGTCATGTGGAATACTTCTAAACTACCACTGATATTCTTTTAAGGCCCAATGTCTCTTAAGTCAGCTTATAGTGAATGCTGCCTGGCCTGGGACCCACACTTCAGGGTAGTGGGCTCTCCCTCTGGTCTAGGACAGGTCCAGAAATGTCATCCAAAAATCAAGTTTTGGAATCAGGGACCCTAAGAACCCACTTGCCACTCTATTTCCCTGAGAAAGTGTTGGTACTTGAAGTCAGCAAGTCTCAGATACCCACCAAGGCCCTTTATGCAGTACCTGGGTATCACTGCTGATTATTCAGGTCCAAGGGCTCCTTGATTAGCAGGTGATGAATGTTTCCAAAACTGGGTACTTTTCTTCCAGGCAGCAGGTTCCCTTCTGGCTCAGGGTGTGTTTAGAAATGGCATTTGGGAGCTACAACCTGGAACAGAGGACTGAGGTGGCCTATCCTGTTGTGGCTGGCCTAGTATCCCAGATGCAAGACATAGTCCTCTCCACTCTTCCATCTCCTCTCAAATATGAGGAAGGAATCTTCTTTAAAGTTGCAAGTTCTAAAGCGTGGAGTCAGGGGAAATGAGATGCTAGCACTTATTTGGCTGCCCCAGCTGGTGTTTTAGTAGGTGACGTGCTCCCCTAGTCCACTATCTCTGGGCCTAGTTCAGCCCGAGGATTCATCTATGATTTGCAGTCCTCATAGCCTAGACTGACTTTCAAGTTTACTTGGAGACCCAGAGCCCCGAAGCCCATGGCGGCAATGATTGAGGGAACTCAAGTTTGGACTACTGAGATTGGCCATTCTTCTCAGGTTAGGGATGGTTTAAGTTCCCCTTCTTGATGGGCATTAGTTTAGTTTTTTTCCACATTTTATTTCTATTCTAACAGAACAGCACTGTGATCAGTGCCTCACAATTGTGTGTTCTCCCTCCCTCCGTGCTTGGAAATGTTCTTGACACCACACTGCTTCTGTTGGGAATTGGGGAGTAGTGGGCTCCATGATTCAGGACTTAAAAAAAAAAAAAAAAAAAATCTTTAGTTCCTCTTTCTGCAATATGAAGTTAAAACCAGGTGTTGTGAGTGCTCACCTGATTTTTGTTTTTTATGAAGGCATTGTGTGTGTGTGTGTGTGTGTGTCTGTGTGTGTGTGTGTAGATAGTTGTTAACTTGGTATCTTTATTGGGGGGAGGCGTTGATTGGTGGAACTTTCTATTCCACCATCTTGCTCCACCTCTCGGGATTTTCTATATGTACTATTGTGTCATCTGAATATAGGGACCACTTAATTTCCTTTTTTCCAGTTTGGATGCTGTGTTGTTTTTCTACCTCTTGCCTAATTGTTCTGACTAGAACTTCGAGTACTATGCTGAGTAAAAGTAGTTAAAATGGACATCCTTGTCTTATTTTATATCATAAAGGAATGTCTTTCAGTTTTTTTCCTGTTCAGTATGGTGTTAGCTGTGGGTCTGTCACATACGGCCTTTATTGTGTTGAGGTGTTTTTCTTTCTAACCTCTTTTATTAAGAGTTTTTATCAGAAAGAGATGAGTTTTATTATTGAATGCTTTTTCTGAATCTATTGGAATGATCGCGTTTTTTGTTCTTAATTCTGTTTCAGTGATGTATCATATTTATAGAAATAACTTTAATTATTTACAGAAATAATTTATAGAAATAATATAGGTTAAATCATCCTTACATCCCTGAGATGCATCTCACTTGAAGATGGTGAATGATGTTTTTTATGTACTGTTGAATTCAATTTTCTATTTTATTGAGCAATTTTACATCTACTTTCACCCAGGAAATTGACTCATACTTCTCTTTTTTACTGTGTTCTTATCTGATTTTGGAATCAGAGCCACACTGTCCTCAAAAAAATGAGTTTAGAAGAATTTCTTCCTATTCTGTTTTTTGAAATAGTTTGGAAAAGAAAGGTATTATGTCTTATTTAAATGTTTGATGACATTCAGTGATGAAAGCATCAGGTCCTGGTTTTTCTTTGCTGGGAGACACTTTGTTCCTGATTCAATTTGTTATTTGTTCAGATGTTTTATTTTTTCATAATTCTATCTTGGTAGTTTTTATGTGTCCAGGAATTTATCAATTTTTTTCTATGTTTTGTAACTGCTGGCATATACAATCGACCATTGAATAATGTGGGAATTAGGAACCCTGATTTCCTGTGTTGTTGAAAATCCAAGTATAACTTTTGAGTCCCCAAAATGTTAACTGGTAATAGGCTAATGTTGACCAGAAGCCTTAATGATAACATAAAGAGTTGATTAACACGTATTTTTGTACAATCTGTGTATTATACACTATACTCCTACAATAAAGTAAGCTAGAGAAAAAATATCATTAAGGAAATCATAAGAAAGAGAAAATACATTTACTATTCTTAAAGTAAAAGTGGACCATCATATATGTCTTAATTCATATCATTCTCAGGATTCTCAGGGGTAGGTTCAATTCCTACAGTTCTAGAAATAAGAGAATTTTAACCTTTATTATTTACTCTATCAAAGTAATTGTTTTGTCAGACATATTTCTTATGTTTGGGGTGGGATGCTGGAAATTAGGACAGGCATTGAGATATATCATATGCAGAATGCTAGTGTAAGTGGTAGGAAGTTTTTCATAGAAGATGTATGAGTTGGTCATAGCAGAATTGAAGGTATGCTGTTCAAATTCATTAAAATAGGGTGGTTAAAAGAAGGGTTTTGGTAATGAAATTTGTGGTATAGAGCTCTGGTAAATATATAGCGTGTAGCGTTCCTAGGAAAATAATAGCAGTTAGGGTATTTATTATGGTACCATTCATGTATTCTGCTATAAAGAAGAGGGCAAATGAGCCTGCAGCATATTCAGTGTTGAAGCCTGAGACAAACTCTGACGCTCCCTCTGTTAGATCAAAAGGGCTCAGTTACTTTCTGACAGTATGGAGATAAATTCTATTATAGCTAGGGGCCATGATCGTAAGAGCAGTCATAGGAATTCTTGCATTGTGATGAGTGTATGCAAGTTAAATGAGCCACTTATCAGTAGGACTGATAGAAGGATAATGGTTGGGGCAACCTTATATGAAATTGTCTGGGCCATGGCTCTTAATACACCAATTAGTGTATATTTTGAATTAGATGCTCATCCTGATCATAGAATAGAGTAGACGGTTAGACTTGATGTGGCTAGTATAAATAGGAGACCTATATTAAAGTTAATTAGAGGATCTGGTATATGGAGGGGGTTTTATAAGAGGAGAGTGATGGAAAGGGCTAGGGTTGGAGAAATAATATAAAAGGTAATACAGATGTTGACAGCTGTAAAGTTTCTTTGGTGAAAAGTTTTATTGCATCAGCAAATGGTTGAAGCAGCCCATAGGGATCTACAATGTGGGTCCTTTGCATAGTTTTATATAGCCTAAAATTTTTTGTTCGATGTGTATAAGGAATGCTATAGCGATAAAAGTGGGAATAATGAGTAGGAGAAGATTAATTATAGGTATGTAGTTAAGAAGAGGAGTTGAACCTCTGATTATAAAGTTTTAAGATTTATGCAATTGCCGGGCTCTGCCATCTTAACAAACCCTGTTCTTGAGTAGTGTGTGTGTCATGATTTGTTAGATTGAGAGCATCATCTATGGAGTGAGAGGGCTTTATGAAGTGGGCTCTATTTCTCTTGTCTTTCATACTAGGAGAAATGTTAAATAGATAGAAACCGACCTGGATTACTCCGGTCTGAACTCAGATCACTTAGGACTTTAATCATTGAACAAATGAACACTTAATAGTGGCTACACCGTTAGGATGTCCTGATCCAACATCCAGGTCATAAACCCTATTGTCGATATGAACTCTAGAATAGAATTGTGCTGTTATCCCTAGGATAACTTATTCCGTTGATCAAATTATTGGGTAAATGGGTATTAACTCGCTTAGACTAGTGGTCTTAGTTTAGGTTGTTCAGAGGTTGAATTATGCTCTGAAGTCACTCCAACCAAAATTTTTAGTGCAGGGATTATAGGCTAGGGCCTTTAGGCTTGCTTGAGTTTTTATTTGCATTAATGAATTAAAGCTCCATAGGGTGTTCTCATCTTATCTGTTTATATCCGCCTCTTCACGGACAGGTCAATTTCACTGATTAAAAATAAGAGACAGCTGAACCCTCCTGTGGCCATTCATACAAGTCTCTCTTTAGGGAACAAGTGATTTTGCTACCTTTGCATGGTCAGGATACTGCGGCCATTGAACATATGTCACTGGGCAGGCAGTGACTCTAATACTGGTAATGCTAGAGTGATGTTTTTAGTAAACAGGCAGGGTATGATTTGCCGAGTTCCTTTTACTTTTTGTAATATTTTCTTAGAGTATACCTGTGTCGGGTTAACATTATCAATAATAGGGTGCTTATTATATCATTTATTAGTATTAGGATGTTAACTGTCAGTGGGTTATTCCAGTCTGATGTAAGCTTAAGCAATGGCGAATGTCTTCATGTTACTTATACTAACATTATTGTTTCTATTAGATAATAGATTAGCCCAGTGTGATGTTAGGAGTTCAGTAGAGTAATTAGAATTTTAAAAGTTAGATATTGAGCTTAAATACTTTCCTCATTGGTGGCTGCTTTTGGGCCAACTATGGTAGTAATATTTTTTACTCTCTGTAGGAAGGTTGTTCCCTGGGGTCTAAAGAGCTGTTCCTCTTTAGACTAACAGTTGAACTTACAGGGAGATTAAGTAATTCTGTGGGTAGTTTAAAGTTGAACTAAGATTCTATGTTGGACAACCACCTATCACCAGGTTTGGTAGACTTGTCACCACTACACATAAATCTTCCCAATATTTTGCCACATAGGAGAGTGTGCTCTTTCAGCTGTTCTTGGGTAGCTCGTCTGGTTTCAGGGAACTTAACTATAGTTCTCTGTGTAAAGCTATTTCTGATTAATGTATTATGCAGAAGGTATAGGGTTTATATTTGCTTTTTAGTGCTTGAGACAGTTCTTTCATCTTTCCCTTATGGTACTTATGTCTATTGCGCCAGGATAAAAATTTCTATCGTCTGTACCTTTGTCTAAGGTAAATGGTTTGATTAAGATATTTTGGTAATATTTTTAGCTAGGTTTGGGGCTAGAGTTGGCTCAAAGTGATCAGGTCATGATTTGTTAATGCTCATTTTGTATAGTATCTTGCAAGTGTTTTCTGGATTTCTTGTATCTGACTGTCTACCTCTCTAGCAAGTTTAGGAAAATTTATTGAATTATTCCCTCAAATATGTTTTCCAGGTTGCTTTCTTTTTCTTTGTATCTCCCAGGAATGCCAACAATTAAAGGTTTTGTCACTTTACATAATCCCATATTTCTCAAAAACTCTCCTTATTTTCCCATAGTTATTATTATTTTTTTACTTTTTACTGACTGTGTTTGTTCAAAAGACTGGTCTTCAAGCTCTGAGATTCTTTCTTCTGCTTGGTCTAATCTATTGATAAAACTTTCAATTATATTTTGAAATTCCTTAAATGAATGTTTGAATTTCAGAAGTTCTGATTTCTTTTTATGGTATTTATCTCTTCCTTCATTCCCTAAATTGCTTTAGAAGTTTCTATCTGTTGACTTTCTTTTTTGTTGTTGTTGTTTTTTGTTTTTAGGAGTCTCTCTTTTTTTAAAAAAATTATTTATTATTATTATTATACTTTAAGTTCTAGGGTACATGTGCATAACGTGCAGGTTTGTTACATATGTATACTTGTGCCATGTTGGTGTGCTGCACCCATCAACTCGTCAGCACCCATCAACTCGTCATTTACATCAGGCATAACTCCCAATGCAATCCCTCCCCCCTCCCTCCTCCCCATGATCTATCTGTTGACTTTCAACCTTGTCTTGGATCTTATTGAGCTTCCTCACAAGCCACACTTCGAATTATTTACCTGTCATTTCTGAGTTTCCATTTTGGTTAGAACCATTGACGGAGAACTAGTGTGATCCTTTGGTGGTGTCATTTCATTCAGCTTTTTTGTTGTGCCAGAGTTCCTATTCTAGTCTCTTCTCATATGGAGACACTGGCACTTCTAATGTTTGCAGTTACTTTCTTGAGGGTAGGAATTTTTATTTTTCTTTATCTAAAGTATTATCGTGTTTTTCTTCTTTCCCTTTCCCTTTCTTTCCCTCCCTAGGTGTTGTGACCAAAGAGAATTCCGAGTAGGGTATTTTGGTTTTGCTTGTATAGCCCTATGCACTTCTCTTAGCAGGTTTTATATTGGGCTTTGTGGTTTTACTTGTAAGTAAGCAGATAGTGCTTATGGGTAAGAGCCAGCTGAAGCTGATGTGTCTAAGTATATACTTGAATGTTTTTTCACTTGGAGAAGATCTCTGTTACCTCAGGCAATGGTCTGACTCATGAAGTTCACAGTGGTCTGAGCTCCCTTCTCAGGCCCAGGGAAGTAGGGGAAATATGGAAAGGGCTCTGCAAGACAAGTCTGCCTATAGGTGCCCTGATGGCAGGCACAATCACCAGCACCAAAGGAGAATCCAGTGAGCAGTCACCAAGCTCCGAGAGGTATGCCTAGGAATGGAGCCAGGAAATCTCAGCCCCAATTTCTCTGCTTGGTGTGAGGGGCAGCCTAAACTTCAAATCCAGGACAGTGAATGTTTCAGATGCCTTGAGGTCTGCCTGGGTGTGGAGTGAAGAAGGCCCCCACCCCCAACCTCTGCACTAGGATCTCTACCAGGAATAGTGGAACTGCTCAGGCTGCTGTTCTAGGTTAACAGATGCTCTAAATTCCTGGAGATTTGCATGGGTGTTAAGCAGAGATGGTCCTACTGCACCAAAATCTCTGCACAGGAGGGGTAGGTGACTCAGACTGCTAAACCAGGCAAGCAAGCACTCTGAATGCCTGAAAATCTGCCTGCCTTTCTGATTTCCCTGAGCACTCAACTCGAGGCCTCACAATTGCTGGCTATTAATCCCTTAACACACAGTAATGCTTTCTGTACCAGGCTGCCTCTGCTGGTAGATAGGAGAGGGGTAGCATCAGTGATTTAAGACTGTTTTTACTGTCTCTTCAGTGCATCTTTCAGTGATATAAAGTTAAAACTAGATACTCTGAATACTCACCTGATTTTTGGTTCCTATGAAGGCATTTTTTTTGTGTACAGATAATTGTTAAATTGGTGTCCTTGCTGGAGGGATGATCAGTGGGGCCTTCTATTCCGCCATCTTGCTCCACCCCAAAAAGCTCATTATATATCTTTTTTTTTTTTTACATGACTGGTAATTTTTGACGCCAGATGTTACTATTTTAGATTGTTTGATGCTTGATATTTTTGTATTTCTAGACCTTTGTTCTGTGATGCAGTTAAGTCACTTGAAAACAATTTGATCCTTTCGTTTGGTGCATCTAGAGCACTTTGCAGCCTAGGGCTAATTATTTCCCATTACTGAGGTGAAATCCTTCTGTTTGCTCTACCCAATGTCTTGTAGATATTAAGGTTTAGCTGGCAGCAAGAGTCACTGTCGTGGGGCCTATGTGAATGCAGAGAATTCAAATCCTCTGGAAGTTGTTTCTAATGTCTTGGATAGTTTCCTCACAGTCACATACTCATTTGAATATGTGAGGGCAGCTGTCTCTTCTCCAGAACTGTATTCTGTAAACACTGGTTGCCTTAATTAACCTGGATTCTCAGATCTTTCTTTTCAACTCAGGCAATTAACTGGGTTCTATCTGGGCTCCCTCTACTTGTGGTTGGGAAACTGTCCCAAGGAAGTAAGCTAAAACAATATTATTTGTTTGCACGCTCTCAGGGTTTACTGTCTTTGATTGCCAGATATTCAACACCTAAAAATTTCTCATTTCATATATTTTGTCTTTATTTGTTGG
Organism: Mandrillus leucophaeus; assembly: GCF_000951045.1. Taxonomy (NCBI): domain Eukaryota; kingdom Metazoa; phylum Chordata; class Mammalia; order Primates; family Cercopithecidae; genus Mandrillus; species Mandrillus leucophaeus. Next base: position 787,856 of record NW_012101743.1, read on the forward strand.
CTCAGATGGGAGGAGAAATATGGTTCTATTATTTCAATGTATTTGGAAGCAAATATCTTGTGGACAGGTTAAAACGAATTAGCAATAAAAAAGTCTTGGCATCTGGGAATGTCAGAGTTCATTCAATAATTTGCCCTTTAAAGCTGGAATTTGATTCCAGAGTCAAAGGTCTATATACTCACTGAACACCATTTTACTATTTTGTAAATAGATTTCATGTTGTTAGTATAGCCAATCCACCATAGATATTAAATTTATAGACATTCCTTAATGCAACTTCAATAAAGTTTAGGTTTTAAACTTCAGCGATTTTCAAAGCAAAAAAAAGCACCCCAGAAAATGTTTGCTGCTTTTTGCCATCTGTCTTTTCACACAATATTATTCATTCACAGGGTGGGAGAGTTTACCATTATTTCCTTTGACATCTGGTCACATAATTTAGTTCTACAAATGGAAATCAAAATTCAGAAATGAGTCTGTTATCTAAATTATTCTGCCTTCAGATCCTCTGTACCCTCAAAACTAAATGGAATCTAAAATGTATGTGTGACATATTCATAAATATAAAGCAGAATGTTTGAGAGGCTTTCATCAAAATAGTTAAAATTATTGCCTTATAATTTCTAGCTTTATTCCTCAATGTATAGTACTGTTTCAGGTGTTGTGAGAATATTAAAAATAGCTCATGAGGGAAAATATATATATAAGGAGAAATACTACATGCTTACTGCTGAAGAAATGTTGATTAAGGAATCTCTTGAGTATGCTAAGAACTGGGCAAAGAATGAAGTCAGTGAAGTAGAGTTTCATATAGGGTTGATTATTATAATTTTTTTCTTAACCAAATTGTTGCAACTTGATTTAGAAAAATAGAGAGCATTCCAGACATTGGCAATAACATGAATAAAGGCATGGTGGCAGGAGGGAACAAGATGTATTGAAAAGAAGTGTGATTTGGCTGAAGAGAGAAATTAGAAATACATTTTTGAAAAATATGTGAATTGGAAAACAAATCTATGGAGAATTTTGTATTTAGTCTAAAGGCTTAAGCATATATAACTTTCATTTCCAGAAAGTAAAGTGAAGTAGATAAACTTACCAATTCTTACTCTGAAAACAATAAGCACAGAAACCTGGATTAAAAATAACATATACCCTTCTGATTTGGAACAAGATGGCATAGATTCATTTCTTCCAGCTTCTCTTCACTTAGTACAAGTAAAAAGCCTAAAGATAACATAATAGGTAGTCACAGAATAACCTGAATGAATGAAAGGGGAAGCTCACTGCCTGGGGGACCCCAGGGCTTGAGTGAAAGCACAGCAACTCAGTGTCTCCTCACCACCTTCTCAGAGCCAGAAGCAACATCAGGCCCAAAGTCTCTCAACCCTCCAAGAGACAGGAAGCATAGCAGGCCCAGCGTCTTCATACTGCTGGCACTGAACAGCCTAAAAAGCAGGACCTTGGAAGCTCTCTTTTTTTATTTAGATCCGGCTACTCCTAACCTCTACCTTGCAGCACCCAGTGGCCTAGAGTAGCACAGTCTGCCCCTGCAATCAACACCAGGAGAAATCAATAGGGAACTTCACCAGTAACGGGTGGGTGGGCGGGGCTGACTGACAATATTTTCTATGTGTTTTATGGTGACCTAGGGACACCAGGCCTAGGAAAGCACATTTAAAGAAGAATTAACACCATCTTTTACACAACCTCTTTCGGGAAACAAAAGAGGATGGGAGACTTTCTAACTCAATTTATGAGATCAGCACTATTCCCTTACCAAAATAAGACACCAGCAATACAAAACAATAAAAACAAAATACAAAATAAAACTTCAATCTCTCTCACGAACATAGACTCAAAATACCTCAACAAAATATGAACAAAGTATTGTGTAAAAGTGGTGTGAATTCTTCTTTAAATGTTTGGTACAATTCTCCAGTGAAACCATCTGGGCCTAGAGAAATCTTTCTTGGAAACTTTTTAACTACACATGCAATTACTTTAAAGGTAATGGGGCTATTCTGATTATTCATTTGTCTTGTTGAATTTGTTAGCTTGCAGTGTTGAGGAACTGGCTCATTTCTTCTAAATTGTTAAATTTATGATTCTAAAGGTGCTCATAGTATTGCCTTATTATCTTTTAAATGGCTGCAGGATTTGTAGTGATATCTACTATTTTATTCCTTGTATTGCTAATTTGTGTCTTCTGAGTTTTTTCCAATCTTGTTAAAATGTTTATCAACAAGTATTTAAGTAAAACCAGATTTCTTTGTTGGTTCCTCTGTCAATCTCCTATTTTTAATGTAATTGATGTCTGTACTTATCTTGATTATTTCCTTCCTTCTGCATGCTTAATTCTACTTTGCTTTTTCTATTTTTGGTAGTGGCTGAGATAAATGTGATGTAGGGTCTCAAATAAAAAAAAAACAAAAAGCAAAGTAGACTTAAGCCATAATATAACATGTTTTAAAATCCAGAAGTCAGTAAAATGAAAAAGAAGTTAATATTTTCAACAGTAGTGAAATGAGGTGTGCAGTATAATCTGAATGATCTGAACAAATACTCTGACAAACAGATCAATTATATATTCTTTTCCCCAAATCTGCTGTAAAAGTGAATGTTTTATTTAGTTATCTTGATTTCTTTAAATTCTTCACCATATATCTATAGCATTGATAACTTTGAAGACTTAAAATAATTCAAAGACAGATATTATTTAAATATAATATATAATGAGAAAAAGAAAAAACTGAGACAAGTAAATAGAGAAGACAAAAGAATACCCCATGGTGTTTGCACCAAAAATAGTAGATAAGATTATAAGGCCAAACAAATGATCAAAAATGCAAAACTCAACAAGCCTAAGTAAGAATAGGACTGATAAGGAAACATAGGAGCACAAAACATAAGGCAAAGATGAAATTCAGTTTATATAAGAAAATATTTGATGAAGATGAGTTTTAAAAATTATGAGGACGAGGAAGACTTATTCAAGGATGAGGGTAAGACAGTGCAATCTAGTAGTACTAATGTTTGCGAGGACTAGACTCATGATTCATCATTTACTAGATGTGAGAAGTAGGGCAATTTACCTATCTTCTTTGAGCCTCAGTTTCCTCATCTCTAAAGTGGGAAATAATAGATTTTATAATTTTATAAGATTATTGGAAGGATTAAGTGAGGTAATGCATAGTCCTTTAGCATAATACTTACACATAGTAAACAAGGAATACTATATATTATCATAAATCTGGTCACATCCTTGTATGATTCACCATACATATTGAGCATCTATGAAATTAGCTTTACAATTCTCTAAATTTTTTTCTTACTGTTTTAAAGATCTTTATCCAATACTGTTCCATAATTACTATATAAAGGATCTCATGTTCTGACATTAATCTAATACCTTCTAATTTTCTTGTTCAATTTGTTCTACTATGGCCATTTCATATGCAAAAAAAAAAATGGGGCTCAGGGAAACTCAGTGAGTTGTCTGAAGTTACACAGATGGTACATGGTGAAACTGTGTAGGTAATTATTACTTGATGAGAAAGTAAATTCAAGAAAGCAGGGAATTAGAATTCCTCAAAACCTTACACGTTCAACTATGTTCAGATAATCGGAAAAAGCAGCACATCTATAAAGGGTTAAAATGTCAAACTTGATTCATAAAAAAATATATATTTCCTGTTACCTAGACAGCCCAAGTTCAGCAAGCCTGAATTTCTTTTGTTAGTGGTTGTTGAGAAATGCCTTAACTATTGGTCAATTAAAAACTGTAAACCTATAAAAGGATATAAGGCACCTGTTAAGACTAGAACTGTGTTGGCTTTCTGAGTTAGTTCACTTAAAATTGTATGAGTTCAATGTATTTTCAGTTAGAGGATGTGGTATTACGACTGGTCCTATCAGTATTAACTGAGGAGTTATTTTCTTCAAATTACACATAGGAAAGGATTTGAGCATGTAGCAATTTAAAATAAGTCTTAGAATGCAACTTAGATGTGCACAAAGACCAAATTTCTGTAACTGATATTATTTTTCAACTTGTGCCTTTGATTTGCTCTATGGCTTTATATTTAATCTTGTTAATTCAGGGTAAATAAAATCAGATAACTTAAGATTTTCTCATTTGTTTCAGGGTAAATCCATTATATTTGTGGTTTCCCTTACCTTTCCTCTAGATATACATTCTATTAGCCTAATTTCTTCAGACATTTCTCTTTTAAAAATTAAAAGCTGGCCAGGTATGGTGGCTCATGCCTATAATTCTAGCAGTGTGGTAGGCCAAGGTGGGTAGATCACCTGAGGTCAGGAGTTTGAGACCAGCCTGACCAACATGGTGAAACCTCGTCTCTACTAAAAATACAAAAATTAGCCGGGCATGGTGGCAGGCACCTGTAATCCCAGCTACTCAGGAGGCTGAAGCAGGAGAATCACTGGAACCCAGGAGGCAGAGGTTACAGTGAGCCAAGATCACACCATTGCACTCCAGGCTGGGCAACAGAGCGAGACCTGTCTCTTATACACATCTAGATGTGTATAAGAGACAGGGGGAAGGTGGGGAGGGAAAGAAAGATCAAAAGCCAGTCATCTTGAGATTCATATAAGTTTCCATCTCTCTTATGAACTTCAAATCCTATTTTGAAATCTATGTTGAGATTCAAAAGCTGAGAATTGAATCTTTCCTTTCTCTTTGAATTTCTATCATTATAACTGTACCCTCAAGGTAGTGAGTATAGAAAGATGTACGTACAACAGCATGAATGAGATAAAGTAGAAATAGCAAAAAGTAACAGCAAGCATATTGTCATATTTTACAAATTTATCAAATAAAATTAAAATATCTGCCTCATGTCTTTTCAACCAACAAGGTATTCTAGATATAAACTTGAACAAGCAGATCAGGCTTTTCTTGTACTCAGACCTTCCCAACTAGCAGAACACACTGGTGTGCTGCTGATGGTTTACAGGTTTGTTGAGGTATTGCACCCCTAAGCCCAGGGAGCTTCTGGCCATTAGCAGCTATGCAAACATCTTATTAAATAAAAAGGATAGGGAGCATCATCCCAAACTATCTTTTTTTCTATTCCTCTATTTAATCATTATTGATAAATAAATTTCTATAGCAGCAAGCCTAGTCAGACCAGAGTAAGATGCGATATGAAAAGTGTAAACCAATGAATAGGGAAGATAAACCAAGTTAAACTCAAACAAAAGAAAGGTGGTGCAGGTGAGGGTTGAAATCAGCCACAGCATCCCCATTTCAGAGACAGGACTCTAAACTTTGAAATTCTTGGAAATAGCGGTGGAATTTAGAGTAACAGGAAAGAAGTCAGGGGAGCAGTTCATCAGGCTCAGTTATTAGAATTTGGGTGTGATTTGAGAGTAGGACCAATAGTAAGGTGAATGTTCCTGATATACTAAATTATTGGACTAAAATTCTTCAGATTTTCTTGCTTTCATAAAATGGTCCTTGATTCCAGAGCAGAGATGGATTTCATCAAGATTTAGTATTAGGGAGCAAGGTACACTGTTACATGCTAGGGGAACTAATCCAAACAAAAATTCCTCAATATTGAGAAAAAGTGGCTTTTCCTATCCTAGGGATATGTGATTACGCATGACTTCCAAATTAGGAATCAAGTCTGGAAGGGCTGAAGACCCAGAGACTGTTATCTCTTACTAACGAGATCTCTGCTGTCTTAGTCTATTTAAGCTGTTATAACTAAGTGCCATAAACTGTGTAACTTGTAAAAAACAGAAATTTGATTTTCAGAGTTCTGGAGGCTGAGAAGTCTAAGGTCAAGACAGATTCTGTGTTTTGTGAGAGACTGCCTTCGGGATCATAGATGACATCTTTTTGCTTTGTCCTCACATGGTGGAAGGGGTGAGGAGTTTTTCTCATTCTCTCCTAATAAGGGCACTAATCTCATTCATGTGGGCTCTGCCCCCATGAAATAATCGCATTCAAAGACCACTAACTTCTAATACCATCACCCTGGGGGGTAGGATTTCAACAAATAAATTTTTGGAAGGGTGAGAAACATTCATATCATAGCATCTACTAATGCATTTTAAATATTCTCTTTGTTTCCTTACAAATCAAAAATAAAGTGAAACAATACTTGAGAGTAAAACATACAATATTTCTCTGATACCCGTCGCATGAAAAAAGCTTGTAATACCAAAATTATGCAGGCCAAACACCAAACCTCATCTTTATCCTCACAACTAATCACCCCAAATGCCAAGATTCCTAGGCTTTCTACTCTCTTCAATGCTCTGTACTTCCCTGCCTATGACTGAAGCAACCACCCCCCTTTCCAAAATCCTTTTAATAAACTCTCCGTAAATATTTCTTGTTCCATATTTAGCCAACCACCCTTTATACTACTCAGAATACAGGTGAGCACTGCAAAACAAAAATGTTCCACCATCTTCTTATCTTAACTGAATCCTAGCTCTCCTCTGAGATCACTTCCCCTACAATATTCTAAAGTGATGCTTTTAATTTTCTGACAACACAGTTTGTTGCTGTTCTTGTTGTTTCACCTTAAACGTTTTGCCTTCATCCTGGATGACTCTCATACCTACAGGAATCATCTATGTAATAATACCAAGACCTCTCATTTCTTCAACTAATACTGATATATTTTTTTCCTCAACACCATGTGAGTCAGTTATTTTCACAATGATGACTTGAACCTCACCATTATTCACAGCTGCTCTAACACAAGTATTATTAACCCAAGTCTTGTCTTTTCTGATTTCAATCTGCTATCCTTCCAGCTTGCCTGTTTGACTGTTTCCCTTGAGATCATATCTCAGGATCATGGAGACTTCTGGTATATTTATTCTTATACTTTTTTCTCATTCACTCAGTACTTCCTTTTGTAACTTGGCTGTTTATCCAGCACAGATTTTATATATAGCATAAAGAGTAGCTTATTAATAGTATTAAAATTGCCCAGCATTTCAATAATATCCAGCCAATTATTTCCAATGTAAGTTAATACTTACTAGCTTTATGTAAGACTTCAAGACTACTCTGTATCCTTACTATGGTTCACTACTCAAGTGACTGTATTGAAACTTCTTTATTATCTGCAAACCTCTTTGCCCACGCAGAAAATGAAGGAAGGGGTCAGAAATTTTATAATAGAGGGTACGAGGAAACTCACAGAAGAAAGTTTTATTTTTCACAACAGAAATCCTACACATTTATTTAAATGTTAAAACAGCTATTATCCTTCTCTCCAACTAGGAGACAAAGGAACTGTCTTTTATGCCATCTAAAGTGAATTCCTCCACATTATTTATGCTCACGTTCTCAATTTCTCTATTTCCCCACTCATCCACTTCAGTTTAGCTTTTTGCCCCATCCCTCCTTAAAATAAATCTGGTTATGTCACCAATATGACTACATAGACTTTACAGCTCACAGTTTATTTGACTTCTTATCGATATTTGCTGTTGAACTGTGCAACCATTTTTGAAACACATTTTTCTCTCAGCTTCCACAAGACAGTACTTATCTGTTATTTTCCTTCTATGTTTCTTTGCAGGCTCATCTTCCTCTTCCCAGCCTTTGTATGTTATACTTAATCAAGGTTTGTTTTTAAACTTTACTGGCTTCTCAATCTATAATCTTTCTTGTGGCTTCCATTAGTACATACCCAAGTGAGTAAAATAGAGATACGTTCATCTGCGACATTTGGAATCCAAAGCAGGATATTCAACTACTTGTTCTACATCATTCTTTAACTATTTTAAAGGTACTTCAGATCAATGCTGAACACATACCCCACTCCTCTCTCTCTCTCTCTGTCTCTGTCTCTCTCTCTCTCTCACACACACACAAATCTTCCCCCCTTAGCAAATATAGTCCTCTATAAAGATCCTCTGTTTCAAAGAATGACATGTCCAAGCATCAAGTTGTAGAAGGAAGAAATTAAACTGCATTTGTGACACTATCCCACTCACACACCATAGCTAATCCAGAACTAAGTCTCACAGACTTTACTTCCCAAATCATTCACAACTATTCAGTTCTCTTTACCTCTACTGCCACCACCCTAATACAAACCAACATCATCGCTTGACTGAATTTCACAACTTTCTAAATTTTTCCTACCATCTTCACTATCTCCGCCTTTCTAGCAACTTCCAATTGCTGCCAAAAGTTGTAATGCTAACCTTATCAGTGGCTCCTCTTTCAATTTAATATATTTCAATGTTTTCTTATTGCTCTTAGGTTAAGATTAAAACTCCTTAACATTTCAACAAAACAAATCTCTCTATGCTTTGGGCTTCACCTATTTTTCAAGTGTTTTTTTTTTTTTTAATTTTTTTTTTTTT
>NW_012101743.1:796272-839204 GCF_000951045.1 Mandrillus leucophaeus
TGTTTTTTTTTTTTTTAATTTTTTTTTTTTTTTTTATTATTACACTTCTCTGTCTTTCTGTAATTCAGCTACACAGGGCTTTATCAGGGCTTTCTGCCTGCCATATTCCCTCACAACACAAGGACTTTGTATATGCTATCTTTTGTTTTATTGAACATTTTATCCCATGGTCCTTCAAGTCTCCCAGCAGAACTCAGGTCAAATTTGTTTCTAATACTACTTACTTCTTCCTAGAATCCATCTTAGTTTGTAGTTTTTATTTGTTTTGTTATTACTGCCTGGAGTTTTGCCTAGAGTCTAGATTCTAGCTCTGTAAGAGCATATTTGCTTCTACTCACTAGGCATATTTCCAATGCCTAGTGAATAATTGTTGAATAAATGACTGAATGGATACTTTGTACCAGCACAACTGTGATATTCACCAAATAGGAGATTAGTTCTTTCGTCCACACCTTTCCATGTCTTTTTTTTCCTCACCAGTGGTACAATGTCCTCACTTTCCTTAGACACTTGGTGCTCTCAAAAACTTTCTCATATTTTTTTTCCTAGTTCTAAAATTTTAGTTCTCATATGATAAGCTCATTTAAACTTAAGAATCACAGGCTGCTAAGACTCAATAGTTTTCTCCACTCAACTGGAATTACATTTTTAAAATGGATCAAATCTTATAAGTAAAGCAAAAATCTTCTATTATGGGATTTCTTCTATCAGTCAACCAAGTGAAAAAGGGTTCTGAAACAGAGGTCTACCAAAGAGACAGTCTTGTCGTTACTCTATTACTGTGAGATCCATTTCTTGTTTATAGTACAAATATAAGCTCATTTGGTAATTGTCTAGAAAATAGTTGACAACATTTTTTAAACTGAAGTTTTAAAATAATTAAATTTTGCTTATATATCAGAGCTGAGAATGATATATTTTCCATTTCCACATAATGTAATATATGTGTTTTCACATTTTAACTAACTTGAGTGGTAATTATTGTTGAAGTGGTTATTGTCAAGAGAGTATATACATTATGTCAATAACTATACATAGGTATATATATTCAGATAGATAGTACATAATTGATTTTATAATATATATGTTAACAGTGATAACAAATTATCGTTACATTCCTTTCTGCCTTGTATCCCAAAGAGGAATAACTTCTCTTGAGAACCATAGACCCAATGAAAGACTTAGCACTGGAGATGACCAATTCATCCTGGCTTCCATGACTTGCAGGAGGCTGTACATTTTATTCATTGGGAAATAGAATTTCTGCATTGACCTAGAATACAAAAAGAAACCCACAAGTTGTTGAGATTCTGATTGATATACAGCTACATTAAAATGAGAGACAATGTAGTACTGTTTGCCTGTTTTCTTTCAGTCACCACAGAGTAATAAAGGAAACATATTTTTAATTACCATTTCTTACTAGAATGTTGAAATATTAGCCTCCAGATACCCATTTAAAAGCCTGAAACCAGATGGTGGGAAATATCAAAGAGAATCAAAGTAAAGGGGAGAACAATATGACTAAAGTGATTTGGAGACATCTGATGCATGGAAACGGAGCATAATAAAGACTCCAAGAGAAAAAAAGACAAGGCAGAACTCAACTACTAACATCTCTAAAAACCTCAGATACATTTCAGAAAATGATATCAAGTCAGTAATGAGCAAATTCACACTTTATTTCACTTGATGGCTAGAAATCATAAGCTGTAGTTTCCAGCATTAGATGTAAAATTGCTTCTTTAAGTATAAGTGATTTTGATACCTTAAATTTCCATGGTGGCTTTCTTTTCAAAAAGTTTTCTCAAACTGAGGTTTGCAATGACATAGTTGTTAGCATAATCTTGCAAAGAGAATAATGCCCAAGTGACACTGACCTCTTTCTCCTTTCTTCTAGTTCAACTCCACAATCTTCACCACATGCCTCCAATATTCAACCACCATATACAGTGGTACCCCTTTATCTGTGGTTTCACTTTCCTAGGTTTCAGTTACCCATTGTCAGCTGCATTCAGAAAATGGGTGAGTACTCCTGACCATCAGGGTGAAACCTTGTCTTTATTAAAAAATATATGCAAAAAATTAGTCAAGCATGGTGGTGCACACCTGTAGTCCCAGTTACTGGGGCAGGAGAATAGCTTGAACTCGGGAGGTGGAGGTTGCCGTGAGCCGAGATGGTGCCACTGCACTCCAGCCTGGGTGACAGAGCGAAACACAACTCAAAAAAGGAAAAAAACAAAAAGAAAAGAAAGAAAATGCGTGAGTACAATACAATCAGATATTGAGAGACAGAGAGACAGTGACACACAGACACACACACACACACACATACAAACACACATACATGAGACAGAAAGAGAGAGAATGAGTCCATATTCACATAGCTTTTATTACAATGTATTGTTATAGTTGTTCTATTTTATTATTAGTTTGTAATTGGTTATTTGTTGTTAATCTCTTACTGTGTCATGTATGTATAGGATAAAATATATATACAAATACTGTATAAACTCTATAGGTATAGTTTACAGTTGTTGGCCCAATAGAATGACTGATATCACTCTTTTTCAGCCTCAAAAATGTTCTAGTTTGGATATTAATTTATATGACAACTCTTGCTATAGGGTATAAGAGGAGAAGTATTTAACCCAGTCCTGGGGAATCAGAGGCAACCTCCCACAGAAAACCATAATCAAAAGCCTAAAGGCTGAGTAAGTGATCGCTAGACAGAAGGAGATGTAAGAAATGCTTCCCAGGCAAAGAATGTAGCATATGAAATAGCCAAGAAAGAAGATGTGCTAGCACATTGAATAAAAGTAAATATGGCTGAAGTATTATAAGAATGGGAGAAAGTGTGCAAAATGAGGTAGTAGATTGGACAGAAATCAAAAACACCTTTTGGTGTCTTGAACACAAGAAGCAAGCTCTGGTCTCGGGACCTTTGAGTCCTTCGTTACTTCTGCCTAATGCATTCCTCCTCGAAAAATTTTCTTCAAAAATCCACATGGTAGCCGGGTGCGGTGGCTCATGCCTGTAATCTCAGCAGTTTGGAAGGCCTAGGTGGGTGGATCACGAGGTCAGGAGTTCAAGACCAACCCGGCCAACATGGTGAAACCCCGTCTCTACTCAAAATACAAAAATTAGCCGGACGTGGTGGCACAAATCTGTAATCCCAGCTACTCAGGAGGCTTAGGAAGGAGAATGACTTGAACCCTGGAGACAGAGGTTGGGGTGAGCAGAGATCACACCACTGCACTCCAGTCTGAGAGACAGAGTGAGACTCCATCAAAAAAAAAAAAAAAAAAATCCACGTGGCTCTTTCCCTCACTTTATTGTAGTCTTTGCTCAAATGTCACTTAATTAGAGAAACCTTCCTTCGCCAGTCTAAAATAACATGCCTCCTCATCATTCTCTATTCCCTCAATTTGCCACATTTTTAATCATAGTACTTATTACTCCCTGATACATATTTCTTATCACCTCTCTTTCCCAGTATAATATAAGCTTTACAAGAGAAATTATTTCTTCTTTTCACTGCTATACCTTTTTCATCTAAACTTGTTTCTGGCACATTTCAGTCGTTCCACAAATATTTGGTAAACGAAAGCATGAAAAGCTCTTAGGTGCATGGCAGATAATAAGCATTAAAAAGTTAATTATTTTATTGTGAAGTATGATAGAGAAAAGGAGATCATAAAACATGATAAAATTAAATATTTGATTATCACAGTATCACTGACAAGAAACCTGGGTTTGAGTCTCTGCTTGAAACATCCCACAAAAAGAGGGACTTCACTACTTATTGAGGTGGACTATGCCAAGATTACATAAAAAGTCTATCCATTTGAACATTTTTTCTTAGGTTGAGCTGAAATCTGCCTTTATATAACTGCTATTTCCCCCAACTTAGAAAAAAAAAAAACAGTAAATTTTTTCTGAAGAGTTAGTCTTCTATCATGTTTCTTTGCTTTTAGACAGAAAAAATAATTCCTCGAACTGTATACTTCATGATTTTTAGTATGTTTTTAAAATATTAAGACAAAATGTTGTAGATATCAACAGATTAACAGGTATGATCTAATGAGCGTCTTTGGTTCCTGGGTATCAATACTAATGCAATTTATTATTCTATGACCACAATTATTTATTGTTGTGAATAGTACTGTGATAAACATACATGTGAATGTGTCTTTATAGTAGAATGATTTATATTCATTTGGGTATATACACAATAATGAGATAGCTGGGTCAAATGGTAATTCTCTTTTAAGTTTTTTGAGAAATCGCCAAACTGCTTTCCATAATGGCTGAACTAATTTACATTCCCACCAGCAGTGCATAAGTATTCCTTTTTCTCAACAACCTTGCCAGCATCTGTTATTTTTTGAGTTTTTAATAATTGCCATTCTGACCTGTATGAAATATTATCTCATTGTGGTTTTGATTTGCATTTCTCTAATAATCAGTGATGCTGGTCATTTTTTATATGCTTATTGGCTGCATGTATGTCTTCTTTTGAAAAGTGTCCATTTCCTTTGCCCACTTGTTAATGGGGTTGTTTGTCTTTTGCTTGTAAATTTGTTAAAATTTTATATAGATTATGGATAATAGACCTTTGTCACATGCATAATTTACAAATATTTTCTCTCATTCTGTAAGTTGTCTGTTTACTCTGTTGATAGTTTATTTTGTTGTGCAGAAGCTCTTTATTTTAATTATATTCCATTGGTCAATTTTTGTTTTTGTCATAATTGCTTTTGGCATTTTTGACACGAAGTCTTTCCCAGGTCCTATGCTCAGAATGGTATTTCATGGGTTATTGTCCAGGATTTTTATAGTTTTAGGTTTTACATTTAAGACTTCGATTCATTTTGAGTTAATTTTTGTATGTTGTGTAAAAAGGGCATCCAGTTTCAAATTTCTGCATGTGACTAGCCAGTTATCCCAGCACCATTTATTGAATAAAAAGTTATTTCCCTATTGTTTCTTTTTGTCAACTCTGCTGACTATCAGAGGGTTACAGGTGTGCAGCATTATATTTAGGTCTCTATTCTGTTCCACTGGTTTGTGTGTCTGTTTTTGTGCCAGGACCACGCTGTTTTTGTTACTGTAGCCTTGTATTATAGTTTAAAATCAGATAGTGTAATGTATCAAACTTTCTTCTTTTTGCATAAGATTGTCTTGGCTGTTTGGGTTCTTTGGTTCCACATGAATTTTAAAATCATTGTTCTAATTCTGTGAAGAATGTCATCAGTGGTTTGATGGGAATAGCATTGAATCTGTAAATTGCTTTGGGCAGTATGGCTATTTTAACAATATTGATTCTTCTTATCCATGGACATAGAATGTTTTTCCATTTCTTTATGTTGTCTCTGATTCCTTTGAGCAGTGTTTTTTACTCTTGTAGAGGTCTTTCACCTCCCTGGTTAACTGTATTCCTAGATATTTTGTTACTTTGTGAATATTGTGAATGGGATTGCATTCTTGATTTGGCTTCTAGTTTCTGTGTTGTTGGTGTATAGGAATGGTACTTTTTTTTTTTTTTCTGAGATGGAGTCTCACTCTGTCACCCAGGCTGGAGTGCAGTGGCATGATCTTGGCTCACTGCAACCTCCACCTCCCTGGTTCAAGCCATTCCCCTGCCTCAGCCTCCTGAGTAGCTGGAATTACAGGCACATGCTACCATGTCGAGCTAATTTTTTTCTATTTTTAGTAGAGACGGGGGCTTCACCATGCTGGCCAGACTGGTCTCGAACTCCTGACCTCAGGTAATCTGCTTGCCTTGGCCTCCCAAATTGCTGGGATTACAGGCATGAGCCACCATGCCCAGCCAGTACTAATTTTTATGTATGTATTTTGTATGCTGAAACATTGCAAAGGTTGTGTATCAGTTCAAGTAACTTTTGGACAGAGACTATGGGGTTTTCTAGGCATAGAATCATATCTTCCATAAACAAGGATAGTTTAACTTCCTCTCTTTCTATTTCAATGCCTTTTATTTCTTTCACTTGACTGATTACTCTAGCTAGGACTTCCAGTACTATGTTGAATAGGAGTGGTGAGAGAAGGCATTCTTAAGAAGAGCAACTCCAAGACACATAATCGTCAGATTCACCTAAGCTGAAATGAAGGAAAAAATGTTAAGGGCAACCAGAGAGAAAGGTCAGGTTACCCAAAAAGAGAAGCCCATCAGGCCGACAGTGGATCTCTCAGCAGAAACTCTACAAGCCAGAAAAGAGTGGGGACCAATATTCAACATACTTTAAGAAAAGAATTTTCAACCCAGAATTTCATATCCAGCCAAACTAAACTTCATAAGTGAAGGAGAAATAAAATCCTTTACAGACAAACAAATGATGAGAGATTTTGTCACCACCAGGCCTGTCTTACAAGAACTCCTGAAGGAAGCACTAAACATGGAAAGGAACAACTGGTACAAGCCACTGCAAAAAAACATTCCAAATTATAAAGACCATCGATGCTAGGAAGAAACCGCATCAACTAATGAGCAAAATAACCAGCTAGCATCATAATGACAGGATCTAATTCACACATAACAATATTAACCTTAAATGTAAATGGGCTAAATGCTCCAATTAAAAGACACAGACTGGCAAATTGGATAAAGAGTCAAGACCCATCAGTCTGCTATATTCAGGAGACCCATCTCACATGCAGAGACATACATAGGCTCAAAATAAAGGGACGGAGGAAGATCTACCAAGCAAATGGAAAACAAAAAATGGTAGGGGTTACAATCCTAGTCTCTGATAAAACAGACTTTAAACCAACAAAGATCAAAAGAGACAAAGAAGGCCATTACATAATGGTAAAGGGAACAATTCAACAAGAAGAGCTAACTATTCTAAATATATATGCACCCAATACAGGAGCACCCAGATTCATAAAGCAAGTCTTTAGAGACTAACAAAGAGACTTAGACTCCCACACAATAATAATGGGAGACTTTAACAACCCACTGTCACTATTAGACAGATCAACGAGACAGAAAGTTAACAAGGATATCCAGGAATTGAACACGGTTCTGCACCAAGCGGACCTAATAGACATCTACAGAACTCTCCACCCCAAATCAACAGAACATACATTCTTCTCAGAACCACATTGCACTTATTCCAAAACTGACCACATAGTTGGAAGTAAAGCACTCCTCAGCAAATGCAAAAGAACAGAAATTTTAACACTGTCTCTCAGACCACAGTGCAATCAAACTAGAACTCAGGATTAAGAAACTCACTCAAAACCGCTCAACTACATGGAAACTGAACAACCTGCTCCTGAATGACTACTCAGTCTTGTTTCAGTTTTCAAGGAGAATGCTTCCAGTTTTTGCCCATTCCATATGATGTTGGTGGTGGGTTTTTCATAGATGGCTCTTATTATTTTCAAGTGTGTTACATTAATGCCTACACTGTTGAGAGTTTTTAACATAAAACAATGTTCAATTTTATCAAAAGTATTTTCTGTATCTATTGAGGTGATCATAAGATTTTTGTTTTTAGTTCTTTTTTATGATGAATGACATTTATTGATCTGTGTATGTTGAGCCAACCTTGCATCCCAAGTAAAAAAGCCTACTTGACCATAGTGTATTAGTTTTTTATGTGCTGCTGGATTCAGTTTGCTGGTATTTTGTTGAATATTTTTGCATCTATGTTCATCAAAGATATTGACTTGAAGTTTTTGTTTTGTTTTGTTTTGTCTTTGCTAGGTTTTAATAGTAAGATGATGCTGACCTTATATAATGAGTTAAGGAGGAGTCCTCTCCTTGTAAATTTTTTTGAAATGCTTTCAATAGGGATGGTACCAGCTCTTTCTTATATATTTGGTACAATTTGGTTGTGAATCCATCTGAACCTGGGCATTTTCTGGTTTGTAGGCTTTTTATTATTGATTCAGCTTCTGAACTCATTATTGGCCTGTTCAGGGATTCATTCTCTTCCTGTTTCAATTTGGGGAGGTTATATGTTTCCTGGAATGTATCCATTTCTTCTAGCTTGGGCAGTATTTTTAGCTTCTGTTCATAGAGGTGTTCATAGTAGCCTCTAAGGGTTTCTTGTAATTCTGTGAGGTTAGCTGTAATGTTTCCTTTATCATTTCTGATTGTGTTTATTTGGATCTTCCCATTTTTTTCTTTATTACTTTAGCGAGCAGTCCATGTTATTAATTGTTCCAAAGAACCAGCTCCTGGATTCATTGATCTTTTGTATGATTTTTGGTGACTCAATTTTCTTCAGTTCAGCTTTAATTTTGGTTATTTACTGTCTTCTGCTAACTTTGGGGTTAGTTTGCCATTGTCTCTAGTTTCTATACGTATGATGTTAAGTTGTTCATTTGAGATCTTTCTAACTTTTTGAGGTGGGCATTTAGTGTAATAAACTTTCCTCCTAAAATTGCTTTGGCTATTCCCCAGATATACTGGTATGTTGTATCTTTTTTCTCATTATTTTCAAAGAATTTATTCATTTATTCCTTAATTTTATTATTTAACCAGAAGTCATTTAGCATCATGTTTAATTTTAATTTAATTGTATGGTTTTGTGTGTTGATTTTGGATTGAGTATGGATTGTGCATTGATTTTTGGTTTTATCACATTGTGTGCTAAGTGTGTGGTTGGTATGATTTTCTTTTAATTTGCTAAGAATTGTTTTATGCACAATTTTGTGGTTGATTTTAGAGTATGTGCTATGTGCAGATGAGAAGAATGCATATTCTTTTGTTTTGGGATAGAGTTCTGCAGATGTCTCTTAGGTACCTTTCATCAAGTGTAGAGTTAAAGGCCCAAATATCTTTGTTAGTTTTCTGCCCTGATGATCTGTCTAATACTGTCATTAGAGTATTAAAGTCTCCCACTCTTATTGTGTGGTTACATAAATTGCATCATAGGTTTCTAAGAATTTGATTTATACATCTGAGTGCTTCTTTGTTGGGTGCATATATATTTAGAATAGTTAGTTCATGTTGAATTGAGTCCTTCAGCATTATGTAATGTCATTCTTTCTCTTTTTTGATCTTGGCTAGTTTAGTCTGTTTTGTCTGAAATTACAATAGCGACCCCCATTTTCTTTTTCAGGGGATTGACTGTGCTATAAGGTGGATTCAGTCAATTGGCTTCATTTTTGGAATATTTTAGGGGGTCAAGGCTTAGATTAGGACTCCTGGACTGCATGTTCTAACTGTAGGTGGCTAGTATCGGGCCCCCTAGCTTTGCTTTCTGGGTCCTCAAGGTTAAGAACCTGCCATGCTGGAGGGCTCAAGGTGTTCCCAGACTGCTGGCCACAACATTCTGACTGGTAGTGGCAACTAAAGTACTTCATAGGGCAGTAGCAGTGGAATCTGTTCTTGTTTGTACATGCCATTCACAGTGATAGTGTGGTGAGGTACGCACTCATTGGCTGCAGCAAGGTGCTGGTGGATGCAGGGGTGCTGGCCTCTTTGTGGCCATTCACAGCAACAGCGGTGACAGTATGGCACAAGGGGGTGATGAGCCCAACTGACATCTGTGTGTGTGTGTGTGTGTGTGTTTATGCTGGGATTGGTGTAAGCATAGGGGTGGGGCACTGGCAGGCCCTGGACCCTGTAAGGCCTCTGTGTGCATATTCACATGGATGGCAGTGGCCACTCCAACAAAACATTGCTTACAGTAAATTCAATTGACTAAACCATGACTTAATACTTTTCAAACCTAAGTTTTTCTATTTGAAATTGTTATGAAGTTTAAATACTCTGTGTATCCAGTTAAAACAAAAGTTTTATTAAGCAAAATAATTCAGAGAAACTTTTCTACAATGTTTAGAATTCATTTTTATCATTTTGAAATTTTTGGGTTTTTTTCTTAACTTTTTATTTTGAAGTAGTTATAGATTCACAGGAAGTTAGAAAAACAGTACATAGATATTCTATGCAGCCTCCATCCAGTTCCCACGATGGTCACATCTTAGGTAATCATACTATAATACCAAAATTATAAATTGATATTGGTTGCATGTCATTTTATCACATGTAAGCATCATCATATCTTTTATACTACTTCTTTATACTTGTACACTCTTTGACCCAACCCCCGAGCCCCTGCTCATTACTATTAACTCCTGATGACCACTAATATGTTTTTAATATCTATAATTTTGCCATTTAAAAAATAATATGTAAATGGGATTACACAGTTTGTGACATTTTGAGATTGGGTTTTTTACACTAAGGGTAATATATTTGAGATACATAGAGTTGTTGTGTGTTATCAGTAATGCATACTTTTTTATTGCTGAGTAGTATCTCATGGTATGGATGTACTACAGTTTTACTGTTTACCTATGGTACAATGTTTTATTTGTTTTCAGTTTGGGCTATTGCTAATAAAGCTGATGTGAACATTTACATTCAAGATTTTGTGTGTACATAAGTTTTTTTACATTTTTTTCTGGGATAAATGCCCAGGAGAGTGACTGTGATGCATCACGATAAGTCCACATTTCATTTTTTAAGAAATTGACAAACCATTTTCAGTGATAATGTACCGATTTGAGTGTAATGTAAAAAATCATACTTTTCTTAACATCTCTCTGTCCTCCCCCATTTATAATATTTGTAATTTTTTTATACATATAAATAACTATATCACAGTGTGCAATATTATTATTTTACTTAATCCATCAAATATAATTTAGAAACTTCAGAGCAGGGAACATCACACACCAGGGCCTGTCGGGGGATTGGGGGCTGGGGGAGGGATAGCATTAGGACTAATGCCTAATGTAAATGACAGGTCGATGGGTGCAGCAAACCAACATGCCACATATATACCTATGTAACAAACCTGCACATTGTGCACATGTATCCTAGAACTTAATGTATAAAAATAAAAAAAAAAAGAAACTTCAAGAGGAGAAAAGAAATCTTTGTATTCACCAATATTTTTACTACTGGTAAAAATTTCTTTTAGATTTTCATCATTTGAGCATTTTCATTTTTTCTTTATTTCTGATAGGCATTTTCACTGGTTATAGAATTTAAGGTTTCAGTTTTTTGTTTTTTGTTTTTTTTTTTAATTTTAGCACTTGAAAAATAGTGTGGCCCTCATAGCTTCTAATGTGAAATCCTGTGTAATTTCAGTTAGGGTTTCTTTATAGGTAAGGTGTCATTTCTCTCAGAGTCCTCAAGATTTATTTATTTATTTTTTGTCCTTAGTTTTCAGAAGCTAGAATATGATACTTCTTGATATGAATATATTTAAGTTTATTCTTTTTAAAGTTTTCACAGCTTCTTGCATTTGAGATGTGTGCCTTTCACCAAATTTGGCAATCTTTCAGCCATTATTTTCTCAAATACTTTCAGAGCTCTACACACTTTAACCTCTCTGTCTGGGATGCCAGTTACATGCATATTGTCTGCTACAATTCCACATATCCCAGAGTTTCTGTTCTTGTTTTTTTAGTTTATTTTCTCTCTGTTGATGTTGGGTAGTTTCTACTATTCTCTCTTTAATTTCTTTTTTTATTCCATTTTTTACCATTTTGAACCTATCCTTTGAGTTTTTTTCTTTGTTTTTTGTTTTTTTTTTTTCATCATTAGGTATTTGAGTTCTAAAATTTCCACTTGACTTTCTATCTCCTGTTTGCTTACTATGGTTTTCTATCTTTAATTTCAAGAGTATTGTAATTATTCATTGAAAAATTTGTTTAATGGCTTCTTTTAAATAATTTTAGATAATTTTAACATCTGTATCACCTTGTTGGCATCTGTTGATTTTCTCTTCTTATTCAAGTTGAGGTTTTCCTGGTCTTGGTTTGATGAGTGATATTTGATTAAATATGGTACATTTGGGATATAACGTTTTAAAAGGCTGGAACTTAGTTAAATATTCTGTTTTGGTCAGCCTCCTCTGACAGGAGGAAGATGGCTACCTTCTCATTACTTCCATATGGTGATTGATTCCATATTTCATACTCAGCCTCCATTGACACCATGCAGTGGAAGGAAACACTAGATACTGCTTGGTTGTATTGGATTTCCAGCTCCACATGTGACCTCTATCTGGGAAAATAGACATCATGGAGGATGGCGTTATTACTGCTGCGCAGTAGTAAAGTCCTGACTATTAACTATGTCCCACTGACAACACCTCCGTGAGGAGGGGAAGGAGCATCTTATAAAAATAAAATGAGGGTGGAAATCCTGGCTTTTTACTCAGCATTCACTAATGAGGATAAATGTAGGGCTACAGTTTTATTTTGTAGTGTTTGGTCAGAGTAAAATATTTTTGGGGAGTGTTTTTTGTCTTGCTAGCCTGCTCTTTTTCCCATCCTGTGAATAGAGAGAGCAGGCTTTTCATGGGGCTTTTAATTTTGTTATGAACCTGTTGGCATTTTTTGATTTTTCAGGTTTTCAGGCAAAGCAAAACCCCAGGAACTCACCTCTGTTTTGTCTCAGATTATGAGCCCTCTGGCCAGGCTATCTTCTTCTGTATACCTTTCAGAATCTTCTTATGTTTGGTTGGTATGTAATTTCCCAGGTTTTCAGCTGTACTTAGTGGGAGAAATAGGAAAATGTGTGACAATTAATTTTTACAGGAGCAGAATTCAGAATCCATTTGATTCTTATGATGGTTATCAAATTGTAACCAAGCAGGTGTAAGTGAATTTAATGTTGCTTATTTTAACCCATATAAACCTTATCTTGCTTTCCTTGTTTGAATAATACACAAAAATAAATTTCAATGCCTTGAAAATATAATCAGTCTCATATTTTTGAAGATATTGCTCATGTAGTTTTGATTACAAAAATAATGTTTCATTGTGGTGTAAGCCTGCCTTTCAAGTAAATTTTACAAAAATACAGATTTACCTAAGCAGAATAAATCTTTAGGATCTAAGCTTCCATGTGAATTTGTAAATAGCTTTTCTAGTTCTGGAAACAATATCATTGGTAGTTTCATAGGAATGCATTGAATCTATAAATTGCTTTGGACAACTTGGCAATTTCAATGATATTGATTCCTCTTATTCATGAACATGGGATATTTCTTCATTTGTTTGTGCTATCTCTAATTTCATCGAGTGGTGTTTTTTATGTATCATTGTGGAGATCTTTCACCTTCCTGGTTAGCTGTATTCCTAGGTATGTTTTTCTTTTGCAGCAAATGTGAATGGGGTTGCTTTCCTGTTTTGGCTCTTGCCTTGGCTGTTGTTGGTGTATAGGGATGCTACTAAATTTTTAATGTCAATTTTGTATCCTGAAACTTCGTTGAAGTTGTTTATCAGCTGAAGGAGCATTTGGGCTGAGACTATGGGGTTTTCTAGATATAGAATCATGTTGTCTGCAAACAGGGATAGTTTGACTGCCTTCCTATATGGATGGCATTGATTTTTTTCTTTTGCCTGATTGTTCTGGCCAGGACTTCCAGTACTATGTTTAATATGAGTGGAGATAGGGGGCATGCTTGTCTTATGCCAGTTTTCAAGGTGAAAGCTTCCAGCCTTTCCCCAGTCAGTATAATGTTTGCTATGGGTTGCTCCTAGATGGCTCTTATCTTGAGGTATGTTCCTTTAATACCTAGTTTACTGAGATTTTTTACATAAAGCGATGTTGAATTTTATTAAAAGCCTTGTCTACATCTATTGACATAACCGTGGGGTTTTTATCTTTAGTTCTGTGTATGTGCTAGATTACGTTTATTGATTTGCATATGTTGAACCAACCTTGCATGCCTGGCATGTCTATTTGAATGTGGTGGATTATTATTTTGATGTGCTTCTGGATTCAGTTTGCTAGTATTTTGTTGAGAATTTTTACATCATTGTTCATCAAAGATACGGGCCTGAAGTTTTTTGTTGTTGTGTCTATTTTAGGTATTGGTGTCAGGATGATGCCGACCTCACAGAATGAGTTGAGGAGGAGTCCCTCCCTACTTAATTTTTTGAAATAGTTTCAGTAGCAATGCTACCAGCTCTTTTTTGTACATCTGGTAGAATTTGGATGTGAATCCATCTGGTCCTGGTTTCTTTTGGTTGGTAGGTTATTTATTACTGATTCAGTATTGGATCTCATTATTGATATTCCTGGTTCAGTCTTGGTACAGTGCATGTATCCAGGAATTTATCCATGTCTTCTAGGTTTTCTAGTTTGTGGGCATAGAGGTGTTCATAATAGTTTCTAATGGTTATATTTATTTCTATGGGATCAATGGTAGCATCTTCTTTCTCATTTCTAATTGTGTTTATTTGCATCTTCTCTCTTATCTTCTTTATTAGTCTAGCTAGTGTCCTATATATCATATTGATTTTTTTCAAAAGAATAAAAAACAACTCCTGGATTTGGTGATCTTTCAAATGTTTTGTATGTCTGAATTTCCTTCAGTTCAGCTCTGATTTTGGTTATTTCTTGTCTTCTGGTAGATTTGGGGTTGATTTGCTCTTGAATCTCTAATTGTTTATGTTGTGATGTTAGGTTGTTAATTTGAGAGCTTTCTAATCTTTTGATGTGAGAATTTAGTACTATAAATATTGCTGTTAACACTATTTAGCTGTGTTCCAGAGATTCTGTATGTTGTATCTTCATTATTGTTGGTTTCAAATTACTTTTTGATTTCTGCCTTAATTTCATTCTTTACCCAAAAGTCATTCAGGACCACGTTGTTTAATTTCCATTTAATTGCATAGTTTTAAATGACTTTTTTAGTCAGAACTTTTATTTTCCTTTTACTGTGGCCCAAGACTGTGTTGGGTATGATCTTGGTTCTTTTGCATTTGTTGTGAATTGTTTTATGTTTAATTACGTGGTAGATTTTAGCATATGTGCCATGTGTTGATGAGAAGAATGTGTATTCTGTTGTTTTGGGGTGTAGAGTTCTGTAGAGATCTATCAGGTCCATTTGGTCCAATATTGAGTTCAGGTCGTGAATATATTTGTTAATATTTTGCCTAGATGATCTGTCTGATACTGTCAGTGGAATGATGAAGTCTCCCACTATTATTGTGTGGGAGTCTAAGTTTCTTTGTGTACCTCTAAGAACTTGCTTTATAAATTTGGTTTCTCCTGTGTTAGGTGCATACAGATTTCGTATGATAATTTTATTTACTTTGGGTATATACCTAGCAGTATGATTGTTGGATCACACATTAGCTCTATTTTTAGTTTTCTGAGGCACTTCTAAACTTTTCTCCATAGTGGTTGTGTTAATTTACATTTCCACCAATAGCGTATGAGGGTTCCCTTTTCTCCACAGTCTGTCCAGTATTTGTTATTGCCTTTCTTTAGGATAAAAGCCATTTTAACTGGAGTAAGATGATATCTCATTATAGTTTTGATGTGCATTATTCTGATGATCATTGATGTTGAGCATCTTTTCATATACTTGCTTGCTATTTGAATGCCATTTTTGAGATATGTCTATTCAGATATTTTGCCCATTTTGAATCCGATTATGAGATTTATATCCTATAAAGCTGTTTAAATTCCCTGCATATTCTGGTAATTAATTCCTTGTCAGATGGATACTTTGGAAATATTTCTCCCATTTCGTGGATTTTCTTTTTTTTTTTTTCTTTCTTGTTTCCTTTGCTGTGCAGAAGCTTTTTGACTTAATTACATACAATTTATCCATTTTGCTTTGGTTGCCTGTACTTGTGCAGTATTACTCAAGATTCCTTTGCCTAGTCCAATGTCCTAGAGAGTTTCCCCAAGGTTTTCTCTTAGTAGTTTCCTATTATGAGATGGTAGATTTAAGTCTGTTCTGTTTTTTTTTTTTTAATTTTTTAATGTTTACTTTAGATCCAAGGATACCTATGAAAGTAAATGACATGTGACAGAACTTTGGTGTAAAGACTATTTTATCACCTTGATAATGAGCATCGTCCCCAATAGATAGTTTTTCAATAGTCACCTGCCTTTCTTCCTCCCATATTCAAGTAGGCTTTTGTATCTGTTGTTCCCTTGTTTATGTCCATGTGTGCACAATGTTTAGTTCCCAATTTTAAGTAAAAACATAAGATATTTGCTTTTCTCTTCCTGTATTCTTTCTCTTAGAGTAATGGCCAAAAGCTTCTTCCATGTTGCTGCAAAAATCATAACCTTGTTCTTTTTTATGACTGTGTAGTATTTCGTGGTGTATATGTACAACATTTTTTAAAAATCCAGTCTGTCATGGATGGGCATTTAGGTTTACAGCACTACTCACAGGAGCAGAGATTTAAGTTCTTAATCCATATTAATTATATTTTTGCATATGGTGAATGATAAGGGTCTAGTTCCATTCTTCTGCATGTAGATATCCAGTTTTCCCAGAACCACTTATTGAAGAGATTGTATTTTTCTCAATGTATGTTCTTGGCAACTTTGTTGAAAATAAGTTCACTGTAGATGTATAATTTTTTTTCTGGATTCTTTTGTCTGTTCCATTGATCCATGTGTCTGCTTTTATATGATTACTATGTTGTTTTTGGTTACTATAGCTCTGTAGTATCATTTCTTTTTTCTTTTTAAATTTTGATTATTGTGTTCACATAGTAGGTGTAGATATTTATGGGATATATTAGATTTTTTTGATACATGCATGCAACGTGTAACAATTACATCATTGGAAATGATGTATCCATCCCCTCGAGCTTTCATCGTTTTTTCGTTACAAACAATCCAATTATACACATTTAGTTATTTTCAAATGGGCAATTGAATTATTATTGACTATAGTCATCCTATCATGGTATATACTAGGTCTTATTCATTCATTCTAACTATTTTTATGTACCCATTGATCATCCCCACTTTCCCCCTACTCCCGCAGTACCTTTCCCAACCTCTGGTAGACATCTTTATACTCTAACTCAGTAGGTTCAACTGCTTTGTTTTTAGATTTCACAAGTAAGTGAGAAAATGCAATGTTGTCTTTCTGTGACTGGCTTATTTTACTTAACATAATGACCACCAGTTTCATATGGGTTCTTGCAACTGACTGAATCTCATTCTTTTTATACCTGAATAGCACTTCATTGTGTATAAGTATCACATTTTCTTTATCTATTCACCCGTTGATGGACACTTAGGTTGCTTCCATATCTTGGCTATTGTGAGCAGTGCTGTAAAAAAAACCAAACAAACAAAAAACAAACAAACAAACAAACAAAAATGTAAGTGCAAATATTTCTTCAATATACTGATTTTCTTTTTCTATTTTTTTGGAGTATAAACCCAGCAATGGGATTGGTAGATCATAGGACAGCTCCATTTTTAGTTTTATGAGGAACATCCAAACTGTTCTCCATAGTGGTTGTACTAGTTTACATTCCCACCAACAGTTTGTGAAGGTTCCCTTTTCTCCATATTTCTGTCAGCATTTGCTATTGCCTGTATTTTGGATAAAAATCATTTAAACTTGGGTGATAGAATATTTCATTGTAGTTTCGATTTGCAGTTCTCTGATGACCAGTGATATTGAGCACCTTTTCATATGTCTGTTTGCCATTTTTGTCACTTTCTTGAGATGTCTATTTAAATCTTTTGCCTATTTTGAATTGGATTTTTTTTTTTAATGGAGTCTAGCTCTGTCGCCCAAGCTGGAGTGCAATGGTGCGATCTCGGCTCACTGTAACCTCTGTCTCCTGCGTTCAAATGATTCTCCTGCCTCAGCCTCTCAAGTAGATGTGATTAAAGGTGCATGCCACTATACTAGGATAATTTTTGTGTTTTTAATAGAGATGGGGATTCACCATGTTGGCCAGGCTGTCTCAAACTCCTGTCCTCAAGTGATCCGCCTACTTCAGCCTCCCAAAGTTCTGGGGTTACAGGCGTGAGCCACTGTGCCCACCTCAACTGGATTATTATTATTTTTTGTATAGAGTTGTTTGACTTCCATACATATTCTGGATATTAATCCCTTGTCAGAGGGGTAGTTTGCAAATATTTTCTCCCATTCTACGTGTTGTCTCTTCACTTTGTCGATTAGTTCCTTTGCTGTGCAAACAATTTTAAAGTTGATGTGATCCCATTTGTTCATTTTTGCTTTGGTTGCCTGTGCTCTTAGAGTATTGCTCAAGAAATCCTTGAGGTGTTGCCCAGACCAGCGTCCTGGAGATTTTCCCTAATGTTTTTTGTTTGTTTTGTTTTGTTTTGTTTAGCAGTTTTATAGTCTGAGGTCTTAGATTTAAGTCTTTTATCTATTTTGATTTGATCTTTTGCGTATGGTGAGAGATAGGGATTGAGTATTATTCTTTTGCATATGGCTATCCAGGTTTCCCAGCACCATTTGTTGAAGAGACTGTCTTTTCCCAGTGTATGTTCTAGGCACATTTGTTGAAAATGAATATACTTTGGTGAGTAAATTTATTTCTGGGTTCTCTTTATTTTTCCATTGTTCTATGTGTCTGTTTTTATGGAATTACCATGCTGTTTTGATTAGCATACATCTGCAGTATTGAAGTCAGGTATTGTGATTCTTCTAGGTTTTTGTTTTTGTTTTTGTTTTAGAATAGCCTTGGCTATTCAGGTGGTTTCATATAAATTGCAGCATTATTATTTCAATTTCTGTGAAGAATGTCATTGATACTTTGATAAGGATTTCATTAAGTCTATAGATGGCTTTGGGTAGTGTGGATATTTTAACAATATTAATTCTTCCAAACCATAAACATGGACTATCTTCTCTTTTTTTTGGTGTCCTCTATAATTTCTTTTATCAGTGTTTATAGTTTTCACTGTAGAGGTCGTTTACTTCGTTTCTTATATTAATTCCTAGGCATTT
The DNA here is from genome assembly GCF_000951045.1 of Mandrillus leucophaeus. Classification (NCBI taxonomy): domain Eukaryota; kingdom Metazoa; phylum Chordata; class Mammalia; order Primates; family Cercopithecidae; genus Mandrillus; species Mandrillus leucophaeus. Next base: position 815,031 of record NW_012101743.1, read on the forward strand.
AATTTTATTTGTGCTGATTTTACCTTGGATTATTTAAATATCTTTTTCAGATTGTTCACTGTTGGCATATACACTGTTGAAAATATTACTAGTTTTTATGTTAATTTTATATCCTGCAAAGTTACTGAATTTGTTTATTAGTTCTAACAGTTTTTATGTGGTATTTTTAGTTTTTTTCAAATACAAGATTATATTATCTGCAAACCAGGATAATTTCACTTTTTACTTTCCAAGTTGGATGTCCTTTATATCTTCCTCTTGATTGATTGATCTAGCGCAGAATTCCAAGACTGTGCTGAATAACAGTGGTGAAAATGGACATCCTTATTGTGTTCCAGAACTTAGAAGAGAGAATTTCAGTTATTCCCCATTCAGTATAATACTAGTTGTGGGTCTGTCATATGTGGCTTTTATTATCTTGAGGTATGTTCCTTCTGTAGCCAGTGTTTTGAAGGTTTTTATTATAAAGTAATGTCGAATTTTATCAATTGTTTCTTCAGTATGAACTGAAATGATCACATGGTTTTATCCTTTATTCTGTTGATAGAATGTATCACATTGATTAATTTTCTTATAGTGAAACATGCTTGTTTGCATCCCAGGATAAATCACACTCAGTCATGGCAGGGTGTGGTGGCACACTCTTGTAATCCCGGCACTTTAGGAGGCTGAGGTGAGTAGATCACTTGAGGCCAGGACTATAAGACCAGCCTGGGCAATATGGCAAGACCCTGTCTCTACAAAACAAAACAAAACAAAAAGTAAAATTAGCAGGGTGTGGTGGTGCATGCCTGTAGTCCCAGTTACTTGGGAGGCTGAGGCACAAGAATTGCTTCAACCTAGGAGATGGAAGTTGCGGTGAGCTAAAATTACACCACTGAACTCCAGCCTGGGTGACAGAGCAAAACCCTATCTCAAAAAATAAAAAAATAAAAAATAAAAATAACACTCTATCATGATGAGTAATTGTTTTATTGTATTTTTAAATTCAATTTGCTAATATTTTATTGAGGGCTTTTCCATCTAGATTTATCAGGAACATTGGCTTGTAGTTTTCTCCTTTTAACATGTCTTTGTCTGATTGTGGTATCAGGGTAATACTGGCCTTGATGAATGAGTTTGGGCGTATTCTCTATTCCTCTCTTTTTTAGAAGAGTTTGAGTAGGATTGGTGTTAGATTTTTTTTTTTTTTAATTTACTGAGTCTACTGGTTTTTTTTTTTAAATTTATTTTTTATTATTATTATACTTTAATAGGGTACATGTGCATAACGTGCAGGTTTGTTACGTATGTATACTTGTGCCATGTTGGTGTGCTGCACCCATCAACTCGTCATTTACATCAGGTATAACTCCCAATGCAATCCCTCCCCCCTCCCCCCTCCCCATGATAGGCCCCGGTGTGTGATGTCCCCCTTCCCGAGTCCAAGTGATCTCATTGTTCAGTTCCCACCTATAGGAACACTTTTACACTGTTGGTGGGATTGTAAACTAGTTCAACCATTATGGAAAACAGTATGGCGATTCCTCAAGGATCTAGAACTAGATGTACCATATGACCCAGCCATCCCATTACTGGGGATATACCCAAAGGATTATAAATCATGCTGCTATAAAGACACATGCACACGTATGTTTATTGCGGCACTATTCACAATAGCAAAGACTTGGAATCAACCCAAATGTCCATCAGTGACAGACTGGATTAAGAAAATATGGCACATATACACCATGGAATACTATGCAGCCATAAAAAAGGATGAGTTTGTGTCCTTTGTAGGGACATGGATGCAGCTGGAAATCATCATTCTTGGTGTTAGATTTTTAAATGCGTGCTGGAATTCAGCAGTGAAGCCATCAGGCCCCAGGCTTTACTTTATTGACAGACATTTTATTAAGGCTTTGACCTCATTGATATTGGTCTGTTCAGGCTTGGAATGTTTTCATAATTCACTCTTGAAAGGTTGTATGTGTTTAGCAAATTGTCAGTTTCTTCTAGATTTTCCTGTTTGTTTGAATTTAGTTGCTCATAGCAGCCACTAATGATCCTTTAAATTTCTGTAGTAACATGTGTCATATCTCCTTTTTTATCTCTGATTGTATTTATGTGGGTCTTCTCTCTTTTTTAATAGTGTGGCTAAAGTTTTCTCTATGTTGGTTTCTTTAATAAAAGCAATTTTTTGTTTCATTTATATTTTGTACCGTTTACTTCATTTCAATTTCATTCATTTCTGCTCTGATTTGTATTATTTTAATTTTGTAATTTTGTAATTTTGGCTTTGGTTTGCACTTGCTTCTCTAATTCTTTAAGATGTATTGTTGAATTGTTTATTTGAAGTTTTTTTTCTCTTTTTTATGTAGGCATTTATAGCTATAAACTTTCTTCTTAGTAAAGCTTTTGTTGTATCCCATAGGATTTGGCATGTTGTGCTTCCATTATCATTTGTTTCAAGAAAACTTTCAATTTTCTTCTTAATTGCTTTATTAACACACTGGCCATTCAGAAGCATATTGTAATTTTATAGTTTTTAAAATTCAAATTATTATTTTCTAATTTTATTCCATTGTGATCAGAAAAGATGCTTATTCAGATTTTATGAATGATTTAAGACTTGTTTCATGACCTAACATATGGTCTATCCTTGAGAATAATTCAGTTACTGAGGAAAAGAATGTGTTTTCTGCAGCTCTGGGATGATATGTTTGGTAAATATCAATTAGATTCGTTTTGTCTATAGCTCAAACTAAGTGTGATGTTTGTTGATTTTCTGTCTGGAAGACTTTTCTGAAGCTGAAAATGGGATGTTGAAGTCTCCAGCTATTACTGTATTGGGACCTAACTCTCTCTTTAGCTCTACTAATATTTGCTTTGTATCTGGGTGCCCTAGTGTTGAGTACTTACATATTTACAGTTGTTATGCCATGCCATCTTGTTGAATTAGCACATTTATTACTATACTGTGACTTACTTGACTTTTATCATAGATTTTGTCTTGAAATCTATTTTGTGTGATGTAAGTATGGCTACCCGTGTTCTTTTCTTGTTTGCATTGACATGGAATATCTTTTTTTCATCCATTTATTTTCAGTTTGCATGTTTCTTTATATGTAAAGTGTTTTTACTGCAGGCAACAGATCAATGGGCATAGGTTTTAAATGCATTCGGCCTCTATGTCTTTTGATTGGAGAATTTGATTTATTTACATTCAATGTTATTATTGATAAGTAAGGACATACTTTTGCCAACTTACTACATATTTTCTGGTTGTTTTGTGGTCTTCCCTTTCTTGTTTCTATTTTTATTGTCTTTTAGTGAAGGTGATTTTCTCTGGTGATATGATTTAGTTTCTTGATTTTTAATTTTTTGTATCCTTTGTGGGCTTTTTAAATTTGAGATTAGCATGGGGATTGCAAATACTATCTTACAACATATTATTTTAAGCTGTTAATTACTTAACACTATTTGCATAAACAAACAAGCAAAAAGAAACTAATAAAGACTCTACACCATAACTTTGTCCTCCTGCTTTTTAACCATAAGACCTGTATTACTGTGGTTCTTTCCGACTCATAGAGATATAGCCTTGATGATCTTGGCTAAGATCCAAAAGCATTATCTGAATTATCAGGTGGAGACTCTTGTTCTTTCTCTTACTTTCTTCCAAACAAATGGAGTCTCTTTTTCTCTGTTCTGAGCCACCTAGAGCTGAGAATTGAGTGACACAAGCACCCTTGTGGCCACCACCCCTAGGACTGCAATGAATCAGACCTGAAGTTAGCACAGCACTTGGGTCTCCCACAAGGCCTGCTGTAATCACTTTCTGGTTGTGACTATCTTCTCTCAAAGCCCTGGGACTCTAAAATCAGCAGATGGCAAAGCCAGCCAGGCCTATGTACTTCTCTTCTTCATGGTGAGGTCCTCCAGTCCTCGTATGGGTCCAGATATTCCATCCAGGAACCAGAAACTAGGGTCTGAAACCTTAGAAAAATCACCTACTGTTCTATTGTACTGCTGCTGAGCTGGTACTAAAACCACAAGTTACAGTCCTTTCCACTCTGGCCACTGTCACCTCTGGCACATGAGAAGTACTACCAGACTACTGTTGATGTTTCCTTAAGGTGCAAGAGCTCTGTAGTCAGCATGAGGTGAATGCTTCTTGGTCTGAGACACCTTTCAGGGGAGTACTCTCCCCTCTGGATCTGAGCATGTCCTGAAATGCTGTCCAAAAGCCAAGTCCTGGAATCATGGACAGCAAGAACTTGCTTTGTGCTCCCCTTCACTGTGACTGAGCTGGAGCATAAGGTGCAAGATAAAGTCCTCTTTACTTTTTCTTTTGCTTTTCACTAGCAAAAAGGAGTCTTGCCCTGTAGTCACCACCAATGGGAAAGTCTTGAGTCTCACATAAGGCTGGCAAGTCTTAGGGTCTTACCCAAGGCCTTTGACATAGTACCTGGTTATTGCTGCTTGTTATTCAGGGCCCAAGGTTTCTTCAGTCATCAGGTGATTAGTCCTGCCAGGATTCACTCATTTCATTTGAGGCAGTGAGTTTCCTCCTGACCCAGAGAGTATCTAAAAATGTTCAGGAGCTAGGTCCTAAAAAGAAGTCCTCTTCAATCTGCCTGGTGCCCTGTTCTGCTGTGGCTGTGCTGGTATCCAAGTAGAAAGGCAAAGTGCCCTGACTCTTTCCTCTTCTTTTCTCAGACAGAAGGAAGGGGTCTTTTTGGAACCATGAACTGTGAAGCCTCTGGTTATGGGTTGAATGATGTTGACACTCCCTTATCTGCCCAGGCTGGTGTCTTAGTAGGTGGCATATCTCCCCCAGTCCACTCTCTCTGGGCCCAGTTTAGCCCTAGGACTTGCCCAGAAGTTTCATTCCTTGCAGCCTAGACTGTGTTTTAAGTTCATTTGGAGTCCCAGAGCACTTTAACCTGCAGTAGGAAAGCTTGCCAGAATTTAAGTTGTGACTGCTGGAATCAGCAATTCCCCTCATTTTAGGGCTGGTTTCAATGCACCTTCTGTGGGCAGGCACAAGCTGAATTTGGTCCAGTTTTGCTTTCTGCTATAACAAGGGCAGCACTGAGTTCAATGTCTCACAATCGCTAGCTATCTTTCTCTCCAGGGCACAGAAAAGTTCTCTGCACTATAATGCTGCTGCCAGGGTATGCAGGAGTCATGTCTGTGATTCAACATTGTTTTTCTTACCAATTCAGTACATCTTTCTGGGTAGGAAGCTAATTACAGGTACTGGAATTAACCCGATTTGGGGTTTTTATGAAGGTGCTTTTTTGTGTAGGCAGTTGTTAAATTAATATCCCTGTTGGGGGCAAATTTTGGTGGAATATATAAATATGCCATTGTAACTTGGCTGAGATGATATCTTATTGTATTTCTGAGTTCTGATTTGTGTTTATCTGATGATCAAGGATGTTGAGCCCCTTTTCATGCATCTGTTTGCCATTTGTATCTTTTCTTTTGAGACATGTCTATTCAAACCTTTTGCCCGTTTTTAAATTGGATTATTAATTTTTTTCTATAGAGTTGTTTAATCTTCTTATGTATTCTGATTGTGAATCCCTTGTCATATGGGTAGTTTGCAAATATTATATACCATTCTGTGGGTTGTTTCTTTGTGGATTGTTTTCTTTGCTGTGCAGAAGCTTTTAAACTGGATGTCATCCCATTTGTCCATTTTTGCTTTAGTTGACTTGCTTTTAGGGTATTACTGAAAAAATTTTCTTCAGACCAATGTCCTGGAGAGTTTCCCCAATATTTTCATTTAGTAGTTTCATAGAATGAAGTTTTAGATTTAAGTCTTTAATCCAATGTATTTGATTTTTGTATATGACAAGAGATAGGGATCCAGTTTAATTCTTCTGCATATGGATATCCAATTTTCCCAGCATCATTTACTGAAGAGATTCTCTTTTCCCCAGTGTGTGTTCTTGGCACCTTTTTCCAAAATGAGTTTACCTTATGTATGTGAATTTGTTTCCAAGTTCTCTATTCTGTTTCATTGGTCTATGTATCTGTTTTTATGCCAGTACCATGTTGTTTTGGTTACTATAGCTCTTTTGTATAATTTGAAGTTAGGTAATGTAATTCCTCAAGTCTTTTTCTTTTTGCATAGGATAACTTTGGCTATTCTGGGACTTTTGTGGTTCCATGCAAATTTTAGAATAGGTTTCTTTTTCTATTTCTGTCAAGAATGTCATTGGTATTTGATACGGTTTGGCTGTGTCCTCACCAAATTTCATCTTGAATTATAGTTCCCATAATCCCCACATGTCTTGGGAGGGGCCAGGTGGAGATAATTGAATCATGGGGGCAATATCTTCCATTCTGTTCTTGTAACAGTTCTCATGAGATCTGATGATTTTATGAGGGGCTTTCCCTTCACTGGGCTTTCCTTCTCTCTCTTGCAGCCCTGTAAAGAGGGACGTGTTTGCTTCTCCTTCTGCCATGATTGTAAGTTTCTTGAGGCCTCCCTAGCCATGATGAACTGTAAGTCAATTAAACCTCTTTTCTTTATAATTTTCCCAGTCTTGTGTATGTCTTTATTAGTAGCATGAGAACAGACTAATACAGTATTTTAATAGAGATTCCATTGAATCTGTAGAATTCTTTGGGTAGTATAGACATATTAACAATATTGATTCTTCCAATACATAAACATGAAAAATTTAATTTTTGTGTGTCCTGTTCAATTTTTTGCGACAATGTTTTGTAGTTCTCATTGGATATATCTTTTATTTTATTGGTTAAGTTTCTTCCTAGGTATTTTATTTCATTCTTAACTATCATAAAGGGGATTGGTTTCTTGATTTATATTTCAGTTTTTTCATCTTTGGCATATACAAATACTAACTTTTGTATGTTGATTTTGTATCCTGCAACTCTGCTGAATTTGTTTTCAGTTATAATAGCTTATTGGTGGCATCTTAAGGTTAGTTTCATTATAAGTTTATATTATCTGCAAACAAAGAAAATTTAACTTCTTCCTTTCCAATTTTGATGCTCTTCATACCTTTCTTTTGCCTGATTGCTCTAGCTGAGACTTCTGGCACTGTGCTAAATAATAATGGCAAAAGTAGCCATCTTTGTTACGTTCCAGATCTTAGAATAAATGCTTTAAGTATTTTCTCATTCACTATGACATTAGCTGTGGGTTCATTATATATGGTTTTTACTGTGTGGAGGTATGTTTTTTCTATGCCCAGTATGTTGACGGTTTTTATTATAGAAGAGATGTAGAATTATATCAAATGCTTTTTCAGCATTGATTAAAATGATCATATGTTTTGTCCTTCATTCTGGTGATATGCTATTTCTCAATGATTAATTTGTGTATGTTGAAACATCCTTGACTTTCAGAGATAAATCCAACTTGGTTGTAATGAATGATCTTTTCAATGTGTTTTTGAATTTGTTCACTAGCATTTTGTTTAGAATTTCTGCCTAAAAATTTCAATCCATGTTCTTTAGGGATATTCACCTGTAGTTTACTTTCTTGATGTGTCTTTTCTGGGTTTTGGTATGAGGGTAATATTGTCCTTCAAAAATGAGTTAGAAAATATCACCCCTCCTCTATTTTTTAGAATAACCTGAGTAGGATTAATATTAGTTGTTTTTTTTTTTTTTAATTTTTGGTAAAATTCAGCAGTGAAGCCATCTGTTCCTGTGGTTTTCTTTGCTGGGAGCCTTTTTATTATGGCTTCAATGTCATTACCCATTATTGGATTGTTCAGGATTGGGATTTCTTTGATTCCATTTTGGCAGGTTGTATGTGTCTAGGAATTAATCCATTTCTTCTAGGTTTTCCAATTTATTTGCATAGAGTTGTTTATAGTAGGCTCTAATAATTCTTTTTATTTATGTAGTATCATTTGTAATATCTTTTCTTCTCTCTGATTTTATTTATTTTGGTGTTTTTTCTTGTTTTCTTAGTCATGCTAAATATTTGTCAATTTTGTTAATCTTCAGAAAACCAACTCTTCATTGCATTGATGTTTTGTTTTTCACAAGTTTGTTAATTTCTGCTCTCATTTTTACTATTTATTTTTTTTTCTTATTTTGGCTTGATATGCTCTTGCATTCTACATTTTTTAAAATGTATTATTATATTGTTTACTTGAAGTTTTTCTATTTTTTTTGATGTAGGTTCTTATTGCTGTGTTCTCTCCTCTAAGTAGCTTTTGCTCTGTCCCTTAAGTTTTGGTATGTTGGGTTTTTATTTTCATTTGTTTCAATAAATTTTTAAATTTTCTTGTTAATTTCTTTATTGATCTACTATTCGGTAGCATATTGTTTAATTTCCATGTGTTTGTATAATTTTCCAAATTCCTGTTATTGATTTCTAGTTTTATTCCACTGTTACCACACCATATACTTGATATAATTTTATTTCTTTTTTATTCTGAAAGTTTGTCTCATAGCCTGCCATGTGAGTATTTTACATACCATAGAGTGCTGTAATGTTCTCTTTTTTTCTGTGTACTTACTATTACCATGGAGTTTTACACTTTCTGATGGTTTCTTATTACTCCTTAACTTCCTTTTGTTTCAGATTAAAGAACTGCCTTTAGCATTTTTTATAGGACAGGTCTGGTGTTTATGAAATCCAATTTTTGTGTGCCTGGGAAAGTCTTTGTTTCTCCTTCATGTTTGAGGGATATTTTCACTGTATAAACTATTCTAGGGTACAAGATTTCTTTCATCAGCACTTTAAATATGTCATGTAAGCCTCTCTTGGCCTGTACGTTTCCCACTAAGAAGTGTGCTACCAAATGTAGTGGAGGTTTTTTGTATGTTGTTTCTTTTCTCTTGCTTTTTTAAGGATTCCTTCTTTATCCTTGGTCTTTGGGAGTTTATGTTTTCAGATATTCTTATTTGCGTTAAACCTGCTTGGTATTCTATAACCTTCCTGTACTTGAATATTAATATTATTCTCTAGGTTTAGAAGGTCTTTGTTATTATCCCTTTGAATAAAGTTTATACCCCAATCTTTATTCATACCCCCTTTTTAAAACCCATAACACTTAGATTTGCCTTTCCAAGGCTGTTTTCTGGATCTTGCAAATGTGCTTTACTCTTTTTTATTCTTTTTTTCTTTTGTCTCTTCTGACTGTGTATTTTCAAATACCCTGTCTTCAACTTCATAAATTCTTTTCTCTGCTTGATAATTCTGCTGTAATGTCTATGATGTATTCTTCAGAATGTTTTTCTTTCATTTTTTCAGCTCCATAATTTCATTTACCTGTCAGTATTCTGAAATATTTCTCTGTGTTATCTTTGATTTGGCTGAGTTTGCTCAAAACGGCTATTTTAAATTCTCTATCTGAATGGCCACATACATCTGTCTTTTTGTCATTGATCACAGGTGCCATATTTAGCTTGTTTGGTGAGATCATGTTTTCCTGGATGGTCTCGATGCTTGTGGACATTTTTTGGTATCTGGGCTTTGAAGAGTTAAGTATTTATTACAGTCTTCGCAGTCTGCACTTGTATGTACCAGTCCTTCTTGGAAACGCTTCCCAGATATTCCGAGGAACTTGGCTGTTGTGATCTCAGAGTTTGGCTACTGCAGCTGTATCTACTTTCAGGCACACTGTTCTTGGATCTCTCCCCTATATAATTAATATAAAAGTCTTGCTATAGTCTAGCTGTTTAAGATGAGTCCAAGAAGAGTTCTTTCTGTTACCTCCAGTATTTCTCCACCAAGGATATTCAGAAGTGGGTAAAGCCACACTTTTATTTTCCTTCAACACTTATTTCAACTTTTGGAGTACCTACTCAGGATTGCCAGTTTGTTACATAGGTAAACAGGTGCCATAGTGTTTTGCTGAATAGATCAACCCATTACTTTGGTATTAAGCCCAGCATCCATTAGCTATTCTTCTTGCTGCTCTCTCTCCCTCACCCTTCCCTGACAGGCCCTGGTGTGAGTTGTTCTCCACCAGGTGTCCATGTGTTCTCATTGTTCTGCTTTCACTTATAAGTGAGAACATACAATGTTTAAGGTTTCTCTTCCTGTGTTAGTTTGTTGATAACAGTGGCTTCCAGCTCCATCCACGTCCCTGCAAAGGACATGCTCTCTCATTCCTTTTTATGACTGTATGCTATTTTATGGTGTATATGTACCACATTTTCTTTATCCAGTCTATCACTGGTGGGTATTTGGTTGATTACAGGTTTATGCTATTGTAAATAATGCTACAATGAACATATACATGCATGTATCCTTATAATAGAATTATTTGTATTCCTTTGGATATATACCCAGTAATGGGATGCTGGGTCAAATGGTATTTCTGCCTCTAGATCGTTGAGAAATAACCACACTGTTTTCCACAATAGTTGAATTAATTTACTCTCCCACCAACAGTGTAAAAGTATTCCTTTTTCTCTGCAACCTTGCCAGCATCTGTTCTATTTGACTTTGTAATGATTGCCGTTATGACTGGTGTGAGAGGGTATCTCATTCTGGTTTTGATTTGCATTTCTCAAATGATCAGTGATGTTGAGCTTTTTTCCATATATTTGTGGCCACATTAATGCCTTATTTTGAGAAGTGTATCTTCATGTCTTTGCACACTTTTTTGTTTTGTTTTGTCTTTTCTTGTAAATTTGTTTTAAGTTTCTTATAGACTCTGGATATTAGATCTTTGTCAGATGGATAGATTGCAAAAATTTCCTCACATTCTGTAGATTGTTTATTTACTCTGATAATAGCTTTTTTGTTGCTGCTGTGCAGAAGTTCTTCAGTTTAATTAGATCCCTTTTGTCAATTTTTGGTTTTGTTGCAATTACTTTTGGTGTTTTCGTCATGAAATCTTTGCCCATGCCTATATGCTGAATGAGATTACCTAGATTTTCTTTAAGGGTTTTTACGTTTTGGGTTTCACATTTAGGTATTTGATCCATCTTTAGGCCTTTGATAAAATTCAACATCCTTTTATGTTAAGAACTGTCAATAAACTGGGTATTGAAAGAATATATCTCAATATAATAAGAGCTCTGTATGACAAACCGATAGCGAATATCATACTGAATGGACAAAAGCTTGAAGCATTTCTTTTGAAAATTGGCACAAGACAAGGAAGGGGTCCAGTTTCAATTTTCTGCATATGACTAGCCAGTTCTCCCAGCACCATTTATTAAATAGGAAATCCTTTTTCCATTGCTTGTTTTGATAAAGTTTGTAAAATATCAGATGGTTTTAGGTATGTGGTCTTATTTATGAGTTCTCAGCTATTCTGTTCCATTGGTCTGTGTGTCTCTTTTTGTTTCAGTACCGTGCTGTTTTGGTTAGTGTAACCTTGTATTATGGTTTGAAGTCAGGTAGCATGATGCCTCCAGCTTTGTTATTTTTCCTAAGGATTGTCTTGGCTGTTTGGGTTCTGTTTTTGTTCCATGTGAATTTTTAAATAGTTTTTCTAATTCTATGAATAATATCCATGGTAGTTTAATTGGAATAACATTGAATCTATGAATTTAGTTTGGGGATTATGGAAATTTTCACAATATTAATTTTTCCTCTCCATGAGCATAGAAAGTTTTTCCTTTTGTTTGTGTTCCTTCTGATTTCCTTGAGCAGTGGTTTGTAGTTATCCTTGAAGAGTTCCTTCACTTGCCATGTTAGTTGTATTTCTAGGTATTTTATTCTTTTTGTGGCAATTGTGAATGAGTGTTCATTCATGATTTGGCTCTCTGCTTGTCTGTTGTTGGTGTATGGAATGCTATTGATTTTTGCACATTGATTTTATATCCTGAGATATTGCTGAAGTAGCTTATCAGCTTAAAGAGCTTTTAGGCTGAGACAATGGGGTTTTCTAGATATAGGATCATGTCATCTGCAAACAGCGACAGTTTGACTTCTTCTCTCCCTATTGGAATATGCTTCATTTCTTTCTCTTGCCTGATAGCCTGGTCAGAACTTCCAATACTATAATGAAAAGGAGTTGGTGAGAGAGGACATTATTGTCTTGTGCTGGTTTTCAAGGGGAATGTTTCCAGCTTTTGCCCATTCAGTATGATATTGGCCGTGGGTTTGTCAAATAGAGCTCTTATTATTTTGAGGTATATTCCTTCAGTACCTAGTGTATTGAGAGTTTTTAACATGAAGGTATGTTGAATGTATCAAAGGCCTTTTCTGCTTCTATTGAGATAATCATTTGTTTTTTGTCTTTAGTTGTATATATGTGATAATTATATTTATCGATTTGTGTATGTTGAACCAACCTGGCGCCCCAGGGATGAAGCTGACTTGATTGTGGTGGATAAGCTTTTTGATGTGCTGCTGCATTCAGCTTGCTAGTATTTAATTGAGAATTTTTGCATTGATGTTCATCAGGGATATTGACCTGAAGTTTTCTATTTTTATTGTATCTCTGAGAGGTTGTAGTATCAGAATGATCCTGGCCTCATAAAATGAGATAGGTAGGAGTTCCTCCTCTTCAATTTTTTGGAATAGTTTCAGTAGAAATTGTCCCAGCTCTTCTTTGTACCTGTGGTAGAATTCAGCTTTAAATCTGTCTGGTCCTGGGCTTTTCTTGGTTAGTAGGCTATTTATTACTTTCTCCATTTCAGAATTTGTTATTCATCTATTCAAGTATTCAATTTCTCCATGCTTCAATCTTGGGAAGGTGTATGTGTTCAGGAATTTATTGATATCTTCTAAGTTTTATGTTTTATGCGCATAAATGTGTTTATAGTATTCTATGATGATTGTTTGTATTTCTGTGGGGTCAGTGGTGACATCTCCGTTATCATTTCTAATTGTATTTATTTGGTCATTCTCTCTCTATTTTCTTTATTAGTCTGGCTAGCAGTCTGTTCATGTTGTTGATTTTTTTTCCAAAACAAAAACAAGGCTTCTCAAGTTTTTGATTTTTTTGAAGGGCTTTTCATACGTCTATCTCTTCCAGTTCCACTCTGATCTTGATTAGTTTTTCTTTTATTCTGCCTATGGGATTTGTTTGGTCTTGATTCTCTAGTTCTTTTAGTTGTGATGTTAGGTTGTTAATTTGAGCTATTTCTAGATTTTTGAGGTGGGTATCTAGTGCTACAAATTTTCTTCTTCTTCTTCTTCTTTTTTTTTTCTTTTTTGTTTTTTTTTTTTTTGCTTGTTTGTTTGTTTTTGTTGTTGTTGTTTTTTACGTAGTTTTGCTCTTGTTGCCCAGGCTGGAGTCCAATGGCATGATCTTGGCTCACTGCAACCTACACCTCCCGGGTTCAGGCAGTTCTTCTGCCTCAGCCTCCCGAGTAGCTGGGATTACAGGCACGTGCCACCATGCCCAGCTAATTTTGTATTTTTAGTAGAGACGAGGTTTCACCATGTTGGTCAGGCTGGTCTTGAACTCCTCATCTCAGGTGATCCACCTGCCCCAGCCCCCCAAAGTACTGAGATTATAAGTGTTAGCCTCCGTGCCTGGCCATAATTTTTTTCTCTTAACATTGTTTTAGCTACATCCCAAAGATTATGGTATGTTGCCTCTTTGTCCCTATTACTTTCAAAGAACTTCTTGCTTTCTGTCTTAATTTTATTGTTTACCCAGGAGTCACTCAGGAGCAGGCTGTTCAATGTTCATGTAATTGTGTGGTTTTGAGTTAATTCCTTAGTTTTGAGTTCTAATTTGATTGTGATGTGGCTTGAGAGACTTCATTTTGATTTCAGTTCTTTTGCATTTGCTGAGAAGTGTTTTACTTTGGATTACGAAATCAGTTTTAGAGTAACTCTCATGTCGTGATAAGAAGAATGTATGTTCTGTTGTTTTGGGGTGGTGAGTTCTGTAGATATCTATCAGGTCCACTTGATCCAGAGCCGTGTTTAGGTCTTGAATATCTTTGTTAATGTTCTGTCTCAATGGTCTGTCCAATATTGTCAGTGGGGTGTTAAAGTCTCCCACTATTATTGTATGGGAGTCTAACTCTGCCTGTCTTCAGGAACTGGCCTTATGAATCTGGCTGCGCTTGTGTTGGGTGCATATATACTTAGGATAGTTAGCTCTTCTTGTTGAATTGAACCCTTTACCATTATGTAATTCCTTTCTTTTTTTTAACTTTGTTGGTTTAAAGTCTGTCTTGTCAACACAAGATTGGGACCCCTGCTTTTTTCTGTTTTCCATTTGCTTGGTAAATTTTCCTTCCTCCGTCTATTTTGATCCTATGTGGGTCTTTGCATGTGAGATGGGTCTTTTTAAGACACCATACCCATTGGTCTTGACTCTTTATCCAGCTTGCCATTCTGTATCTTTTACTTGGGGCATTTAGTCCATTTACATTTAAGATAAATATTGTTATGTGTAAATTTGATCCTGTCATCATGATGCTAGCTGGTTATTTTGAAATTTGTTTCAGTGGTTGCTTCATAGGTTATTGGTCTGTATACTTCAGTGCATTTTTGCAGTGACTGGTAACAGTTTTTGCTTTCCATATTTAGTGCTTCCTTCAGGAGCTCTTGCAAGGCAGGCCTGGTGGTGACAAATTCCCTCAGCATTTGCTTGTCTGAAAAGGCTGAGTTGACTGAACCACAGAGACATCAGCTCCCTCTCCCTCTGGAGGCTCCATTCCAGGGAGAGATCAGAGTTTTTCCATATAACCCTAGCTTGATTTGCTGAAATTTCCACAGTGAGGCTCCATGCAGTGAGGAGGGATGGATCAGGGTCCCACTTAAAGAAACAGTTTGACCATGATTTGGCACAGCAGTTGTACTGTGTTGTGGGGATTCTTCATCATCTGGACCACCTGGAACTCCCAGAGCCAGCAGCTAGAACAGCTGAGTTGAACTAACTACAGAAATGGTGGCTGCCCCTCCTCCTGGGAACTTGTCTGTCTCAAGCAGTCTCCAATCTGCTGCACTGGCTGGCTGGAATTCCAAGCCAGAGGGACTTAATTTGTGAAGTGCCATGAAAGTTAGGCCCACAGAATGAAACTACTTGGCTCCCTGAGTTCAGCTCCATTCCTAGGGAAGTCTATGGATGGATCTCCCACCTTGTTAGGATTCCTGGAACCACAGTCTGTAAATCTCCTGGGTATCTGCGTGAGCCTAAGTGATCGCTCCGACAACACTCTGCACAGCTCTGTGTATAGGACCCAAGGCCCTGGTAGCATGGGATCATGAGGGGATCTCCTGATCATCTGGTTGCAAAGATCCATGGGAGAAGTGTGGTTTGGGTGGTGGTTCCTTTGACTCTACACCACTGCTGGATTGGCCATCGCCCCACCCTGCTTTTCTTCATTTTCCATGGGTCGAGCCATCTGCCTAGTCAGTCCCAATGAGAGAACCTGTATATTTTAGTTGAAGGTGCTGAATTCACTCACTATTTTCATTCTTCTCCATGAGAGCCACATACCATAATTGCTTCTAATCAGTCATCTTGGCCCCTCCCAGTAAAGCTACATTTCTAAGAAATCTTTTGTCCATCAGACAAAGAAATAAATCAGCATGTTTTGCTATCTATATTCAGCTACAGACAGATCCAATAAGTTTAAACATTATTTAGCCAAATCCAAATGATATTTTCCCTTATGGAAAAGGAGGTCCATAAAATAAGAGATTATTGAAGGAAAGTTGAAGAATTGGGGAGATATATTTTGGTCTCTTAATTAAAACTATGCAATATAAATTCAAAACACTCATGTTATTGGAATGGTTATTACAAAACTGGACAAGCTGTTAAGTTCAAGAGGTGAGAAAAGACAATTCCCCAAAAATGTGGTGACAAATAATCTTTGGATTGAGTTCTAAGCTAATTAAACCGTCAGTGTTGAATTATCAGTAAATCAAAAAGGATGTTAATGAGCATCTGCGCTTCAGCTTTCAATGCCATTTGGCAAACAGTAGCACAAAAAGAAAATGGTAATTAGCAATAAAGGTGTGTTTATTGGTTTGTGCAATTGACAGAGGCTGTATGTCTCTTCTACACAGTGTGTGTCCTTTATAAAACTGCCAAACAATGGATGCAAAGCCTGCACTCTTTTCCTTTAGGTTAGAGCTTCATGACCTTGAAGTGCTGCTAGAGGAAAACTAATAAATGCAAAACATGAAAGCTTACTCTTTTTATTAAGAAATGAAACAAAGAGATATAAGACAGTGAGTAAAATTTAGGTAACCCTGCATTCCTAGTTCCTTTAAGGGACTTCCATTAAGTATGCGTTTCATAATACATTCTCTATACTACATCCTGTGATTGTTCGAAAAGCAAAATTTGATCCTAACATTCCCCCAATGAAAATCCTTCAATGGGGTCTCAGAATGAGATCAACGTTGCCTAGTAGGTTCTATAAGTAAGTTTATGATCAAGCCCTTGTCCACTCTCTAAACTTTTCTCAGTCCACTATTCCACATCCCCTCACAATCTACACTCTGATAACATATTGGTGAGGAGAAAGACACAGGAATGCTTATACACTTTTGGAATAAGTTTATATAGTCATTCCAGTTTGTGAGCAATGTGGCAACCTGCAGCAAAGTAGAAAATGTTCATACTCTACAACACTATCATTCGACTTCTGGATATACTGTTGAAAACTTTCATACACACACATCTATAAAGGTGCACTGATATTTTCATGATGATGTTGATTACAATAGTGAAAAGTGAGACAAGAAAACAAAAAAAAATCCTCATCAATAGGACAAGAAATAAATAAATTGTGGTCTATGTACATAATGGAACAATCTAGAAAATGATAAAGAGGTAGTGGTATACTACATGTATACATGTCAAAAACTGTAGTAGGAAATATTTAACTAAATGGTAAGTATAATATGATACCATTTATGTGAAGTGTTTAAATGAATAAAAAATACTATATATTGTTTACAGGCACATACATATATGCCAATACCTAAAAAAGAAGGATATGCAACAACTTTAAGAGAAACATGGGAAGAGAATGACATCAGAGAGGATTACAAAGATACTGCATTTTTACCTGTAATATTTTATTTCATGTATATTTAGTATATGTATTATATATAATACACTGGCTTTTGTGTTTTTCATTTTGTGACAGTTTTTGTATGTGCAAATAATGATTCTTAATAAAAGTTTTCAAACAAAGTAAATTACAAAAAACAATAGATTGAGCACCTGTGTACTCACCACTTGGATTTTGAAAATAAATACATATATATAATGCTTTTGTTGAAACTTAATAATCAATGTGATAGTATTAAGAGGTAGAAACCTTAGAAGGTGATTAAATTATGAGGACAGAGACCTCATAAATAGAATTAGGGCCCTTATAAAAGTGCTGGAGGGTACTACCATTAGCCCTTTCTTTGACTTCTGTCCCTTTTGCCCTGTGAGGACATAATATTTATTCCTTCAGAAGGACACAGCAACAAGACACTATCTTTGAAGTAGAGACCAGGCCTTCACCAGACACTGAAACTGCCAGAAACTTGATCTTGAACTTTCAGTACCCAGAAGTGAGAACTGTGAGAAACAAATTTATATTCTTTATCAATTATCCAGTCTCAGGTATTTTGTTATAGTAGTACCAACAGACTCAATATTCTTAAGAATATATATATACACACACACACACATAAAAATTCATATATACATATATCCTTAAGAAAATATACAAAATGTTAACATGTATTAAATCTGAGAGGTGAATATACAGCTTTTCAATCTATGATATTTGTGGTTTAGTTTGTTTGACACTTTTTGTTAGCCAGGCACTGTGGCTTTCACCTGTAATCCCAGATTCTCAGGAGGCTGAGGCAGGAGGATCATTTGAGGCTGGGAATTGAAGGCTGCAGTTAGCTATGATTGCACCATGGCACTCCAGCCTGGGTGGCAGAGAAAGACCCCATCTCTTTTAAAAGAAATTTTCATCATCATTTACACATAAAAATTGGCACAATATAAAAATACATAAATAAAAGCTAAACCATATAATAGATGGAGCATAATAGGGAGGTGCTGTGTTGACTTTCTCCTTGGTCTTTTTCTATTTTTTTTCTTCTTTCCTTTCAGGGTTATAAGTAATAAAAGAAAGTATGTCTTTTCATGGGCTTTTATACAATGGGAGTTCCTGAATGATGGAGTATGTCCTGAAGTTGTAGCCATGCAATATGAAGCTAGATAGGGTGTGAACATAGATATCTAGGTGAGTTGTAGTCGTAGTTTGCTCTATTAAATGTGCCTCTTAGGTAATATAATTACCACCAGTTGCATTTTTTCCACAAAGACACTTATGGCCCAGTGTGGTGTCTCATAACTTTAATCACAGCATTTAAGGAAGCTGAGGCAAGATGATCTCTTGAAGCTAGGAGTTGCAGACCAGCCTGGGCAACATAGTGAGACCACGTCTCTACTGAACAAAAATAAAAAGTAGCTGAGTGTGGTGGTGCATGCCTGGAGTCCCAGCTACTTGAGAGGCTGAGGCAGGAGGAACACGAGACCAAGAGTTCAAGGCTGCAGTGAGCTATGATCATGCCACTGCACTCCAGCCTGGGGGACAGAGCAATACCCTGTTTCAAAAAAAAAAAAAAAAAAGAAAAGAAAAGAAAGAAAGAAAAAGATCCTTCTAAACTTAGTTGTTTACATTGCAATGGAGTGTAAGTTAGTACAAACAGTGTGGAGAAGCATTAGGTATTGCCTGGTAAAGTAGTACCTGTGCTTAATACATGACCCAGCAATTACACTTCTATTATATACTCTAGAGAAACTATTTGAAATATGCACCAAGATACACATTCATAAAGCTGTTGTAATAGCTAAAAAAACTATCAAGCTCCAGAGAATGAATAAATTGTAGTTGTCACATGTCTAGTCATTTTTGCTGCTATAACAAAATACCTGTCTGGATTATATATAAAGAACAGATTTATTTTCTCACCATTCTGGAGAATGGAACATCCAGGATCAAGGTGCCCAGAAAGTTTGGTTGTCTGGTAGGAGCTGCTCTCTGCTTCCGAGATGGTGGCTTGCTGCTGCATGCTCCTGAGGAGAAGAGTGCAGGATTCTCACAGGACAGAAGGTGGATGGGCAAAATGAATGAATTCCCTCAGCCAAGCCCTTTTATATGGGCATCTAATTTCATTCATGAGGGCTCCACTTTCATGACTTATTCACCTCCTAAAGGCTCTGTCTCTTTATGCTGTTGCACTGGCAGTTAAGCTTCAATATGAAATTTGGAGGGGACAAAACATTCAAACCACGGTATCACAGAATGGAATTCTGTACAGTAAAGAAAATGAATGAATCAGTGCCACAGGGAATCATGGAAGAATAGATAAATAATGATTCTGCCTATATATAGGCTAAGATAAAAATCTATATATACATTAAGAGCAACACATGCCTATGATAAAACTAAAGAAAATCATTGGAATACGTAATTCAGGATATTAGTGTTTTTTTACGGGAGGAAGGAAAAACTATTAGGCAGCAGAATAGAGGGAACTTTGAAGAAACTGATAATATTTTATTGTATAGGATTGGTGGTGGGTTAGGTATGTTTACTTTATTTTTAAAAATATACATGTATGTGCTATATATAACATAATAATACAAAAGGTATTTCTGGATGCAATGCACCAGAAAGGTCTCTTCTCATTGAAGATCTGAGGTCCACTGGGTCAAGTCATAACCTTGCTAGAGTCATGACCTGGCAATTTCCTTTCACCTATTCATCTTTGAATACATGCTTAAGTGTTTTGTCAGTGTGCTGAAAGCTGCCAAGCCATTGTATTATAATTTGTGGAGTGTCTGACAGGCAACCCCATTCATACTTCTCTCATGTCCTGATAGGGAAAATTATTTTACTGATATATATTTTGGTTTTTGAGGATTGTTATCCTTACAGTTTATTCAAAATGAAAGCCTGCCTAAAAGAAGTACCACATAAGGCTCTGTTACCTCAGTGTGAATGAAACTATAATTTGCCTCCTTGGGAAAGCAGAACTCTGAGAAGTCTGACAACACCAGATGCCTGAGCATGGAGAAAGAGAAGAAGAAATGAGAAGTGAGGGATTACCACCAAGAAACTTTGTGAACTTGAAACAATTTGCTTTTACATAACATAACAAGAATTGAAAGATATTGCAGTGCATATTCACTGAACCAGATATTTATTAGCCTTCTGGTCCTAGTGGAGGGTGTAGGCTTTAGAAGGGTACCTCTATGGTGTTTACATTGTTCAACCAAGAGTAATGAGATGCAGGCCTAATCTGACAAAGTAATACAGGGTCAATATCTAAAGGAAACTGGTTAGACATAATGACTGATGAGCTGGAATGAGAATGAGGGACTGAAATCATAGGGTTAGTAAAGCAAAGAGATCTCAAATTGCAGAAAACAAGCAGTGGGTGGAGACCTTAGGAAATGATGGCAACAACAAATATTAGGACTGCATTGTGCATTAGTCATCCAGAAGCCTGAAGCCTGCCACAAATACCTAAGGGATGACAGACAAGCAATATGCTTTCCTGTATCTATTTTTGCTAGTTGTGGCATACCAATGTGAACATCCAGTCAAAAATCTGGTGTTATTTATTCAGTAGTAAAGTTGATTCCAAAGTTTCAGACAGAAGGCCCAGTATTCAGCTATTTCTGAAGAAGGCAAGGTTGAAACTAGTAGTTTCAGCTCTGTCACATAAGCTAACATGAAAACCATTCCCAATATAAGGGCCAGGTTTGACAAAATCAAGTTTAGTTGTTTTAATTTCGTGCTGCTGAGTTTAAATTGTTTGCTTGTTATGATGCCATTAGCCTTTCAACTAAATATGTACATTCATGATTGTTTGACAAAGGTATAAAGTCTTGAAAACACACTACTGAAATATTAAACCTTACTTATTTAAAGTTTAAAAAGCAGTCCCTGGCACACATAGGCACTCAATAAACGTTTGTTAAATGGAGCTGAAATCAGGAAATTAGAAGAGACTGTTCAGCTTTCCGAGAGTGTATTAAATTGAGTACACCATTTCTCAAGCTGAAAGGAAGCTAAATGAAAGAAAACAGGGTTACTTGATTGCCTCACACACATAAGAACATAAAATAATATGGAATTTTTTTAGATTATTTATCCCAAATTTTGCCTGACTTAGCCAGATGAGTAAGTCGTTTGTTTTTATAAATCGATATTACTCAGCTCCCTTAATCCTCTCTTTCTTTTTTATAATTTTTTTAAAAGACAAAGTGTTCTAAACCAAGTTTTGAATTTGTAAATGTAATGTGCCATCTATTTGACTGTATATCCTCACAGGAGGGAAACATAAAGTCATTGCAAATGGCTCAGGATGGAGATATGACAAGCTAAGTGGTTTCCTGATGTTCCGTCACCTACTTTTCTGCCTTTTTCTGATTTAGCTAGTGAGGCCCTGGAGAGTCCACTTAAAAAAAAAATGAAAAAAAATCTGCATTATTCTCAGTCATAAGATTATATTTTGGTTGTCCAAGAGCTACTTTTTATTTGAATAAAACATTAACCTTAAAAAATATCATATCTAAGGTAATAAATGGGTATGCTTCAAACAAACTAGATTTTCTGAGAAGAGAGGCTGCAGTGTCCTAGAGCCATCCTAACATCAAGTGTTCAATTCACCCTCCCAAAGTGCACTTCCCCTAAATCAACTTGATTCACAAACAGATTGAAGGAGAACATGGAAAATGACTGAAAATCCAAATTAATTCAATACTTCTAACCAAATGCTTTCTGTAGAAAACTGTTGCAGAAAGTATATTCATCTTTTGACCTGAAATAATACATCTTCCCTTTGTCTCAGCCTGTAGATCAGCCATGTGCTTTCATAAGAGTGTTTTGGTATCATGTAATATCTCAATAGGTTTATCTGTAAGTAGAATATTTATGTACAGGTACACAAAACAGCACCTGCACACACATCAGAGTTCTCACACCCAAGTCATGTGACACAAACAACTCTCTTCCCTGTGATGGAAGAACAAAATATGCGCACCTACAATTCATTTAATATTTCACAAAAAAATGGAGTGCTTGCTATACTAAACATTGGATTATCCTATAACACATTACCTGCCTTTAAGAAGTTCATACTAAAAGGGGGCATATAAATTTGATAAGTGATACTATGCATGAAATGTAAACACTTAGAAAATGTGCAGAACATTTTACAGAGTTGATGACGTATGACCTGCATTTTGTGGATATGGACAGAAGAGTTTGTTATTTATTAAAGAGGTAAAAGTGCGTTCGGGTAGAAATAATCGTATTGGCAAGAGCATGGGGTTGTAAAAGTGTGTTAAGTCTTCAGAGAGTGATGAGACATTTTCCGCAGCTGGAAGATACCATATGCGAGAAGAGGAGCAAGTAGGTGATGCTAGAAAAGTTGATAGATAATAGATTGTAAAGGGCTTGGATATATAGCTAAGAAGTTAGACTTCATAAAGTATGTAATCAGGAACCAAAACAAAAAGGTTCATAAACTTGATTTTAATGTTATAAGGGTTTCCCTCTACTAAATGAAATTGGTTTCACACCTAGAAGCCTCAAATGGGGCTGAATTTGGAGCCAATTGGCAACTCAGATATGATGGAAGTGCCTTCATGTCAAGTCTCTAAGTGCTTTAGAGACTTCAAAATCTAAACTATGAGACACAGAAGCTTTTAAATTTGTTATAATTATATTTCTGGCTTTATTCCTACACATGGTAGCCACTTGTGGCATAAGACCAATAGTAATTCAGAAAACCATGTTAAATAGAGTACTGGATCTTGATTGTGTGACTGAAGCCCTCAGTTCTCTCTCTCTCCAAAACACACATGTCCTGACACAGTGTGGCCTGAATTAAGCACCAAAAGAGATCATAAGATTAATATATCTTCTTACAATTCATATATAGCCCATTTTGAAATATTTTGACACTCCTGAGAAAACAGAAACAAAGCTAGAGGCATCATTACTATCTGACTGTAAAATATACCACATAGATAAGACCTCAAAAACAGGCAATGAAAGCAAAAATGGGAATTATTTAAGACTACAAAGTTCATGTACAGCAAGATAAACAGAGTGAAGGGAAAACCTGCAGAATGGGAGAAAATTCACAAACTGGTCCCATGACAAGGGATTAATAGCCAGAATACATAAAAACTCAACTCAACAGCAAAAGCCAAATATTTTGGTTTAAAAATGGAAAAATGAACAGAAGAGACATCTTGCAAAAGAAGGCATACAATGGCCAACATGCATGTGAAAAAAAAAAAGCTCCAGTAATTATCAGGGAAACACAAATAAAAACCACAGTATATCATCTCTCCCATCTTCAAATGCTTATTATTCAAAAAGGTAAAAATAACAAATTATGGCAAGGATAGAGTTGATAACTTTCAATTTTTATTTATTGAAGAAGATCCAAACGGTTCTCCATAGAGGTTATAATAATTTACTTTACCATCAACAGTATACAAAAGTTCGATTTTCTCCACATCCTCACCAGTAATTGTTATTGCCTGTCTTTTGCATGTAAGCCATTTTAACTGGGGTGAGATATCTCATTGTAGTTCTGATTTGCATTTTTCTGATGATTAATGATGTCAGACACCTTTCATATACCTATTTCCCAATTATGTGTCTATTTTTGAGAAATGTCTTTTCAAATATTTTGCCCACATTTCAACTGGATAATTAGATATTTTTCCTGCAGAATTGTTTGAGCTCCGTACATATTCTGGTTATGAATCCCTTGTCAGAGCGGTAGTTTGCAGATACTTTCTACCATCCTGTGGATTATCACTTTGTTGACTGTATCCTTTGCTGTGCAGAAGCTTTTTAACTTCACGTGAATCCCATTTGTTCATGTTTGCTTTGGTTGCCTGTGCTTGTGGGGTATTGCTCAAAAAATCTTTGCCCAGACGAATGCCCTGGAGATTTTCCCGAATGTCTTCTTGTAGTGATTCATAGGCTGAGGTCTTAGATTTAAGTCCTTAATCCATTTTGATTTGATTTTTATGTATGGAAATAAACAGTGGTCTAGTTTCATTCTTCTGCATGTGGATATCAAGTTTTTTCCATGATTTGGCCCTCTGTTTGTCTGTTACTGGTGTATAAGAATGCTTGTGATTTTTGCACATCAATTTTGTATCCTGAGAATTTGCTGAAGTTGCTTATCAGCTTAAGGAGATTTTGGGCTGAGATGATGGGGTTTTCTAAATATACAATCATGTCATCTGCAAA
>NW_012101743.1:844438-858290 GCF_000951045.1 Mandrillus leucophaeus
GCATGTTCTCACTCATAGGTGGGAACTGAACAATGAGATCACTTGGACTCGGGAAGGGGAACATCACACACCGGGGCCTATCATGGGGAGATGGTAGTGGGGAGGGATGACATTGGGAGTTATACCTGATGTAAATGATGAGTTGATGGGTGCTGACAAGTTGATGGGTGCAGCACACCAATATGGCACAAGTATATATATGTAATAAACCTGCACGTTATGCACATGTACCCTAGAACTTGAAGTATAATAATAATTTAAAAAAAATTTTTTTAAACACTATTTATTGAAGAGACTGTCTTTTTTCCCAGTGTATATTCTTGACACTTTTGTCAAAAATGAGTTTGCTGTAACTGTGTTGATTTTTTTCTGGTTTTTCTATTTTTTCTTTTGTCTATAAGTCTCTTTTTCTCTCAGTATTATGTTTCTTTGCTTACTATAGCTCTATACTATAATTTGAAGTCAGGTAATGTGATTTCTTAAGTTCTGTTCATTTTGCTTATGGTAGCTTTAGCTTTTCTTGGTCTTTTATAGTTCCATATAAGTTTTAGGTTTTTTTTTTTTTTCTATTTCCATTTTGTTTCTATTTATATTTCAAGAATTTTATTGGTATTGTAATAGGGGCTTCACTGAACATGTAGATTGCTTTGGGAGTATGGACATTTTAACAATATTGGTTCTTCCAGCCCATGGAAATTTTTCCATTTTTTGGTTTGTTATGGTTTCAACCCAGAAAAGAAATTCTGGGTTTAAAATTCTTTTCTTTAAGAATGTTGAATATTGGCCCCCACTCTATTCTGGGTTGTAGAGTTTCTGCCGAGAGATCTGCTGTTAGTCTGATGGGCTTCCCTTTGTTGGTAACCTGACCTTTCTCTCTGGCTGCCCTTAACAGTTTTTCCTTCATTTCAACTTTGGTGAATCTGACAATTATGTGTCTTGGAGTTGCTCTTCTCGAGGAGTATCTTTGTGGTGTTCTATGTATTTCCTGAATTTGAATGTTGGCCTGCTTTTCTAGGTTGGGGAAGTTCTCCTGGATGATATCCTGAAGAGTGTTTTCCAACTTGGTTCCATTTTCCCCCTCACTTTCAGGCCTGTCTCTTATACACATCTAGATGTGTATAAGAGACAGTTTATGGCCTTCTCTGCATTGATTATTCTAGTTATCCATTCTTCCATTCTTTTTTCAAGATTTTTAGTTTCTTTGCACTGGGTACGTAATTCCTCCTTTAGCTCTGAGAAGTTTGATGGACTGAAGCCATCTTCTCTCAACTCGTCAAAGTCATTCTCCATCCAGCTTTGATCCATTGCTGGCGATGAGCTGCATTCCTTTGAATGAAGAGATGCACTCTTATTTTTTGAATTTCCAGCTTTTCTGCCCTGCTTTTTCCCCATCTTTGTGGTTTTATCTGCCTTTGGTCTTTGATGATGGTGACGGAGTGATGGGGTTTTGGTGTGGGTATCCTTCTTGTTTGTTAGTTTTTGTTCTAACAGTCAGGACCCTCAGCTGTAGGTCTGTTGGAGATTGCTCGAGGTCCACTCCAGACCATATTTGCTTGGGTATCAGCAGCAGAGGCTGCAGAAGATAGAACATTGCTGAACAGTGAGTGTACCTGTCTGATTCTTGCTTTGGAAGCTTCATCTCAGGGGTGTACCCCATTGTGTGAGGTGGGGGGTGTCGGTCTACACCTAGTGGGGGATGTCTCCCAGTTCGGCTACTCAGGGGTCAGGGACCCACTTGAGCAGGCAATCTGTCTGTTCTCAGATCTCAACCTCCATGTTGGGTGATCCACTGCTCTCTTCAAAGCTGTCAGACAGGGTCATTTGCATCTGCAGAGGTTTCTGCTGCTTTTTGTTTAGCTGTGCCCTGTCCCCAGAGGTGGAGTCTACAGAGACAGGCAGGCCTCCTTGAGCTGCTGTGGGCTCCACCGAGTTCGAGCTTCCCAGCGACTTTGTTTACCTACTTAAGCCTCAGCAATGGTGGGCACCCCTCCCCCAGCCTCACTGCTGCCTTGCAGTTAGACCTCAGACTGCTGTGCTAGCAATGAGGGAGGCTCCGTGGGCGTGGGACTCTCCGGGCCAGGTGTGGGATATAATCTCCTGGTGTGCCATTTGCTAAGACCCTTGGTAAAGTGCAGTATTGGGGTGGGAATTACCCGATTTTCCAGGTGTTGTGTGTCTCAGTTCCCCTGGCTAGGAAAAGGGATTTCCTTCCCCTTTGCACTTCCCAGGTGAGGTGATGCCTCGCCCTGCTTCAGCTCTCGCTGGTCGGGCTGCAGCAGCTGACCAGCACTGATTGTCCAGCACTCCTTAGTGAGATGAACCTGGTACCTCAGTTGAAAATGCAGAAATCACCTGTCTTCTGTGTCGCTGGTGCTTGGAGCTGGAGACTGGAGCTGTTCCTATTCGGCCATCTTCCTTTTTTGTTTTTTATTGGCATGGATATCTTTTTTTTCCCTTTATTTTAAGTCTATTTGTGGCTTTATAGGTGAAGTGTGTTTCTTTTAGGCAGCAGATCAGGGGTCTTGTTTTTTCTTCCATTCAGCTAGTCTATGTCCTTTGATTAGTGAGATGAGTCCATTTACATCCAGTGTTATTATTGATAAGTAAGGACCTACTCCTATCATTTTATTATTTGTTTTCTGTCTGTTTTATGGTTTTCACTTTTTTCTTTTCTGTCTTCCTGTCTTACTCTCCTGAAGGAGACTTTCTGTGGTAATATGATTTACTTTATTACTTTTTATTTTTTGTGTATACATTCCGTATTATTTGGTTTAAGGTTACCACAAGGCTGCAAATAAGATCTTATAACCATTATTTTAAGCTAATAACAACTGAACACTGTTTACATAAACAAACAAGGAAAGAAAAAAACTAATAAAAATTCTGCACCTTAATTTTATCCCTCCACTTTTTACCTTTTTTGTTGTTTCTATTTATATATTTTTATACTTACTATGTTTTTAAAAGTTGTTGTATTTATTATTTTTCATTGATTCATTGTTTAGTCTTTAGTTAGGATGAGTGTTTTACACATCACGGTTAAAATGACATTATATTATTTGTTTTTCTGTGTACTTATTATTACCAGTGAATTTTGAACCTCCAGGGAGTTATGTATTGCTCATTAATGTCTTCTTATTTCTGATTGAAGTACTCCGCTTAGCATTTCTTGTAAGATGAGTGTGGTATTGATGAAATCCTTCAGCTTTTGTTTGTCAGGGAAAGTCTTTATTTCTCCTTCATATTTGAAGGATACTTTCACTGCATATGCTATTTTTGGAGGAAAAGTTTTACTTTTATTTCCCCCTTCAGCACATTAGGTACATCATGCCACTCTCTCCTGGCTTGTAAGGTTTCCATTGATATGTCCGCTGCCAGACTTACTGAAGCTCTATTGTATGTTATTTGTTTATTTTCTCTTGCTGCTTTTAGGATCCTTTCTTTATTCTTGGCTTTTGGGAGTTTGACAACTAAATGCCTTGAGGTAGTCTTCTTTGGGTTAAATCTGCTTGTTGTTCTAAAACCTTCTTGTACTTGAACAGTGACATCTTTCTGTAGGTTTGGGAAGTTCTCTGTTATTATCTTGTTGAATAAACAGTCTACCCTAATCTCTTTCTCTACCTACTTATAAAGGCCAATAACTCTTTTATTATTATTATTATACTTTAAGTTCTAGGGTACATGTGCACAACGTGCAGGTTTGTTACATATGTATACATGTGCCATGTTGGTGTACTGCACCCATTAACTTGTCATTTACATTAGGAATATCTCCTAATGCTATCCCTCCCCCATCCCCCCACCCCACGACAGGCCCCAGTGTGTGATATTCCCCTTCCTGTGTTCAAGTGTTCTCATTGTTCGATTTCCATGTGGCACATATACAACATGGAATACTATGCAGCCATAAAAAAGGATGAGTTCATGTCCTTTGCGGGGACATGGATGCAGCTGGAAACCATCATTCTAGACCAACAACTCTTAAATTTGCCTTTTTCAGGATATTTTTTGGATCCTGTAGGCAAGCTTCATTTTTTTTTTCATTTGTCTCCTCTGACTATATTTTCAAATAGCTTGTCTTCAAGCTCCCTAATTCTTTCTTCTGCTTGATCAATTCTGCTATTAAATAACTCAGATGAATTATTCAGTATGCCAATTGCATTTCTCCACTGCAGAATTTCTGCTTGATTCTCTTTCATTATTTCAGTCGCTTTGTTGAATTTATCTGATAGAATTCTGAATTCCTTCTCTGTGCTATCTTGAATTTCTCTGAGTTTTCTCAACACAGCTATTTTGAATTCTGTTTCTGAAAGGTCACATATCTCTTTCCCCAGGATGGTCCCTGGTGCCTTATTTAGTTCAGTTGGTGATACCATGCTTTCCTGGATGGTGTTGATGCTAGTACATATTCTTCCCTGGGCATTGAATTGTTTGGTGTTTATTCCAGTCTTCACTGTTGAGGCTTATTTTGTAGCCATCCTTCTTCGGAAGGACTTCCAGATATTTGAAAGGACATGGTTGTTGTGATCTAAGCTGTAGCTGCTTTATAGGACACCCCAAGCCCAGTAATGCTGTGGTTCTTGCAAACTCATGGAGATACCACTTTGATGGTCTTGGACAATATCCAGGAGAATTTTCTGGATTACCAGGCAGAGACTCCTATTCTTTTCTGTTACTTTCTCTCAAAAAAGGAAGTCTTTCTCTCTTTTCTGAGCCTCCTAAAATTGGTGATGAAGTGACAAAAGCACCTCTGGATACCATCACTATGACTGCCTTAGGTCAGACCTGAAGCCAGTACAGCACTGGGTCTTGCCCAAGACCTGCCACAACAACTTCCTGACTACTACCTATGTTTACTCAAGGCTTGGAGCTCTACAATCATCATGTGACAGTCAATCAGGCCTGTGTTGTTACTTTCAGGATGTCAAGGTCTGTTTCTTCCCTTCAGGGCATCAAGCTCTGCTTGACCCTGGGTTGGTGTAGAAGTGCCCTTCGGGAGTCAGGTACTAGAGTCAAAATCCATAGAAGTCTATCTAGTGTTCTATTATATTGTGACTGAGCTGAGACTCAAACCACAAGATGCAGTCCTTCCTTCTCTTCTTTCCCCTTTCCAAATGCAAAGGAGCTTCACCCCATAGCCACTGCCACCCCTGGCAAGGAAGAGTACTTCCAGACTACTGCATATGTTCACGTAAGGCCCAAGGTCTCTTTTTAAGTCACCTTGTTGTGAATGTTGCCTGTCTCAGGAGTCACCCTTCAGGGATGTCGGATCCCTTCTGACCCAGAGCAGGTCTAGAAATGCCATCCAAGAGTCAAGTCTTGGAACTGGGGACCCCTAGAACCCACTTTGTGCTCTACATGTCTGTGGCTATGCTGTTCTCTGAAGCCAGCAAGTCCCAGAGGTTTACCTAAGACCCTCAAACTAGTACTTACATATTACTGCTCTTTATTCTGGGCCCAAGGGCTCTTCAATTAGAAAGTGATGAATGCTGCCAAGACTGGGCTCTTTTCTTCAAGGTAGTGGGTCCCCTTCTGGCCCAGGTTGTGTCTAGAAATTACATCTGAGAGCGAGCACATGGAATGGGGGCCTCACCACTCTGACTGGTGTCCTGTCCTGCTGTGGCTGAGCTGGTACCCTAGATACAGGACAAAGTTCTCCACACTCTTCCCTCTCCTCTTCTCAAGCAGAAGGAAGAGATCCCTTTTAGAGCCACAAACTATGCAACCTTGGGTTAGGGGCGGTGAAACACAAGTACTCCCTTGGCTGCCCCAGTTGGTGTATCAGTATGTTGCATGTCCCCACCTCTTTACTGTTTCTGAGCCCAGTTCAGCGTTAGGTCTCATCTAAGAGTTGCAGTCCTTATTGCTTAGACTGCCTTTCAAGTTTACTTGGAGACCCAGATTGCTGTTGCCCTCAGTGGCAAGGTTTGGCAAGGCACTCATGTTTGGATCAACAATTCCCCTCTGGTGAAGGCTGATTTAAATGCTCTTGCCATGGGCAGGTGTCAACTAAGTTTCATCCAATTTTTCTTTCTTCTCTAACAGGACAGCACTTTATTCACTGTATCACATTGGCTATTTTCTCTCTCCCCCAGTGCCCAGAAATGCTTTCTCCACCAGGCTTCTGCAGGGGGATTGGGGAGGTTTATTTGTCAGCAATTCAAAGCTGTTTTTCTTTCTGTCTGTTCAGTGCCTCTATCAGTGATATGAAGTTAAAACCAGGTACTATTAGTGTCCACTTAATTTTTGGTTCTTATAAAGGTTTTTTTTTTTTTCTTCTTTCTCTGTAGATAGCTGTTTACTTGATGTCCTTGCAGAAGGGAAGTGGAGCTTTCTATTCTGCCATCTTAATCTGCCTCCTACTACTGAATCTAACATCATACTTAATGGTGAATGACCGAAAGTGTTTTCTCTAAGATCAGGAACAGGACAAAGATGCCACCTTTTACCACCTCTATTCAATGCAGTATTGGAAGTTATAACCAGAGCAATTAGGCAAGAAAAAGAAATAAAAGGCATTTAAATTCAACTCATTTTCTGAGCTGAGCTGGGCTCTTCGAATTTCATAACACTCTTGAACTTCTCTTTATTTTAAAATCATATTTTCTTTTCTTTTCTTTTTTTCTTTTTTCTTTTTTTTTTTTTTGAGATGTAGTCTTTCTCTGTTGCCCAGGCTGGAGTGCAGTGACATGGTCTCAGCTCACTGCAACCTTCACCTCCAGGGTTCAAGTGACTCTCCTACCTCAGCCTCCCAAGTAGCTGGGACCACAGGCACATGCCAACATGCCTAGTTATTTTTTGTGTTTTTAGTAGAGAGAGAGTTTTGCCATGTTGGACAGGCTGGTCTCAAACTCCTGACCTCAGGTGATCTGCCTGTCTCTGCCTCCCCAAGTGCTAGGGTTACAAGCGTGAGCCACTACACCCGGCCTCAATCATCTTTTTATTATTTGAATGTGTCAAGTGCTCCCTGCTTTAAGGTACTTGCATATGTTGTTTTTACTACCTTATATGTTTTGCCCAGTCTTTGCTAAAAGGAAACCCATACTCATTCAGTCCAATTTCAGTTCAAATGTCACTTCAAGAAAAATTTCCCCTGACTGTCCACCTCTCATTTATAAATTAGCTCTAGTTAGTCTAAAAGGTCACTTTTTCCTTTATATCATAGTTTGCATACACATGTCGGTGTGATTATTTTATTTTTATCTAGAAGATAAAATTTACAAGGGAAGAAAACACGTCTCTCTTGTTTATAATTTTTTCACCAGTGCATAGCACAGGTCTCAGCACAAACTTTGGTTGTACACACAAATCAACAAATGAAGAAATGTAGGTATTAGCCTACTTAGCTGGCACTCTCCCATTGCCTGAGTAGACCAGATAGCCCTCTTTTCTCCTAAATGTCCTGAGCCTCATATTCTGGGGTCCTGATGCTGGGCAACAGAGACACAGAGAAAGAAATGGTTTAGAGAGAAAAATATAATTTCTACTAGGTATTGCTAAAATAAAAGAAGGCTGATACATATATACTTATCTGATAACCTTGCACTGAACACCATCACTAAAGGAAAATGGAGAAAGTGGCTCTCCTAGTCCATGATGCTTCCCATCCATTCCACAACATGCTGATTTCTGACATTATCCTCAAATATGTTGTTGATACTCACCTTAATCTCATTTCATTGGTTTCTAATATATGTTTTGTTAGGTATTGGTGGTGGTGGTGGTGAATATGTAGTTTCTTTACACACCCCTTCACAGGGAATGCCTTAAAAACATTCCTTTCTTTCTACCTACCAGAGAAGGATAAGAAGAGCTAAGATCTTATGGGTCCCATTTCATTTAAACCTTGGGCATATTAATTCAAGGAAAAATTTACTATTATTTTAAACAATGGCATCCTAGGAAATATACTTGTAATGAACTTTCACTCTGAAGATTATTATATTAATCTATTTTAGATATGTTACTCTCTGAAAAGCAACAATTTCTATATCTTTGGCATTGATCATATGGTTGTTCACCTAAAACAATATTATGGGGCTTCACCTATATGAATAAGTTGCACTGATTGCCAAGTTCCAAGTTACTGTACTATCTGTTACTTGAGTCAGGTAACCTGTAATTTGGTGCAGCATTATTTCCACCATAAAATTAGAGAATATTGGAGCTGGAAGGGACTGTAAAAGGTCGCTAGTACAATTGCTTTATTTTACAGTTGAAGATAATGAAGCCAAAATGACATACTTATTCTGGGCCAAGTAATACTAGGATCTCGCCACCACAGAAGGTTATCTCCCATAGCTATCATATTGATTACTTTAAAAATGCTCATCTTTCCTTTATTACCTCTCAAATGCCCACTTAATTCCTTCAACTCTATCTTTTCTCCTTCACCCTTACTATCACTGATTATCTCCCAGTCTCTCCTACCTATGATCCATTTCAGCAATTCAATGGTAGCATTGCCATAACCCTTCCGCAAAGCTACACATACAGGCTCAGTAGCAATGGATTACTAACAAAATGAATCCCTTCAAGGACCAGGTCAAAGCTCCTTAACTAGCTCTGTAGTTAAGTCCTGTGACCAGCCCGAACACTCTATAACATCTGACCATTTTGATCTCTACATGAGCAAAAAATTTCAGTAGTCTTTTTAATACAAAATTTAGATAGTCTTTTTATAGACATTGTAATTAACAACTCCTAAACTATAGATGGCCTTGTTCCAAATTTGCTTAAAAACAGTTTTGTGAACAGATGTAGAAAGGGACCCATTGCTGTCAGAAAGTATCTTTACTGAGATACAAAGCCTAGAGTGACTTGATCTTGAGATAGATTATGAGGCAGTTTGGGTCATATAGAAAATACTAGATAGGTTATTCAGGATGACATAGGCTTAAAGAATACTCTTTAAGAATCATCTCTGCTTTCTCTGAAACCTAAGACACACTTGCTTAGACAATGAATTCATAACTGTCTATGTGACCACGTGCTAGCATTAGAATTTTGACACTACCATAGAGATTAACTCACCTCTTAACCTTATATTCCACTGCCAAAGAAAAGCAGTAACAGAACCTTATGCTTGTGATCCATCCATTTATCTATCTAGGTCATGTACATTCACTGACTGCACAATATGTTATATGCCAGATACTACGTGGTGTTCCAGGAACACAACAGTCATTAAGTCTCCTGGACTTATCCTACTAGTGAGCACAATTTCTTAATTTAATTTTCCCAACTTTATTGAGGTATAATTGACAAAGAAAATTATATATATTTAAGGCATACACTGTGATAGTTTAATATATGTACATATTATGAAGTGATTATTTGAATAAAACTAATCAAAATATCCATCACTTCATGTGGTAAGCTATTTTGTGTGATGAGGATACTTAAGATCTACCGTCTTACCAAATTTCAAGCATACAATACATTGTTATTAACTATAGTCACGATGTGATACATTAGGTCTTTGGAATTTATTCACCTTGTAAGTGAATGTTTGTAGCCTTTGACCAATACCTCCCCATTTAACCATGCCCTGAAACTGGTAACCACCCTTCTACTCTATGTTTCTATAAGACTTTCTGATGATAACCATTCAAACAGGTGTGAGGTTATAGCTTATTGTGGTCTTGCATTTCCCGGTTGATTAGAGATTTTGACCATTTTTTTCATATACCTGCTGATCATTGATATGTCTTGTTTGGAAAAATAATGATTCAGATCATTTGTTCATTCTTAAATTTCTGTTATTTGTTTTATTGCTATTGAGTTGCTTGAGTTTCTTATATATTTTGGATATTAATTTCTTATCAGATGTAAGATTTTAAAATATTTTCTTCATTTCATAGGTTTTCTCTTCACTTTATTGATTTTCTTTTCTGTGTAGAAGCTTTTTAGTTTGCTATGATCCCATGTGTCATTTCTGCATTTGTTGCCTGTGCTTTTGAGGTCATAGCCAAAAAATCACTATAAAGACCAATGTAATAGAGCTTCCCCTTAAATTTTGTTTAGCAGTTTTACATGTTCAGGACTTACATTTGAGTCTTTAATCCATATTCAATTTATTTTAGTACATGGAATGAGATAAGGGTCTAATTTCATTCTTCTGTGTGTGGATATCCAATTTCCCCATCAATATTTATTGAAGAGGCAGTCCTTTCTTCATTTAGTGTCCTTGACACCTTTGTAGAAAATCAATTGGCTGTAAATATCTGGGTTTATTTCTGGGGTCTCTATTCTATTCCATTTATGTATGTGTCTATTTTAATGCCAGCACCAGGCCGTTTTCATTATTATAGCCGTTTAGTGCTTTTTAAGTCAGGTAACTTGATGTCTCAGGCTTTGTTATTTTTGCTCAAGACAGTTTTGGTTAGTCTGAATCTTTTATGCTTCCATACAAATTTTAGGATTCTTTCTATTTCAATGAAAAATGTTGTTAAAATATAATGGAAATTGCATTGAATCTCTAGATCGTTTCCGGTAGTATGGCCATTTTAACAATGTTAACTTTTTCAATCCTTAAACATTGGATATCTTTCTATTTACTTATATTTTCTTCAATTTCTTTTGTCGATGTATTATACTTTTCAATGTATAGATATTTGACCCCCTTGGTAAAATTTATTCTTAAGCATTTTATTATTTTTGATGCTATTTTAAATGATATTTTTTAGTTTTATTTTAGATTGTTGGTTGTTAACATACAGAAATGCAATGATTTCTATATGTTGACTTAGTATCTTTCAACTTTATTGAATTCATTTATCAATTCTAACAGTTCTGTGGGATTGTTTATGGAATTTTAAAGTTATCTGTATTATAAGGCCATGTCATTTGTAGAGACAATTTTAC
Source organism: Mandrillus leucophaeus (assembly GCF_000951045.1). Taxonomy (NCBI): domain Eukaryota; kingdom Metazoa; phylum Chordata; class Mammalia; order Primates; family Cercopithecidae; genus Mandrillus; species Mandrillus leucophaeus. Next base: position 855,305 of record NW_012101743.1, read on the forward strand.
GTTTTCTCTTCTGATTTGGATTCCTTCATTTCTGGTTTATTTGTTTTTTGTTTTTTTCTCAATTGACTCTTTCTATGACTATCAGTATTGTGGTGGGAAGTGGTGAGAGTGGACATCTCTGTCTTGTTCTTCAACTTAGTGGAAAAGCTTTCAACTCCTCATCTTTGAGTACGATGCTATCTATGAACTTGTCATATGACCTTTACAACGTTGAGGTGCATTCCTTGTATTCCCAATGTCTTGAGATATTTTATCATGAAAGAATATTGAGTTCTGCTAAATGGCTTTACTGCACTTATTGTGATTATGTATTCTTTTATCTTTCATGTTGTTAATGGTGTATATCACATTTATTGATTTGTGTAGATTGAGCCATTCTTACATCCTAAGGATAAATCCCATGTGATCATGCTGTTTTATCCTTTCAATGTGCTGTTTAATTTGGTTTGCTGAAATTTTGTTGAGGATTTTTGCATCTATGTTCGTCAGAGATATTGGCCTGTAATTTTCTCTTCTTTACTGTTTTTGTCTGGCAAAGAGAAGGTATGAAGGCAATGCTGGCCTCATAAAATGAATTTGTACATGTTCCCTTCTTTTCAATTTTTTGAAAGAGTTTTAGAATGATTAGCATTAATCTACTCAACACAAAAATCCACTTGGTTCTGGATGTTTCTTGGTTTGGAGGTTTTTTATTATATTTTTAATCTCCTTACCTGTCATTGGTTAGTTCATATTTTCTATTTCTTCAAGATTCGGTCTTGGTAAATTATATGTTACTAAAAATGTATCCTTTTTTTTTTCCTAGGTTGTCCAGTTTGTTGGCATGTGATTGCTCATAGTAGTCTCATAATCCTTTGTATTTCTGTGGTATCAGTTGTAATGTCTCCTCTTTTATTTACAACTTTACTTGTTTGAATCTTCTCTCTTTCTTCTTGGTTAGTCTAACTAATTGTCAATTTTATTTAACTTTTCAAAAAACTAGCTCTTAGTTTGTCGATCTTTATATTGTTTTAATTTTGTATATATCATCTGTTTCTGCTCTAATATTTATTATTTCCTTCTTTATAACTTTGAGATTTGTTCTTTCTCCCAGTGTCTTCAGGTTAGGCTGTTTATTTGAGATTATTATTTTATCTTTATGTAGGCATTTACTGCTATAAAATTCCCTCTTAGAACTGATTTTGCCGCATTACATAAGTTTTGGTATGTTTCATTTCCATTTTTTTTAGTTCTGAGATATATTAAAATACATGTTTTGATTTCTCCCTTGAAACACTGGTTGTTTAGGAGCATGTTGCTTAATCTTCACATATTTGTACATTTTTCTGTTTTCATTTTGATTTTTAATTTCATACCATTGTGGTCAGAAAAGATGCTAACTACAATTTCAATGTTCTTGTTGAATGTGTTAAGACTTGATATGTGGCCTAACATATTTGTGCAGGATAATGTTCAGTTTGTGCTTGAGAAGAATGTGCATTTATTTCCTTTCAGATAGAATGTTTTGTATACATCTGCTAGGTCCATTTGATTGAAAGTGTAGTTTCAGTCCAATATTTTCTTATTGATTTTCTGTGTAGATGATCTATGCACTGAGGAAAGAGGGATATTAAAATTCCCCCTTATTATTATATTGCTCTTTATTTCCTCCTTCAGATCTGTTAATATTTGCTTTGTATATTGAGAAGTTCCAATGTTGCATCCCTATATATTCACAATAGCTATATCCTCTTGATAAATGGAATGTTTTATCATTACATAATGATCTTTTGTTCTTGCTAAGTTTTTGAGTTAATATTTATTTTGTCTGCATGGAGTATCTCTTTCCATTCTTTCAGTCTATGTGATCTTAAAGATAAAGTTAGCCTCTTCTAGGTAGGATATAGTTGGGTCTTTTTATTTATTCATTTAGCCATTCTATGTCTTTTATTAGAGAATTTAATCTATTTATGTTCAAAAATTATTGATTATCGGTAAGGACTTACTATTGCCATTTTGTTGTTTCCTGGTTGTTTTGTCAAACTTTTATTCATTTATTTCTCTCATACTGTTTTTGTTATTTGTGATCTTCACTATTTGTATAAAAACAGAGATTTTAACAGCTTGTCATCTAGAGAGTTACTGAGCATTGTCACCATGAGAATGTAAATAGAACTACTAGATAAAATGACTGGTTACTTCACTTTGAAGAGGAAAACAGCCACAATAAAGCTTCTTAAATAAATAAATAAACAAGAAGCAGTAACAGTAGCAGCAGCAGCAGCAGCAGCCAGATGTGGCAGCTCATGCCTATAATCCCAACGTTTTGGGAGGCTGAGGCAGGAGGATTACTTGAGACCAGGAGTTAGAAATTAGACTGGGCAACACAGAGAGAATCTCATCTCTAAAAATAAGAAAAATAAAATTATAAAATTAAATCATTGGTTTTTTTCTGTTGCTTTAATTCCTTTCTTTTTACTTTTTATGCTTTGTTTGCAACTATAGGTTTTTGCTTTGGGGTCACCATAAGACTTATATAAAACACCTTAGAGTCACAATAGTCTGTTTTAAGCTAATAACAACTTTGAATGAATACATACACTCTACACTTTTATTCCTGCGTCACTAATTTTATATTTTCAATGTTATAATATATATCTTTTTCATATTGTGTATATCCATCAACAACTTTTTTTGAATGCAAAACATTATAATAGGTTGTCAAATATACAGTTATTAGAATTATGTAAATATCACCTATAAAAATTGGTATATCACATTAGATGATTCTATAAAATAAAATCACAAATCACACATTGACAATAACCCCTGCAGTCCAAGTACACCCCCACAATAGTACAAATTACAAACACATGAAAAAAACCCTAAAGTCATTTATATATTTATTTATTTATTTATTTATTTATTTTTTTTTTTTTTAAATTTATTTATTATTATTATACTTTAAGTTGTAGGGTACATGTGCATAACGTGCAGGTTTGTTACA
>NW_012101743.1:859515-865876 GCF_000951045.1 Mandrillus leucophaeus
TAGAGGAAAACCTAGGTAGTACCATTCAGGACATAGGCATGGGCAAAGACTTCATGTCTAAAACACCAAAAGCAACAGCAGCAAAAGCCAAAATTGACAAATGGGATCTCATTAAACATTTATATATTTAAACCAAAGTAACTGTGACTAGACTAAATACATTCATTCATCAAGTACAATAAATTTAGCATTGCTGCTTATAGTCACTAATAACACAATTTTAGGTGCAATTTCACATGCTTTAATAAACCTTCCAGTACAGTTTCCATAGTAAAGTGTCTGTGCATACCATTTTCATTTATATGTAGGTGCATCACACATCATACCTAAAACTGTTTCACTTCACAAACTGTTAATATATGTTTTAAGTGGACAGCAGGTAAATAATTTAAACCTCAGCGATGACAAAATTTACAATTAAAGTCTTGAAAGTCGATAGTGATTTGTTTACTTGCATAAATACTATTTTCACTTACTACAGGCTATTAAAATAAGTAATGATAATTTAAATATTAACTCTAAAAAAGATAGAGCCTCCAAAACTTCCTAAGAAATTAATGTGTTTTCACAGTAATAATATAATCAGTCTGTAAGTCAAAAGTAATTTCATATCATTGCCAAATTTAAAATACCAGTGATGTGAAGTGAAGATTAAGGCCTAAAATTGTTGTACTAAATTGTAAAATACGGTAAAGAAGGGTTACAATATTGCAAAATATTACTTCTAACTTCTTTAACATATTGTTAGTTGCTTCATTTCAACTCCATACTTATTATCTTATCTTATTTAGGTACATATTTTCCTATATCTCTATTTTAATTAAGTCCCCAGTCCCACCCCATCTAAACAGAATGCTGAAAATGGTTAAGGCCTTATCTGTTTGGTTCACAGTTGTAATACTGGGGGCTAAAAAAGCTTAACACATGGCATAAATCCAATAAATATTTTTGAATGAACTAAGAAGCCTGGCCTCCAGAGGCAACCCTACTTGTTTTTCCCAAGCATTAACAGATAATTGTTACCTCTTAGGCATCCAGATTGACAATCATACAAATTATTGTAGCTATAATTATTTGCAATTCTTTTGTCTTTTAACCTTTATGGTAGAGTTATAAGAAATTTTCACACCACCATTACAAATACTCTGAATTTCACTATATACTTACCTTTACTAGTGAATTTTATACTTTTGCATGTTTTCATGTTACTAATTATTGTCGTTTTGTTTCAGCTTGTAGAACTCCATTTAGTATGTCTTGTAAGGCAAATTTAGTGGTAATGAATGCTCTGAGGTTTTCTTTGTCTGGAAAAGTCTTTATTTCTCCTTAATGTCTAAAGGACTGCAGGTATTTTTTCTGGTGGGGTGGGAGGAGATAAAGTACTATTTCTTGACAGTTCTTTTCCTGTAGTACTTTGACTACATCATCCACTCTCCTATTCTGCAATGTTCTGCTGGAAAATCTGCAAGTAGTCTTATTGCCATTCCCTTATATGTTATGTGCCTCCTTTCTCGTCCTGCTTTCAAAAGTCTTTATTTTTTTATTTTTATTTTTTATAGTTTCATTACAGTATGTCTTGGTGAAGGCTCCTTTGAGTTGAATATGATTGGTAACCTTTGAGCTTCATGTATCTGGGTTTCCATATCACTCCTCAGATTTGGAAAGTTATCAGCCATCGTTTTTTTAAATAAGCTTTCTGACACTTTGTCTCTCTCTTCCACTCTGAGACTCTCATAATAGAAAAGGTAGCTTTTTGAGTGGTGACACATAAATTCCATAGGCTTTCTTAATTCTTTTTCATTTTTTTTTTCATCTTGTTTCCTCTGATGGATGTTTTCAAGTGTCCTGTGTTAAATTATACAGATTCTTTCTTCTGCTTCATCAAGTTCTTTTGATACTCTGTTGCTTTCATTCATTTTATTCCTCTGCTTCATATTTTTTTGGTTCTTTTTTTTTATTTATTATTATTATACTTTAAGTTGTAGGGTACATGTGCATAACGTGCAGGTTTGTTACATATGTATACTTGTGCCATGTTGGTGTGCTGCACCCATCAACTCGTCATTTACATCAGGTATAACTCCCAATGCAATCCCTCCCCCCTCCCCCATCCCCATGATAGGCCCCGGTGTGTGATGTTCCCCTTCCCGAGTCCAAGTGATCTCATTGTTCAGTTCCCACCTATCAGTGAGAACATGCGGTGTTTGGTTTTCTGTTCTTGTGATAGTTTGCTAAGAATGATGGTTTCCAGCTGCATCCATGTCCCTACAAAGGACACAAACTCATCCTTTTTTATGGCTGCATAGTATTCCATGGTGTATATGTGCCACATTTTCTTAATCCAATCTGTCACTGATGGACATTTGGGTTGATTCCAAGTCCCCGCTATTGTGAATAGTGCTGCAATAAACATACGTGTGCATGTGTCTTTATAGCAGCATATTTTATAATCCTTTGGATATATACCCAGTAATGGGATGGCTGGGTCATATGGTACATCTAGTTCTAGATCCTTGAGGAATCGCCATACTGTTTTCCATAATGGTTGAACTAGTTTACAATCCCACCAACAGTGTAAAAGTGTTCCTATTTCTCCACATCCTCTCCAGCACCTGTTGTTTCCTGACTTTTTAATGATCGCCATTCTAACTGGTGTGAGATGGTTCTTTTTATGATTTACTGCTTTTTATTAAACTTTTTATTTTGTTCATTTTGCCAATCACTTCAATATCCTGGGTAGAGTTAGAAAGAAGTTGGCCTCCCGGGCAGCATCCTGCACAATTCCAAGTGCCAAGAGCTCACTCACAATGCTTTCACTTTTCCCCATGGGAGATACCATGGACTGATGGGTCTTGCTTGGCAGAGAGCCCTACCACCTCAGAAGGGAGGTATGATGTGGATAATGTTAAACTGTTCTTTTTAACCTCTTTAGTGCATCTATTTTTAGACTTTTCCCTTCTGTTATAAAACTTTGCTAGAACCTCACTGCCTCACTTTCAGAATCCCACAAAAAATAGAGTTTTTAAAATTTCATTGAATTATCTGTGTTCTCTTGCAACATGCTGAGCTTTCTTAAAATAGTTATTTTGAAATATTTTTCCAGCAATTAATAGATTTCCCTGGCTTTGGGTTGGTTACTAAAATATCATTGTGTTCATTTGGTGGCATCATGCTTTGCTGGTAGTTTTGTTTTTCTTAAAGTATTGCATTGTTATCTCCACATTTGAAGAAACATTCACCTCTTCCAGTCCTTACTGACTGGCTTTGAGAGAAAAACAGCTTAACCAAACAGTTTGGCTAGAAATTCTAAAGATTTATCAGCCCTTTTCTCTGGATGTGTTCACTTCACGTCACTTGTTCCATCTTTGGGGAGATTTCTTATTATCGTATACCTTCTCTCAATTCTGCAAAATCATGCCAGGTGCTGACAGCATCCTGTCTGCTTTCACTAAGGCAATGTCCTAACAATGCTCAAGCTTATGTGCCTTCTCCTGATTCCACAGAGTTTAGCTGTTTATCTGTGTGAGATACAATTAGCTGTCTTCAGGAATGTGCTTCCAGAGTCATCCTGGGGAATGGAGAGGTGATATATGCAGGGTGTTTGTGGGTAACCATGGGCTTTTTGAGGGGAATCCACACCTAAAGTGGTCCAAGCAATTCATGGGTAGGCTTTATGGTAGTTTTTGGAGCAGTTAGCAGGGTCTACAGCCTATCTTCCCTGCTCCACGTTTCTCCCAACCACTCTACTGTACCAATCACCTCTATATTTTGGGTGGAGTGAGAAAGAAGTTGGCTTCCTGGGAAGCAATACAACTCCAAGAGCCAAGAGCTCACTCACAATGCATTCATATTCCCTGAAGGAAGAAACTATGGGTCATGGATTTCTCTTGGCACTGATTTGTACCACCTCAGAAGAGAGGCGTGATGTGGGTAAAATGAGACTTCTCTTTTGACCCTCTTCAATTTATCTATTTTTAGATGTTCTATTCTGTTCTAAAGCTTTGCTAGAACTTCTCTGTTGCATTTTCAGACTCTCACAAAGATAGTCTCATGCATGAGTAGTTGTTAAAATTGATGCTTCTGCAAAAATCTATTTTACCATCTTGTTGACATCACACTGAAGACAACTAATAATTAAATAAATATATTGACTGCCAATGTTCATATAATAAAGACATCTAAGCTGACCAAGAGAATCAGATCTCTTTATACTATAACTTAATGGAGCTAAGGGTGCAAGAAAATGCTAAATGGAAAGGGAGACAAGTTTGGAGGAGACCTTAAACTTCATGTGCTTCAAAATGTGGTCTAGGCATACCCCTGACTAAAAGCCAATCACCATAATAGTTGTTCATAACAAAATCTTATAATGTTATACCCCTGTTAATCAACTTCTATTAGCTCCCTGTTGCTATCACAGTTAAGTTTTAACTCCTAACCACAACATAATGAAAGGACCATCACAGTTAAAGTGAGTATTTTTCTCTATTTTTTTTTTATATTCTTCTATGTATATCTATAGCCTCTGGCCAATGACACACCTTGCCATTTCCATTCTCCCATTATTTTAGACATGCTATTTCCTAGAATGCTTCCCTCTCCCAACCTCCTTTTGCCTAGAAATCACTTTATAATTCATCACAACTCAGTTCAAATTTAAAATTCTTAGATAAAGCTTTTATTGGCTTCCCCAATTTCCCTCCCCAACCCTATCCTATGTAACACACACTGGGCTGTTTATTAAGTGATAGTAAGCTACAACTGGCATATTTTGAGTACTCATAATGTGCTCAATAGTATATTAGGCATTTTTTCATGTGCTATCTAATTATATGCTTAACATATTCTTTGAGTTAGATATCATTATTATTCCCATTTTAATGAAGAGGAAAACAATGTAAGAAAGTAAAGTTAACGTGTGCAAAATCACACAGCAGTAAACAATAGATTTGAGATTTAGACTTAGGGTGTTTGATTCCTGCATCCATGCTCTTAAATATTTATTTTTTCATTCATATCACTTGTTCATTGTGTGTGTGTGTTTGTGTGTGTGTGTGCGCGCGTGCTTCTGTGTTAGGTACTCAGAATATAAGAAAAAAAGTGTTTCTGCATGAAGAGCTCTCTGTCGTTATTGCCTCCTAGAGAGACAGCATTCAGAAGAACAGGCAAATAACCAGACTGAGCTGCCCTCTATGGTAGGGAATATTTTTACGACACTTTCTGTCACTGACCACAGAGGTGCTTCTTCTATGACTAAAACTCAGTAAGATATGAACTGTTCACCATGGCCTCAAGATCCTGCGTGGATTGGCAATTTCATACCTCTAAAATCATATGTTATGGCACTCTCTCTTTAACAGCATTCTAGTTACACTGGCTATACTTATGATCTTTAATAAGCTCTTATCCATCTCAGGACATGTTTTTACTTATCATAATCTTAATAAAAGGTTAAAGTGCCACATAAAATGAATATTCATATTTACTTTAACTACTATGTACTGAACGTTTCTGAAGGAGGAAAGAGTAGATGCAAGTAGAAGGGTTAAGAAGCAAGGGCGATACATCCAAAATGATAAAGCAGTGGTTTGTTCTAGGATGATGGTAAATGGTAGGGGGTTGTGGACACAAATGGATTAATTGAAGACATATGTTTTGAAGGAAAAATTAGTTAAACTATGTGACTGAACCTAGAAGTGGGGCAAATGAAGAAAAGAAAAACTTTATGGATGTTGATGCTATTAATTAAATAGAAAATATTGGAATACTGGAGAAAGAACAGACCATGAGACTTTGTGATAAAGGAGAAAGCGAGGGAAGATGACTTCTGCCCCAAGAGGCTATTTACTGTCTTAGGTAGGGCCAGTGTAATTTATTTCAGCCTTCTTGTGTGAATATAACCCATTCTTAACCAAGAAAATCAATACTGGGACGGCTGAGCTTTGAAATTTGATCCTCAGAGACAAAAGACGGCATCTTTTGTCTTCTGAGGACTGTTTTGACAAATACAATCTTTAGTTCAAGCAGAGGCTAAAATAGAGATGCCAGAATATTATCAAAGGCTAAATTTAATTGATGAGAAGGGGGAAAGTTTTGTTCATTTTGTGGAGGGCAAGAACTCTTTCAGAAATCAGCTGATTTCAGAAATCAGCTTTGACATTTGGAAATTTTTTTTTTTAATTTATTATTATTATACTTTAAGTTGTAGGGTACATGTGCATAATGTGCAGGTTTGTTACATATGTATACTTGTGCCATGTTGCTGTGCTGCACCCATCAACTCGTCATTTACATCAGGTATAACTCCCAATGCAATCCCTCCCCCCTCCCCCCTCCCCATGATAGGCCCCAGTGTGTGATG
>NW_012101743.1:870791-875827 GCF_000951045.1 Mandrillus leucophaeus
ATGATCTCCTGGTGTGCCTGTTTGCTTAAAGCGCAGTATTCGGGTGGGAGTTACCCGATTTTCCAGGTGTTGTGTGTCTCAGTTCCCCTGGCTAGGAAAAGGGATTCCCTTCCCCCTTGCGCTTCCCAGGTGAGGTGATGCCTCGCCCTGCTTCAGCTCTCGCTGGTCTGGCTGCAGCAGCTGACCAGCACCGATCGTCTGGCACTCCCCAGTGAGATGAACACAGTACCTCAGTTGAAAATGCAGAAATCACCGGTCTTCTGTGTCGCTCGCGCTGGGAGTTGGAGACTGGCGCTGTTCCTATTAGGCCATCTTGCTCCGCCCCGGTAAATTTTTATTTAAACGTGTCCTTGTTGCTGAGCTCAGGCAGCATATATCTATCTTATCAGAGCTTTGGACCCCAATTTCACCAACACAGGTAGTGAGGGCAAAAGTATTTTTTTAACAGGTGCATAGTGAGAGAAGATATTACTTAAGATGTAAAGACAAAATAAAGTTGAAGGATGCAATCAGAGAACTGAGCAGAAAAGAATGAACTTAGACTACAGACAAAGGAGAGGCACTAGTTGTATGTCATAGTGGATAATATACTACATAGGCTCTGGAGTATGATTACTTTGGCTCATGTTTTGTCCCAGGTACATTACTACATATATAACATGGAATGGATTAAATAACTTCCTTGGGTCTCAGTTTCCCCATATCTAAAATATTTCATGAATAATTCTCACGGTCAAATAAAACGGTGTACAATATACTGATGACAGCTATTTATATTACTGCAGCAGATTTTATGACTAAATAATGTGAGCCTATTTATACTCTAGTCAAATATTTTTATTGCACCAAAACATATCTTTTAAAAGGGAAATATTATATGACTACAGTTTTCAATTCAATTGACAACCAAGAGAAGAAAACGGGCCCCACGAAGACTAAAACTGGAAATTCAAAAACTGAAATTGCTTACCGTATTTTCGGGGCCATAATTTTTCTCTTACTTCTGCTTCTCTTTGCAAATCTTCATTCTTCTCCTTCTGCATATTGACATTTATGATTCACACGTAAGATTACAAAGGGTCATAAGGTTCAGCCATAGTGTTTACATGACTTTTCAGCTCAGTAATCCACAGTTGTGAACTTCCTGCAGCATTTCTGTTCTCAAATTATGAGAAAATCTGACTGAACTAGGAATAGACACTTGAATTTTAATTTCTCCAGCTCTTTCTTTGTGCAGGGGTCCATGAACAGAGCACTTTAATCTAGAAGTGGTTATTTCTTGAGCATATAGGCCACATTGATTGGTCTGTCAGATCCAGCATCTGAGAAAAAAACATGTACTCTCGAGTTGACAGCGTCTGATTTTGATGTCTGCAAGGTTGACAGCCAGGTTTTGCAGACTGAAAAAGTAATGCCAGCTATGACCCATTTTATGTTAAAACATTCCCCATTTTTTGCTTTATCCCTGATAAAACATTTTCTCCAAGTTTCTGGAAGTGTTGGCTTAATTTATGTATTTTTTCATAAGTTTCCTCTAACAAATTGGGTGGGGAGGTAGCCAGACTAGAGAAGCAGTACCAAGTGTTGTGTCAATAATTTCACAAGGAGAGTACAAAGTTAGGGAGAACACCAATCAACAGTTCACTTTTCCTCTTCATCCACAGCTGAGACTCCACCTAAAACTGCCAGTCTCAAGTCCATTGAAACCCTAAGGAAACTGTATTAGACAACTCTTGCACTGCTATAAAGGAATTTCAAAGACTGGGTGATTTATAAGAAAAGAGGTCTTATTGACTCATGGTTCTGCAGGCTTTATAGGAAACATAAGGGCATCTGCTTGTGAAGAGTCCTCAGGAAACTACATTAATGGGGCAAGGCAAAGCGGGAGCAGGCACATCTCATGGTGAAAGCAGGAGCAAGACAGAAAGTATGCGGTAGGGAGGTGCCATACACTTTTAAACAACCAAATCTCATGTGAACTCAGACCGATATCTCAGTTATCATGAAAGGAATGGCTTAAGCCATTCATGAGGGGTCTGACTCCATGTTCCAAGCACCTCCCACCAGGCCCCACCACCAAATTTGTAGATTACAATTCAACATGAAATTTTGGCAGGGACAAATATCCAAATTATATCACAAACATAAGTTAAAAGTAGCTTAGATGATTTTTTTCCCCAATCAATACTCTTAGTGATCATCTAAGAATATTTTTACACCTTTCCAAATCTTGATCAAGTAATCGATGCACTTTTGAACACATATTTTTTACAGAGAAATGTTCACATTAATTGCAGCTAGTCACAAGAAAAATTATCACCTGTCCTTCCTAGTTAAATATAGCTTTGACATACAAACTAATACTAGAGCAAATTCAGCATTCATATTAATATAATCACTGTCAGACACAAGATACAGAAATAAATATCCAGTAACACTTAGCAAGACTTTGCCACCTGCTGTAACACAACTATCTGAAAGTTTTAATGACCTCTAACAATAATACCCTACATATCTCCCCATTTTGGCTCATGGAGTAATACCACCATTCTTCCTGTCCCTTTTTAAAATTATTATTCTGAACCATGCCTCACCCCAAATTCTAGTAAGTTAGTTGGCTACCAAATCCCATATTTTACAGTTTTTCTCACAAGTCACCCCTCTCATTCCATTGTGTGGTAAGCCAAATAATGGTCTACCAAAGATGTTCATGCCCTAAATTCTGGGAATTTTGAAACTGTTTTGTGATATATTAGTCTGTTTTCATGCTGCTGATAAAGGTATACCTGAGACTGGGCAATTTACAAAAGAAAGATGTTTAATTAGACTTACACTTCCACATGGCTGGGGAAGCCTCACAATCATGGCAGAATGCAAGAGCGAGCAAGTCACATCTTACATGGATGGCAGCAGTCAAAGAGAGAGAATAAGAGCCAATTGAAATGGGTTTCCCCTTATCAAACCATCAGATCTCATTAGACTAATTCACTACTATGTGAACAGTATGGAAGAAACTGCTCCCATGATTCAATTATCTCCCACTGGGTACCTCCCACAGCAGGTGGGAATTATGGGAATATAATTCAAGAGGAGATTTGAGTGGGGACACAGAGCCAAGCCATATCATTCTGCCCCTGGCCCCTGCCAAATCTTATGCCCTCACATTTCAAAGCCAATCATGCATTCTCAACAGTCCCCCAAAGTCTTATCTCATTTCAGCATTAATTCAAAAGTCCACAGTCTAATGTCTCATCTGAGACAAGGCAAGTCCCTTCTGCCTATGGGCCTGTAAAACAAAAAGCAAGTTAGTTACTTCCTAGACACAATTAGGGTATGGGCATTGGGTATATATAGCCATTCCAAATGAAATAAATTAGTCAAAACAAAGGAGATACAGGCCACATGCAAGTCCAAAATCCAGTGGAACACTCAAATCTTAAAGTCCCAAAATGACATGCTTTGACTCCATTTCTCACATATGGGTCACACGGATGTAAGAGATAGATTCTCATGATCTTGGGCAGCTCTTCCCCTGTGGCTATGCAGGGTACAGCCTTCCTCCTGGCTGCTTTCGTGGGCTGATATTGTCTGTGGTTTTTCCAGGCACATGGTGCAAGGTGTTGCTGTATCTACCATTCTGGGGTCTGGAGGACGGTGGCTGTCTTCTCACAGTTCCACTAGGCAGTGCCCCAGTAGGGACTCTTTGTGGGCTCTAACCCCACATTTCCCTTCTGCATTACCCTAGCAGAGGTTCTCCATGAGAGCCCCGCACCTGCAGCAAACTTACGCCTGGACATCCAGGCATTTCTGTACATCCTCTGAAATCCAGGCAGAGGTTTCCAAATCTCAATTCTCGACTTCTGTGCACTTGCAGGCTCAACAACATGTGCAAGCTGCCAAGGCTTGGGGCTTCCACCTTCTGAAGCCATGGTCCAAGCTGTATGTTGGCCCCTTGTAGTCATGGCTGAAGCAGCTGCGGCACAGGGCAGGAAGTCTCTAGACTGCACACAGCACGGGGACCCTAGGCCTGTCCCATCAAACCATTTTTTTTCTCATAGGCCTGATTGCCTGTAATGGGAGGGACTGCCATGAAGACCTCTGACATACCCTGGAGACATTTTTCCCATTGTCTTGGGGCTTAACATTTGGCTCCTCATTACTGATGCAAATTTCTGCAGTGGACTTGAATTTCTTCTTAGAAAATGGGATTTTATTTTCTATCACATTGTCAGACTGCAAATTTTCCAAACTTTTATGCTCTGCTTCCCTTATAAAACTGAATACCTTTAACAGTACCCATGTCACGTCTTGAATACCTTGCTGCTGAGAAATTTCTTCTTCCATATATGCTAAATTATCTCTCTCATGTTCGGAATTCCACAAATCTCTACGGCAGGGGCAAAATGCTGCCAGTCTCTTTGCCAGAACATAACAAGAGTCACCTTTGCTCCAGTTCCCAACAATTTCCTCATCTCCATCTGAGACCACCTCAGTTTGGACCTTATTGTTCAAATCACTATCAGGTTTTTTGTCAAAGCCATTCAACAATTCTCTAGGAAGTTCCAAACTTTCCCACATTTTCCTGTCTTCTTCTGAGCCCTCCAAACTTTTCTAGCCTGTGCCTGTTACCCAGTTCCAAAGTCACTTCCACATTTTCTGGTATCTTTTCAGCAACACCCCACTCCTAGTAAAAGTTTACTATATTAATCTGTTTTCACACTCCTGAGAAAGACATACCTGAGACTGGGCAATTTACCGAAAAAAGAGGTTTAATTGGACTTACAGTTACACGTGACTGAGGAAGCCTCACAATCATGGCAGTAAGCAAGGAAGACCAAGTCACATCTTACATGGATGGCAGCAGAAAAACAGAGAGAATGAGAGTCAAGGAAAATGGGTTTCCCATTAGTCTGATGGGCTTCCCTTTGTGGGTAACCCGACCTTTCTCTCTGGCTGCCCTTAAGATTTTTTCCTTCATTTCAACTTTGGTGAATCTGGCAATTATGTGTCTTGGAGTTGCTCTTCTCGAGGAGTAT
>NW_012101743.1:877192-892835 GCF_000951045.1 Mandrillus leucophaeus
TTCCCAGGTGAGGCGATGCCTCGCCCTGCTTCAGCTCTCGCTGGTCGGGCTGCAGCAGCTGACCAGCACCGATCATCCGGCACTCCCCAGTGAGATGAACCCAGTACCTCAGTTGAAAATGCAGAAATCACCGGTCTTCTGTGTCGCTCGCGCTGGGAGTTGGAGACTGGAGCTGTTCCTATTCGGCCATCTTGCTCCGCCCCAAAATGCCCTTTCTCTTAAGAGCTGAAGAAAATCAGTCTCTCAGTTATCTATGAAAACAACAGTTACTTCCTCACACAAATGCTCAGATAAGCCAATTGAGATTAATTTCAGGAGGAAAATTCAATGGAGAAGACTCTTTAGAACGCACTTCTGAAGGAGTATTAGGATTCTAAACATTAACTTTCTAGAAGAAAACAACAACAAAAAAAAACAGCCAAGATGACTTTGTATAAACTGTCCTCAGCCACCCCTAACTTTGTAGCTCTTATCCACCATTACATACACCAAGGCCCAATCCTCTCACAGTATAAGGTAATCTCTGGTACACCCAAAGCCAAAGAGGTCAAATAATGCAATACAGAAGAGCAGAGCTTTAGACCTAGGAACAATCTGCCCATGACTCTCGAAACTCCACAAAGAAAACAGAGTATCTCAAAAGGGGCAAGTGGCACCTTTTTCCTGAGTTGTTTTAGGAGTTCGGGTCATTAGAAGCCTTCTCTAGATTTTTCTTGCTACCGAAGATGGTGAAGGGGGAAGGAGGTATAGGGCAGTGGAAAAGTAAACAAAAGAACATGTGTTTTTTAAGACAGGTAGCACATACAGAAACAAAGCACATGTTTTTATGTGTGGGGTTTTTGTTGTTGTTTCCCTCTTTTGCAGCTGCGAGGAATTTTAGCCAATTCAGAGAGGCTTTGTTACCCATAATTTGGAATTATCATTCAGATTTGACCAAGTCAGGTAGAGTAGGTCAAATCTGACAAGAAAAAGACTGGAACAAACAACAACCAGAAAAACCCAACAATATGATTACTGAGTACTCTAATGATAAGGAGAAGTTAAGATCAGTTGGTTGTTCATCTTAACTTTAGCCAAGACAAAACCTCAGTTCAGCTACTTACCTAGGGATGGGTCTCAGGCTGAAGACTGCTCTCCCCATCCTAGAAGCAGAAAAAAAAACTCAAACTTGCCTTGCCTGTTGGAAGCAAGCTCAAACTCCATAAAGGAGTTACCCATCTTCCATCATCATGGTAGAAGGAAAATTTGCCTTCCTTGTCAGAAGCAAGTAAAAATCCAATAAATAAATAAATAAATAAAGGAGTTGTACATCAAAATAAACCTTAGATATCAAACAAATTTGGGGAGATCAGGGATTCTTTGGAGAAGGTGGTTAAAGGCCTCAGCAAATTGTCCTATTGGTTTGAGCCATAAAGACAGCTCTAGCTGGTACCAAGCACCCATATGAGATTTCTCAAAGGTCAGGGTCACCTCCACTCAGAATCCACTCGTGGTTGTCAAAATGTAAATCCCTAATATCTGAGACAGTTTTCTGTCAATTTAGACAGTTTATTTTCCCAAGGTTAAGGACGTGCCCATGACGCAGCCTCAGGAGTTCCTGACGACATGTACCCAATGTGGTCAGGACACAGCTTGGTTTCATACCTTTTAGGGAGACATGAGACATCAATTAATATACGTAAGATGTACTTTGGTTTAGTCTGGAAAGGCGAGACAACTTGAAGTGAAGAGGGACTTCCAGGTCATAGGTAGATAAGAGACAAAAGATTGCCTTATTTTGAGTTTCTGATTAGCCTTCCAAAAAGAAGCAATAAGATACACATTTATCTCAGTGAGCACAGAGATGACTTAATAGAAAGGGAGGCAGATTTGCCCTAAGCAGTTTCCAGCTTGATTTTTCCCTTTAGCTTAGTGATTTTGGTGTCCCAAGGTGTATTTTTCTTTCACAATACAAACAATAAGTTTGTTAACGTATTTTAGGGCACTCATTTTGAGGAGGCATTTGCATAGGAAGCACATCGTTTTGATATTAAAAATATTTTTATTCAGGGATGATATGACATATGTGAAGGGATACTGGAGATTATGGACGATCTAAACCTTCACCTTGGCACTGCTATTACTTAGCTTTCTTGTTTCTAACAGATAGAGGAAGAGAATCCTGAGACTGGTTTTATTTTTCTGATTTCCTTTACATTGCTTAATGTTTCAGTACAAAATCTTTGTCTTCCCTCTTTCATTTGCTTTTGCATTTTTATGTCTAATCCCTATTTTCCTCTATTTATAACTATCCCAGTAAGTTTTGACTTGATATTTAAAGAAACACTTAAACCAAAATTCTTTTGACTGAGTGTCATGTTCAGGGCCCTCAGGTGATCCTCGCTGACTACTTTCCTTCAGAGTGATGTCTCCCCTTCAGTATAACTCCTGTCAACAATGAGAGTCTTAGATGCTATCTGATGTTCAGGTGGTTTATTCTGGCTGTGCTCTTGCAAGATGGATAATGGGAGCAGGGCAGTGGTATGAGCCAGATACATTCAAGGGGCAGACAACCACCTGACCAGGAGGGTTTTTATTTAAAGGCCATTTCAGAGTTTCGGTAACTCTTCTTCTTTTCTTACGTCTGCATTCAGTCTGAGTCATTTACAAGGTGTTTATTTCATAAAGAGAATTTAAACAATTATTGTCAGAGTAAGCTTTGTTTTAAGGTTTACGAAAGTTGAATCTGTGCTGGGGTAACATCTCTATGACAGCAAGGGGTTTTTAGGTCCCATTATCATAGAGACTTGGTAATCCCCAGGTCAGGGTTGAAAATCCCTAAGCAAGGCTTAATCATACTGCTAAGTGACACACAGTAGAGGTGCTGTTAGATGTTTGACAGGGCCTTGTGGCCATGATTAATTATATAGCTACCATATGTCTCATAGTATGCCACACTGAGGAAAAGGTGAACAGAAGTCCATACACACTAGAATTTCAAAGGTGAAATGATTATGTTGAGATATATCCTCACCTTATTTTACAAATGAAATAAAAACTAAGTCTCAGAAAAAAGAAAAAGGGTAAGAAGCTTGCTCAAGATCATAAAGTGGTAGAGCTTGAATTTGTCCATGCTGACTCCACACCATAGGTACATTGTGGGGAAAAAACGGCCAGATTTGTCACAGTTCTCTGAAATAAAAAGACCAGTCACAAGAAAAGAAAAAAGTAATTGAAATGATGGGTTATTTGTCATTGTCTTTTCATAATGACCTTTTTGTGTGCCTTACATAAAGGGGAAGGCCTATCTGTTCACTAACTTATTAGCATCAATAGAAACGTGTTTGACTATAACTAGCCAGTCTCTTTCTTACTTCTCTGTTGTGTTTATATCAGCACGTTACTGAAAGCAAAAAAAGAGAGAGGCTGAATAGAAGATGTTTCTTATAGAAGTGACAGTCTTGAGTTTTTCAATACTGATAATAACATCAATCTTTTATCAACTCCTAGTCCACACACATTTAAAGACACATACATACAGATCCTACTGTGCCCTGCATTATATGATGTCCTTTTCAAAACCGGAACACCTCAATGGTTGCTTACTTGCAGATAAGGTTGACTGAGGTCAGTTTGTGATAAAGCTCATATTTTGAGCAATACAAATTCTCCCTTCCTAAGATCAGACCTATTTCAAATTACCAGTTCATCATTTTCATATAGATTAACAAATCATCAAGGGTGACTAAAAATCATGCTAAAAAATCTGATTAGTTGTAGATAGGTTATGTATAATTTTATTTCTCCAAAAAGATTTTAAAAGTAAACCACTAATTTGAGTCTGTAAATAATACAACTCTTTCAAAATTAAATCAGATGGTTTCTCAAATCACTGTTTTATCTGATCACCATGTTTAGTGATATACAATTAGCATTTCTCTAGGAAAAGTGAGATTTGACTATTTGTCAGAGCCACTGAATAAAAATGAGTACATAAAATGTCCTTTTTTTCAGAGACATTCTGTTTTTTCTAGTGTTGTTTTAGTTAATATAATGAAATATTTACAGAGTAATTTAAAAATCATTTCATATTATTCATTATCTGAAGTCTAATTTATTGAATAATGGAGGGTTTGTAGGTAGTGAAACTTCCTAAAGGGCTGGAACAAATTACATATTTATTCAGTTAATTATGGGTATTATAGTAGCAGCTTTCAAAAAAGAAATATAATAGATTTATAAAAGCTGAAAAAATGTTCTGTGCATTTGTTTCAAAAGTAGGTGATGGGAAAATATATCTCCTACTCCAGGTTAATATGAAATCCTATAGTAAAGATAAAACAATATTTTGTTCTGCTAATATACCTACTTTGTGCTACATTCTTATATAAATAGGTGGTAATGTCAGAGGAATCTGTTCAGGCAATAGAACTACTACTCTTGCCCGTAACATAGTTTATATTAACATACTTGCCTGATAGCTTCAAATTTTATTAAGTATTTTAAAGCCAAATAATGGCCTTCATTGCACTTCTCAAGGTAGATCCAATCCTGGGTATTTTAAGAGACTGTTTTTCACTAGCATGAGAACGAGCAATCTTTCTTTATTTTCTGTTATTTGCTCAATTTAATGGAATATTAAAATATATAGTATTCTCTCCTATTTTAAATAATCAGGACATACAAATGTGAAGGCTTCATTCTTACATTTTAACATGCCTTTTGAAAGACAGGCAATGCTATTTTATTTTACATATATTTGCCTGGAGGAAAATATTTGATCTTTGATAATTAAGGGTCTCTAAATTTAGCTATAATATCACAAGATAAGAATAGCTGTAATGCCTTATCTCAAATATCAAGAAAAATTGAGATCATACCAGTTTATTTTACAAGTCAATATGGAACATGCATTGCATCTGCATAATTATCTAGCCCCACAACCACCTCAGAGTCCATTTCTAAACAGTCACGGACTCAGAAAATAACTCTAAAACAAAGATGGACCTTTCTCACTCCAAAACTAAATCAGACTCTCTTTATTATCTGCATCTTTTTGTAAGAGCCAAGGCAATCTATGTTCATAATTAACTCTTGTTGACCATTTATATATGTGCTAATCACTTCACACTCATTATCTTATTTAATGTAAAAATTACCAACAGTTCATAATGCCTATTATTTAATATCATTTTATAATTCTTTCTTAGGAACATCAAGTAAATAGACTTTTCTCAAAATATTTAGCTTGTCTTTATTTCAGTCATAGTTTGAGTATGAAACACTGAAATTGGACTAGGAGGACATAGTTCTTATTAACATTTATGGAAAAGGTATCACATCAATTGTTGAATTTCATTGGGCAATGGAACACCGTCTGGAAGAAACAAACACAATAAGTCTCTTTCAGTCCTACGTAGTATAAAAATACTGTTATTTTCCTCCAAATACATATTAAACTTACTCAGGCATTAAAATGTTTAAATTGAGAAAAAGCAAGAGAGAAGGTAATGCAATAGATAAGTGGATTGGGAAGAAAGCATTAGAAATGGTAACATTATAGCATCGGTATTATCTAAGGAATCCAGGTCCAAAAAGCGTAGGAAGAGCAGCATGTGTAGATTTGAATGCCTAAGATGGATAGAATCAATGAAATGTGTAAGAAGGTCATGGGAAGTGCAAATAGAGAATTTATCAAGATGAAATCCTCAATGTTGTCTCTGATCAGTGTTCCTTACTTATCTGATTGTGCCAGAAAAAAATTTCAAAATGGTAGTGGAACTTTCCCCAGAGAGAGAGTACGGTCTAGTGGAAAGACGATGGACTTTTCCAATCAGACAGAATGGAGTATAAGCCTTATCTCATGTATTGAATAGTTGATAATACCTCCTCAGGATTGTGTGAGGACTATATGAAACAGCATATGCACAGCCTTTAGCTTTGTGTATAACACATAGCAGTTCTCCCGCTCACTCACAAATACCAGTTACTCTTTTTGAGTTCATACTGCTTGCCTTACTACAGTGGTTTTCTATTCTTTCAGGTTTTTTTTCTAGGAATGAAAGAATTAAAAGTACTTATAAAAGTACTGGAATTAAGAGTCAAGAAACCTGGATTCTGGCAGTTGCTTTATTATTAGCTTGTTGCTGGACCTTGGGTAATCAGTTCACTCTTAAATGTTCCTATGTTCTTATGTGAAGAGGTAGAATCACATATTTCTAAGAGGTTTACCAAGTTGTATATTCTATGATTGCCCCCCAAAATAAAACTCTAATAGACAAACTATTGATTAGTCATAGTTTTTGTGTAGCAGCAAAAACTAAGCTCTAAATTGAACCATGTAAGAATATATATTTAACTGGATTAGAGCGATTTTTAAGAGGCAAAACTATTGCAACCCATGAATGCTCTGCAAAATTTAGAACTGTATCTTATTCAAACACTCAATTTTCTTCAAAAGCATAGACTTTTCAGCCTAGTTAGGAAAAAAATTCATTATTATGACTATTCTTATATAAATACGTTTTCAGTTCACTTTGTCTTTCAGAATCACTGCACAAGTTTTGGATACTATGATAGCATAAACATAATTACAGCTTTCTCATTTTATAGGCAAATAATTAAAACACAATGCAGAAAAGTTAAATAAATTATGCAATGCCCACTCATGAGAGACAAAATTGGAATAGAGCATAGTTATTCTGATTCAAAAAATTTATTTTCCCTATTGCCTCCCCCACTATCGTTACCTGCTTCCAGATTCCTGAAGGACTAGTTTGCTTTTGACAATCTCAGACATGTAATTTTCTCTTTTTAAAGTGCTACTTCAATCTTTTGAGGAGACAGGATATTTCTAGTTTAAATTCAGACCAAATAATACCATCTCAAATGAGAATATCACTTACAACCACCCAACATGTGCACTACTGCCCTTTCTGCTTGATAGTTCGGCACTTTGGGAAGAAAAATTGATCTTTTACAGCCACTTAGTAGCATATTTCAAAATCCTACAGAAGTACTTTGCTAAATGGCATCCAGCTCATCTGGATGTGTTGAGTTTCCAGATCATAAACTCCTAAAGGGCAGAGTCTATGATTATTTGGCTAACTTTATATCTCTTATGACTGCGGGTGCTTAATGAATACTATTTCATGGTAATAATGATGGTAATGACAAGTTAATGCTTCTCAAAGTGTCAACCAACCAGTCAATTTAGTGAAAGTCAAACTGGCCATTTGATATGAAACAATCTACTTACTTGTTGGATGAATTCTTGAAATTGCAGCTGGTTGTTTTTATGCTTGTATAGACATAACATTAAAGTTCCTTTCATATTGAGAAGGGTTAAGAGAATGGTGCAATATAGATATTCATTAGTAGTCAATTTTATCACATCAATCAGAAGCTTTGAAAAAGTTGAGTGAAATTACTGTTGAGATAAACAAAATATAATCATATAATGGCATGTAATCTCAGGAATCTCCTTTAGGTACCCCTCCCCAGTTATTAATTTATGTCACTATATTCTTGTCAGATAAGTCCCTTGGCTTAACTTCATTAATCATGGACTGATGCAACTAGAATCACATGTCCCAAGTGGGCAGCTTCCATGTGTCATTTTTTGGCCTGCATAACATTCATAACCATATCTATGTTAGTAAAATAAACCCATTGAAGACACTAAGCAATGTCTATTGCCAGCAAAGAAACATTGAGGATCATCAGAATTATGTTGATAATTGCTTTAACATGTCCCTTTACTCACAAATTAATATTAAACAATTTTAAAAACACAGTTGGAGGAGTTACTACCTTATTTTTTATTAATTCTAAAGATAGAGTAATCATGAAAATGCGTATTTGTAAAAAATATAGACATACAGATCAATGGAATAGAACAGATTCTAGACATAACCTTATATATATTTGGTCAATTGATTTTTGAGAAATTTGCCAACATAAGTAATGTGGAAAAAATATTTTTTAACAAATATGTTGGAACAATTTGATAGACATACATATGCAAAAAAAAATGAACCTCAACCATGTCTCACACTCTATATAAAAATTAGTAGAAAATGTGTCACAGACCTAAATATAAGAATGAAAATTATAAACATTTTAGTACAAAATAGGAGATAACTTTAGCAACCTTGGATTTGACAAAAATTTCTTAAATACCGAAAAGAACAAATTAATGAAGAAAGTAATCAATAAATCACAGTTCATCAATATTAAAGCTTTTCTTTTTAAAACGCACTGCTACAAATATGCAAAGGTGAGCCATGGGCTTGAAGAAAATACTTGCAAAGCAAATATGTGAAAAAGAACTTCTATGTAGAATACCTAAATTACCTTTACAGTTTAATTGTTAGAACAGAAACAACGGAATTAAAATAGGCAAAATATTTGAGTAGTTAACCAAAGACACTCAGGTAATAAATAAGCACATTATGCATTATGACGAGTTGATGGGTGCAGCACACCAACATGGCACAAGTATACATATGTAACAAACCTGCACGTTATGCACATGTACCCTAGAACTTAAAGTATAATAATAACTTTAAAAAAATAACAAAATAACTAAAAGATTTTTTTAAAAATTTTAAAAATAAATAAATAAATAAAAAAGCACATTAAGTGCTGTTTACTATCATTAGCCATTAAGAAAATGTCAACTAAACCTACAACAAAAACTACAACAGGCTGGGTGCGGTGACTCATGCCTGTAATCCCAGCACTTTGGGAGGCTGAGGCGGGCAGATCACCTGAGGTCAGGAGTTCAAGACCACCCTGGCCTACATGGTGAAACCCTGTCTCTACTAAAAATACAAAAATTAGCTGTACATGGTAGTGCACGCCTGTAATCCCATATCATCTGAGGTCAGGGGTTCAAGACCAGCCTGGCCAACACGGTGAAACCCCGTGTCTACTAAAAATACAAAAATTAGCTGGGCATGGTGGCAGATGCCTGTAATCCCAGCTACTCGGGAGGCTGATGCAGGACAATCACTTGAACCTGGGAGGCGGAGGTTACAGAGAGCCGAGATTGCACTGCACTCCAGCCTGGGTGGCAGAGTGAAACTCTTGTCAACAACAACAAAAAATAAAACAAAACACTACAACATACATACTAGAAAGGTTAAACTAGAAAAACTGAAAATATCAAGGATTAAAGAGGATGTAGAAATAAGATACACTGCTGATGGAAATGCAAAATTATACAACATCGTTAAAAACAGCAATTTCTTATAACATTAAATACATAGCTGTCATACATATCAGCCATTCCACTCCTAATCTGTACCTAACAGAAATGAAAGTATATGCACATACAAAGATTTGTACATGAATGTTCATAGCAGCTTTATTTGTAATAATCACAAACTGAAAATAACCCAAATGTCTCTCAATAGGTAAAGGATGAAA
Organism: Mandrillus leucophaeus; assembly: GCF_000951045.1. Taxonomy (NCBI): domain Eukaryota; kingdom Metazoa; phylum Chordata; class Mammalia; order Primates; family Cercopithecidae; genus Mandrillus; species Mandrillus leucophaeus. The sequence goes on from NW_012101743.1 coordinate 886,604, forward strand.
AGTATTTGGTATGTTCATATATTGGGATACTAAGTAATAAAAACACACTATTAATACACACAAAAACCTAGGTAAATCTTAATTATGCTGAACAAAAAAAGCCAGAAAAATGAGTATACACTTTAGGATATATATATATGTATATGCTACAGGATACATATACATATTTGTGAATATGCATGTGCATGTATATGTATACATGTATACATATATGTATATGTATCCTACAAGATATACATATATATCCCACAGTGTATACTCATTTTTCTGGCTTTTTTAACCCAGCATAATTTTTTCACTCAGTATCTTATTTCTACATCCTTTTTAATACTTATACACATATACAGATATGTATCCTACAGGATATACATACTTATATATACGTATATAACTTTATAAAATTCAAACTAATCTGTAATGACAAGAAACAGATCAGTGATTACTTGGGAAATGGTGGTTGGATTGGCTAGGGAAGGAAAATTACAGATTGACACGGGGAAACTTTTGGAGGTAAAGGATATGTTTATTATGTTGATTTTGGTGATGGTTCACATATGTAAAACCAAATTTTATGCTTTAAAGATTTGACTATATATTTATTCACACACACACAACACACACACATATTTACATATATGTATATACATATATATGTCATATATATGTCATCTGGGTACATGTGGCCATTGAAATCATAAGAAGGGTTATAAAATTAGACAGTGGGGTCTAGAAACAAACCTCGATTAAGTATAACATGTAACAGCTAGGCAGAAGAAGATGAGCTTTCAAAGAAATAGAGATGAAATGGGCAGATAGACAGAGAAATAAAATCACAGATAAATATTGTATTGTAGAACCTAATGGAAAAGTGTGTTGTAAGAAGAATGGCAATCATTAAAAAGTCAGGAAACAACAGGTGCTGGAGAGGATGTGGAGAAACAGGAACACTTTTACACTGTTAGTGGCACTGTAAAGTAGTTCAACCATTGTGGAAAACAGTGTGGCGATTCCTCAAGGATCTAGAACTAGAAATACCATTTGACCCAGCCATCCCATTACTGGGTATATACGCAGAGGATTATAAATCATGCTGCTATAAAGACACATGCACACGTATGTTTATTGCAGCACTATTCACAATAGCAAAGACTTGGAATCAATCCAAATGTCCATCAGTGACAGACTGGATTAAGAAAATGTGGCACATATACACCATGGAATACTATGCAGCCATAAAAAGGATGAGTTCATGTCCTTTGTAGGGACATGGATGCAGCTGGAAACCATCATTCTTAGCAAACTATCACAAGAACAGAAAACCAAACACCGCATGTTCTCACTCATAGGTGGGAACTGAACAATGAGATCACTTGGACTCAGGAAGGGGAACATCACACACCGGGGCCTATCATGGGGAGGGGGGAAGGGGGGAGGGGGGAGGGATTGCATTGGGAGTTATACCTGATGTAAATGACGAGTTGATGGGTGCTGACGAGTTGATGGGTGCAGCACACCAACATGGCACAAGTATACATATGTAACAAACCTGCATGTTATGCACATGTACCCTAGAACTTAAAGTATAATAAAAAAAAGAAGAATTATTGAGTAGTTTGTCAGCAGTAAATATTGCTGCAAAGAGGTCCAATAAAATGGGAATTGTAAAATCAAATTTATTTAATGACACAGGTGACATTAGCCTGATATTTTTATAGAGGGATAGGGCAGAAAATGAAATTTGAGTGGGTGAATGGGAGATAAATAGATGGAGATAGTAAATAAAAGCAGCTTTTTAAAAGATTTTTGCCTTATAGGTACAGAATAGTGAGATATAGAAGGATGTTGCCAGGAAGAAAGGGATAGTTATGGAAGGCTGTTTTTTATTTAATTGAGGAATAATATTCAAATATTTATATGAGTGTTGTGCTGGAGCTGCACATGAGAGTCAATTATTAAATTTTCAGAAATTTTGCAAGCCATCATTAAGAACAGCCATTATTAAAAAGTAACTTTATAAATTCAGAATTAAGTAAATTATATTAAAATCAAGGTAACAAATACTCAAATCTCATTGCTTCTTAATTATTTAACTATTTTATACTACTATCTATACTTAAGGTTATTTATGTCAATTGTATCTGTATAGTGGGAATATTATATAATAGTTTGAAACTGCCCATCTCTTCTCCACTTTATGTTCAGTGACATAATGTTGTTAGTTTGAAATTGGCAATAGTGGAAGTGTTCACACAACTTTTGTTTTGTAATAAGGACGTGGTTTTTAGAAGTTTTGTTGTTACTGTGGATTGTCTAGGAAGACATACAGAAAAATCTTAATAATTCTGATTAAACTTAAAAATTGTGCCATGGCTGTTATATTGTGAATAGCACAAAAAATCAGAAATATACTTTCCTAGTATCCAAAAGCTAGTATGTGATTCACCAAAAGTCATTCACATCATTGATGAACACATTAATTTCTGACACAGTTTTTATTATTTTTGTTTTTATCTTACTCATTTAGGAAAACAAAAAAATCAACATTCATGTCAGAACTACACTCATTTGTCAATTACAACCACAGGTTAGTCACAAATATATAAGTTTGCCAAAAACCATTAAAACATTCTGTATCATTAGTTATATGGAATTTATGATAGACTAGAATATTTAATTATTACTTATAAATTGTGTGCTATACAACCTTTATGTTAGTAATATAAACAATAAATTACATACATGTATTCATACATGCATTTTTACAGACAACCAATTGTTAAAAATTTACTGCCACATTTGTAACTCAGTAAAGCCATGATAAAACTGATCAGCTAAAACAAAAATTTGTCTATATTTTTTGAATAGCTATTTTCTGAAAATGTGAAACAGACCTTGAAACAAAGATAACAGAATATGGCACTAGGACAAGAGTCAGAATATAGATATAACATATATTTATGAGAAGTATTGATATGGTTTGGCTGTGTGCCCACCCAAATCTCAACTTGAATTGTCTCTCTCAGTATTCCCACCTGTTGTGGGAGGGACTCAGGGTGAGATAATTGAATTATGGGGGCCAGTCTTTCCTGTGCTATTCTCATGATAGTGAATAAGTCTCACGATATCTGATGGGTTTATTGGCGGTTCCCACTTTTGCTTTTTCCTCATTCTCTCTTGGTGCCACCATGTAAGAAGTGTCTTTTGCCCTCCACCATGATTCTGAGGCCTCCCAGCCATGCAGAACTGTAAGTCCAACTAAACCTCTTTTTGTTCCCAGTTTTGGGTATGTCTTTATCAGCGGTGTGAAAACAAACTAATATAGACATCAAATATAGTAAGCAATGTAGCTGTCAGCTGTGGTCAGGTTCAAAAAACACTGAATTTACAAAGTTGGATCAATAAAATAGATTCATATCAGAATATAATTAAAACTCAAGTATTTCAATTTTTTGTCATTCAATAAAGGCCCTATAATAAATATAATAAATGATGTGTATCAGACACTGTGCTAAATTTTATGAATATGTTAATTCTTCTAAATATTTTAAAATTCCTTATGCAGTAGGTATTATTACTACCACCATTATACAAGATGAGGAAAGTGAGGCTTGGACATGTTTATTAGCTTGCACAAGTTTACAGATCTATTAGTAGAAGGGAAAGCATTTGAACAAACTGACTCTAGAGGTAAAATTGCTGATGCAAGTAACCACTATACACCTCCAATCTCATCTTATGTGGTTAACTTTTTCTAAGCTATGTTGGGCTTTCCCAATAGAACAATAAATCTCTATAAAGAAAGGGATCCTCAACACTAACCATGCAGTTTAAGGGTATAATTTGAACATAATAACTCCTTGAAAGTTTAAATTAATTAATAGAAAGAAAAAAATTCACCTGCTGGATATCAGGGTGGGTCAGAACTCATATAAAATAACTTAGATTGGGCTGTAAATCCAAATTCAGAACAATTCCAAATGAGGAAAGCAACAGATATTCATTTTGAAGATTATTCAGATACATTAATATTTAATTCTCAGAAATGTCTGTCCTTCCTTTATATAAACTCACTAAGTAGTTTACATAATTGTGAAAATTCTACACAAAAAATTCACACATTTACAAATAAATGTAAAAATTTTAGAGGATAATTTGGTAATCTCTATCAAAATTTATAAAGGATGTGTATTCTTTGAGTCAGAAAAAATTGTCATAAGAAATTTTCTAAGTATACAAAATTATGTGTATTTGTTTCTGTATATATGTATATATATGTATACTCACACATATATATTTAATTTATAGCAGCATTGTTTTAGTGGAGAAAGGTCGATGACAATGTAAATGTCCATTAGTATCAGAAGGGTTCAATTAATCATAGTTCACCTATACAATGCAATGCTATGCAGCTAGTCAAGTGGGTTATAACATTATCTATACATATACTGTCATCAAAAGTTGATATTATCAAGTCAGTAAAACAATTTATAACACAAAGTACATATCATGATTCCAGTTAGGCAAATATGAGACATGGAGATTTAATTGGTTAGAAGGACAGATAGATATAGGTGCTTATATATACATTGGACTATCCTGAAAGTATATGCATATTCTAACGTGGAGACTTCTGGAAAAAGGGTGGACTGGGATGTGAGGTATACTTACTTTCACTTTGTTGCCTATCTGAAGGTTTTTTAATAAGAAAAATAAAAACATAGGCATTTAGTATTTTTTTTGAAAAAATACTATCCTCAGCATTCCATTTTTGCAAGTGCCAGCATCAACAGCTATGGAGTCAGTGATCAATTATTTTGGTGGGTTTGGTATACAAGGTCATGATCAAGCAACCCCTAAGTTCACTCTTTGTCTACAAAGTTAGATTAAGACATAAAGTTAGGTAGGTTAAACACATATATAACAGGTCCCAGCATGTTCTTGACATTTCCAGATGCCACTGAAAAGCTCTATTTGAAAAGTTCAATAGAAATGTAGAAGATATAGCATATTATAAGACCGTTACATCTTCCCATTTTCATAACGGAGTGGCAAATATTTGCCACAGGGGCATGTGGAAAGGTGGTAAAAATCATAAATAGCATCCTAAACTACAGAAATATATATTGTTATTCAAACTCTGCCAGCTTCCAACCTTTACCATTGTTCGTGTGCAAAACTGAGAGTAAGTAACAATGTTTCTGACATATTTGACAATAATTCAATGCATATAAGCAAGCAGAAAAAGAGCATCCTGGGAGAAGAGTTTTAAGCGTATTGTAGCCTATCCCACTGAAATTCATAAAGTCATTTCTGAATGTGATTTCTCTTTTTCTAGTTTAGAGTCTCACAGGAATGGTAAAAGTTAACCTCAACCTCAATACTGATTTCATTGACTTTTAATTAAATCAAGTTTGAAGAAAATGACTTGATTTCCTGTTCAAATGCATCGCATCTGAGGAAATAGAAATATTTATGCTCATGATTTAATATGGCCTGTCTAACTGATTGGTTCTCTTTTTTCTGGACATTTTTGGTGGTAAACGTAGGTGGAAAGCTAATACAAGAGGAGGAAAGTGTGGGTATCCAGGGCAAGTAATATCAAAGATTGAAATGAGAATGATTTTAAAGGAGGCATAGTGATGAAAGTTATACTTTAAGTGTGGAAAAAACAGGAAAAGACTTCTAACTTATAGCATTTTAAAAAACTGATCCTTAACTAATTATTTGTATTTGCCAAAATGGATGTATAGGTACCTGTTGCTTTTCTCCACTCAGTTATTGATAGGCAGTCTCTAAAATGGCCTCAAAGATCTCTGCCTTCTGCAATTAACACCCTTACATAATCCCTTCTCCTAGAGTGTGGAGTGGACCTAGTAACTTGCTTCTGATAAATAGAACATAGCCAAAGTGATCAAAAGTGATAGAAAGTTACTTCCCTAGATTAGGTAACAAAACACTCAGGCTTTCATTTTGCTTGGCTCTCTCACCTTGTTTCATTCTCTCTCATGCTTTCTTTCTTGGAGCCATTTCTGTTGGGCAGCCTACTGCCATCTTGGGAGTAGCTCTGTGGAGTGGTTCAAGTGGCAAGAAACTGATATCTCTGGTCAACAGCCATGCAAATTAGCTTGAAAGTGACTCTTTTTTTTTATTATTATTATACTTTAAGTTCTAGGGTACATGTGCATAACGTGCAGGTTTGTTACATATGTATACTTGTGTCATGTTGCTGTGC
>NW_012101743.1:895350-905958 GCF_000951045.1 Mandrillus leucophaeus
GACTTTTTTTGGTTGGTAGGCTATTAATTATTGCCTCAATTTCAGAGCCTGCTATTGGTCTATTCAGGGATTCAACTTCTTCCTGGTTTAGTCTTGGAAGAGTGTAAGTGTCCAGGAAATTATCCATTTCTTCTAGATTTTCTAGTTTATTTGAGTAGAGGTGCTTATAGTATTCTCTGATGGTAGTTTGTATTTCTGTGGGGTCGCATATGCAGTAACTTCTTTGTTATAAAATAAATACATTGGGTCTTTAAGCATTTGACAGTCATTTCACACTAGAGTTATGTATTTTTATGAATATATACTTGTCAAAAACAAAAGCCTTCAGTAGATTGGAAATCAATTATTTGTATTTAGATTGTTTTCCTGAAATAAAATTTAACTTCGATTTCTGCTTTTTTGTTTGCCAAATCTAGCAGCCCTATGGTAAAATGATAAGTTCAGTACGGGTTAACCCGGATAACTTCTAAGTGTTCTTCCAGCTGGGAACATCCACATTGCTGTTGCAGGACCAGCCTGACAAGCAATGTGCATATGTGAAATGGATACTAGTGTATGATTGGAAGGCAGTGGTTCTGAAACCTCACTCTTGAGAAACATTTAAAATGACGAATCTTGTGCAACACCCTAAGAAATTCTGATTCCCCAGTTCTGGAGTAAGGCCACTGAAACTGCACCATTAACAGGCAACTCAAGTAATTCTGATGCAAGTATTCAAAATTCTCACTTTGAAAAACACAGACTACCTGGATCAGAGAATTATACTATTATTCATTTATGACCATATTAAAATCTAAATACTGCTTGTCTAACCACACAGAAGACCCACTCTGGACTACTCTGCCAACGTTTCTTTGACTAACATATATTTAATGCTAAATTGGTCATGAAATTGTTTTACATTAATTTTTGTGAAAGTGGGAAAATTCAACTTAATCATATTCATATATACATAAAAGCACTGTAGCAAAAAGACAATAAAATTTTCATTTAATAAAGAAAAATAACTTGTTGAATCTTATGCATGGAAATAATAGAATAAGCTTTTGATTAGAGAGGAGTGTGGATCACTTCTTCTGAGAGAAAAAGCTGATTATTTTAATACAAATCAATCTGCTATTAAGGTAAAATTCTAAAAGGTCAAAGAGCACTATATAAAACTTCTGCACTAAACTATTTTTCAGGGAAGACTCAACATTCTCTAATAGCCATTTTCCCTCAATTTAATATTTAAATGTTCCCCCCGTAATAGAAATTTAAAAATAAGATTATGTCTAAAAGTTAACATTTAACTAATACTCTCACTAGAGGGTATCCCTGCAAGCACAGCTAGTTAAACTTCGGTTGTTCATCAGACTAAAAGTCAGATTGACTTGGTGGGGAGCAGAAACTAGCTTTCAACTGACTTGATCATTAATAGTTTAAAACTCTATGTATACAAATATTGTATATGGATAAATTCACACATTCAGAGATCACTGGTAGGAAAAATTACCGTAATTGTATTTTCCGTGAGATTAAGGCAAAAACAGTTTTTGCTAGGAATTATCCCACTGTAAACAAATATTTGATTCTCTACATTTAATTACTCTTAAAAACTGGATTTTAATACTATCAAAAGAAACCAAGGTGAATTGATTAGAAAACGCTGCAGCAGAATTTCTCATGTAACTTTTGTTTCTATCACATGGGAATGAAATCATTGAATTTAACATAACAGACATCTGACTCTGGAGCCAGAATTAATGGCTTTAAATTCTGAATGTGCATCATACTGCAATCTACTGTGTTTCCCTGGAAACATATTCAGCTTCCCTTTGCCTCAATTTCTACCTCTCTATAATAGGATTAGAACCTTCCTTTTGGATTGTTATGAAGATTAAATTGAATTAAAGTTATGTGGGTAATGTTCTTAGAATAGTTTCTGGTGCCTGCAAAGTATATATAAGTTGGGGGGAAGGGAGGTCGTTATTATTATGTTTCAGGATTATGGCCTTTTCACACATAGCATGGTTGATGGCAAATCTTAAGTACCATTTTATCCAGAGTTCATTCTGGGGGATCAAATAATCTCTGACATAGTGTGATTAATTCTCAGGTAAAAAGTATGACAGATGAAACTACAAAGCAGTCAGATCTTTCATCTCTTGATTATGTACAGTCATGCATCACTTAACAACGTGGATGTGCTCTGGGAAATGCATCTTTAGGTGACATTAGCATTGTGCAAACATCATAGAGTATACTTACACAAACCTAGATGGTATGTATAATATTATTTATATATTTTTATATGGAAAACCAAACCTCTCAGCACTAATATTTACTGTCTACAATGCCAATACCAAGTACCATATATCAGGTTTCTACAAATGCTATATGATAATTTTATGGTATCACTGTAATATATTCAGCCCATCACTAACTAAAATGTCATTATTTGGTGCATTACTGTAATTAGTTTCCTGGCTGTGTCAGTACATTGTGTATGTATGTTAAGATAACTCTGAAGCATATTATCTCACAATGCTGATGGTGGCACACCTTTAGAAGATAGAACCATTTCCTTCCCGGTGCCACTTGTAAGTCTAAATGCTCTTCTAGGACCCCAACTTGGTGTTGAGACAATTTGTTTTGTTTGTTCCTCCAGTCCAACCCTGTAGGTTCACCTTGTGTTTATTTACCTCTTAATTTCTCAAACTACCTGACTTTTATTGTTACCTAAAGTCCTAGAAATCTGACCTCTGTTTTGATTCATTTCTGTGGGCTTTATGTTCAAACATGTTCTTGCACACCCCCTTCCTCTGTTTTGCTCTTCCACTGATTCTGACTCAAATGGTATAGCTTATACTCTGAAGCAGTATACTTCTGAAAGAAACCACTATAAGGCCTTTCATGAGGTTTCGCGTACACATCCACTTACTGGAAGTTTCTGTGACTGAGTACAGAGGTTTCATGAGATGTCCTATTTATAACTGTGTCTCCCAGATTAATAACAGTACCAGGCACAAAATGCATAAGAAATATTTGCTGAATGAATGAATGACTGAATAGAAAAGAGTTGTTATCTTCATATATATATATATATATACACACACACACACACACATCCTTTATTTATGTTCTTCTTCTCTTTGTTGCCTGACTTTGTGCTTACATTTTTTTAATTTTAGTGAACTCATTATCACTTAGTCCCTCCACTAATAATGGTTCACTCAGTGTTTTCTTTAATTCCAAAAGATTTTGCTACTTGATGTTATTAGCAAAACTATTCATGCCCAGAGGTACTATTGCTAGCCAGAAAGATTTCAAATCAACATCTCTAAAACTTGGTTTGCATGTAGACAATTAATATGTTAGGGAAACAATCAATACATGATCAATATACTAGATTTTAATTCCAGGCCACATTTTCTGTTTCCAACCAAATTCATCATGACTCCTAGGGAGAGAATATTTATTCTAGATGGCAATTCTATGATAAACAATTCCTACCTTTTTCTCAAATCTGTATTTGCCTATCAACCCACAATGCAATAAACACTATCAGGTTAACAGTTGATCAATAATTTCAGGTAGTGATGGAAAATGCCAATACAAAGAGCATAGAAGATGAACAAAGGCTGATTTGGGACACATTGGGTGACATCCTAGAAGAAAGTAATTGAAACCTGCAGAGTAGTTAGGTGCTTTACATGATAGATTATTGATGAGCCTCAGTTTGTATGCTGGGGAAAGAAAGCCAAATAAATGTCATGAGGAGTCAAGACATTAATCCCATCCAATATGGAATCTCTAAATTATTGTGGGGAGATGACCTGCAATGAACAGGGGAAGCATCTGATACAGTCCGACCTTGATTTTCCAGAATATTCTGCAGTGGGCTTCTGGTGTTTGGCTTAGATGGCAGGTTTGGCCTGAGGGGAGAGATTTCCATTGACTATTCTTAAGGCAGAATTGACCAGATATATTTATGCATCTAACATTTCCATGTGGGTTACCTATATTGCCAAATGTTTTCCTGTTCAGAGTTCTTTTTTTTTTAAATAAACTAAATAGTTTAAAGCATCTGTAACTTTGATATAACATTACATTCCCTTTTAGAAAGTGAAAATTGCTGCTCTCAAAGTGAAAACAAATTTTAAATCGGAGAGCTTGAATTCAATGCAGGGGGTGGCAGGTGGGGGAGAAGCCAAATATGTAAAGCAGTCTAGCAGCTGGCACACATATTGGCAAAAGCTGTCTCTAAACATGTAAAATGAAGAGAAATGTGGTGGTTTTTCAATAATTTCAGAAGTTTCACACCTTGTTTGTAATTATCTGAACATTCAAACTAAATTATATATTTGTCTCAATGACATAGAGTTAACTCAAACGTTCCCTTAACTTCATGTAGAGAAAAGCAAACCTTATCTATAGTGCTATACATTCAGATGTTTGCAAAAATCTAGTTAATTGACTGCATTTTAAAATTTTTCATCCAGATGCTTAGCAACATGGGGCCAAAACTAAGGTCAGTGAGACTATTTGCAACTTTTTTTCCAAAGGACAAAACAAATTGTTCCCAAAAATATTTTGTGATGGAGAGAGAAATATGAGGTTGTCTCAGTCTAATACACTTAGAGTGTTAGCGTACTATTAGGCGGAAAGCTGCCTGAATATCCAGAGCCTAGACAAACTTGTAGAGATGCAGGTAAGATCCTCTTCCTATGATGTGAAATCACTACTGGCTACCTCTTTGTCAGCAAATATTAGTTCAGTTAGAAGGTCACATTTTGATATAAAGATGACTTGAAAAATGAAAGAGGTAATTAAAATGTCTCAAAAATTGCCTAAATTTTCAGTAATAAAGCAAAATAAAATGAAGATGTAGCTGTTTTAACGGTGAACTCTGACTTGGTAACAGGAAGAAAGAAAAAAGATGAAAGAAAGAAAGAAAAAGAAAGAGAGAGAGAGAGAGACAGAGAGAGAGAGAGAGAGAGAAAGAAAGAAAGAAAGAAAAAGAAAGAAAGAAAGGAAGGAAGGAAGGAAGGAAGGAAGGAAGGAGAAAGAAAAAAAGAAAGTGAAAGAGAAAGAAAGAAAAAGAGAAAGAAAAGAAAGAAAGAAAAGGAAGAAGAAAGAAAGAAAGAAAGAAAGAAAGAAAGAAAAAGAAAGAAAGAAAGAAAGAAAGAAAGAAAGAAAGAAAGAAAGAAAGAAAGAAAGAAAGAAAGAAAGAAAGAAAGAAAAAGAAAGAAAGAAAGAAAGAAAGAAAGAAGAAAGGAAAGAAAGGAAAGAAAGGAAAGAAAGAAAGAAAAGAAAGAAAGCAGGCAGACCTGGTAGCAGTGTTGACAATGTGATTCTCAAACCATTCAATTTCAGTATTTCCCTTTACTAGCTCTATTTATATTGTGCTTTTGTGTGAACATAGAAGAGAGAGAGTAAGAGGAAATGGGTGAAAGAGGGGAAGGTAGGGGGAGAGATAGGAGAAAAAGGGGAAAAGAGAGGCTAGAGGAGAAAGAAAAATAAAGAGCAGTTTATTTAATTTAAACAAGAGGACCTCAGTTTTAATATGACAGAAAAAAACAATTAGACATTTCCATGTAACTCAGGATTCTGTCAAGGCTATCTGTTGTGGTGAGGTCTAATTGATAGATGTGTCTGGCTCCCAGGCCCACCCTGACAGGATTGATATGAGAAGAGATATCTGGAAGTATCCACCATTCTCTGAATATTGGTTGGCTAGTCAGTCCCTTTCAGCAAGTTGATGGCAGTGTCCAGTACTGCAATTCACTGAATCGACCATTCCTATTGTGGAGACAGAGCCACCCACGAAACACTAATTTGACTCAAAAGTCTTTTTTTGATTGTCGGGCAAAAGAATGAGACAAAATGACTGAAAACCAGGCCTGGTCAAGATTCCCATAGATGAGCTGGAATGGGAATCAGAATGTACCTCTTCATTTTTATAGGGAAATAATGAGATCTCATTGGTAAGGTTCTAACAGAACTCTTTATCAGTGATGCAACCACCAATGGCATTGATAAAGGTTATCTGGTTATAGAGAAGTAAATAAATATATTGAAGGAAATGAGACTACCAGCACAGGATGTGAGTAAAAGTTCAAATTAATGCCAGCAGAATGGAATTAATAGCAGAACCCTACGCAACAATGCACTTCTATAACAGAGTTCTAACAGTCTTTTATATGAGAACATTTGGATGCATAATTTTCCTGTCAAGTTAGGTCTTCAAAATTTGAAATCAAGATTTTCCTGGGATGTGAATATAGTTTTCTTCTTCCATTGTGACAAGATATATTTGACAGGTGGACTAACTCCATAAGACATTTTATTTTGACATTTCTTTTTAGTTTTTTGTCTCCTTACTAATAATAACATACACATTAGGGAGCCACAAGTCATTGTGACCTCAGTCCCATTATTTAAAATATGATTCCTGTAATTTTTTTCTGGCTCTGTATGTTAGGGAAAAGGAAACAAACTGGCTTTTTAAATGTAGTTGTTAGTTTGGGGACATGCTTTAAATATATTAATTATGTTCCTTAGTGTTTCAAAACACTTAATCCGTGAGCTCTGTAGTCCCATCACCCAAAAGAAACATTAGGTTAGATTATTTCTATGCCAATCACACAAGTTGGTTGAATTTATTTCCTTTGATCTGATATTCTCAAAGTCTATTTCACTTAGAAGTCTCCACAGTGAAGATTTCTTTAAATCACATATGACCGTGAGAACCCAGGTTCTCTTTATCTCTGGAAATCTCTTGCAAATGTACATTTTATAAGGCTGTGTCTACAGAACACTGTCAGAAAAAGGGCTGTTGAGACCAAACGAAGATCATTTCATATCCATATATTCAATTATACTTGCTCAAACAAACAAGTTGTACTAAATGATAAATGTTAACAAGTAGGCCTTAACTTCCTCCCCACCATGTCCAACACATGCTACATCTTTAAAATTCTAAGTGGTAAATTGAGAATGAGATATGAGATATGGGATCATTGATTTTCTTGTACACAACATGATCAAGCCTCAGAAATAATAATTGATCACCTCAATGCATGCAGGTGTTACACAAATGAAGTTTTTTTATAGGAATTAAGAGAGGAAATGCCTATTACAGATTATTGATAAAGAAACATATTTTATTATTTGATTTGAGAACATCAGTTTATTTAAATTCAAGCCAGTTGACTCCCTTAAACATATTTGTGTAATTCCTATAAATTTAAAGATTTAAGACTGCTGGCTGAAAAAATACCTAATATTGCTGTCTTCAAAATCATCAAGAGAAACCTTGCCTCCATTCAGGAATGTAAAACAGCTTTGAAATTGATGTGTTTGGTCATTAAGCACAAATACTTGACACATCCCTTTGATTTCATAGATTGTAAATCCCTGCAGTACTGCAAGAAGTCATTTATGAAATTGAGCTATTGATTGTTCTAATCTATACAGTAATTACTAGTGGCAGTGTATTGAATAGGTGCTACCTCCACAGTGTACTCAAGAGGTACCAGGGTTATAATCAAAAAGTTCCTGTGGCCCTGAGCATTTTGATCTGCCATAGTTTCTTATTAAAATAGCAATATTCTTGTATAGGGACACACCCTAAGAATTTGTTTGTTTAGTCATTTATTCACTCTTTTAAAAAATATATTGAGTTTCTGCTAGGCACCAAGAGGATTTGAGAAGACCCAAACATGAATATGAATATGATTATTACTTTCAAGAACCTTATCATCTTGCAAGAGAAGATATGATATGTATACACATAAATATGAATTAATTAGAATGGGGAGAGATTAGTCGGTAACTAAGAAGATGAATGAAAATCAGAATAGACACCTGATAGGAAGACAAGGTTAGAAGGAGGCTTCTCCCAAAAAGAGTAAAAGGAAACTAATGAGAGGAAACCAAACACACCTTTATTTTGTACATCATAATTATATTATTTCATTTTGCCTTTCTTGAGTTGTCCAGTATGATGTGGAAGGTAGAAAGCACTTATGCCCCAAGCATAAACACCTACTTCTAAGCAAGGATGTCAAAGTAGGGGAAGTAAAAGGCCTAACCATCCAAAGTCAGCTAACAAAACCAACAGCCTCAAGGAATTAAACTACAAACAATCATACGAATAGCTTAGGCCCAGAACTTTTAATAAATGTGTGCTTATCCCTCAATAATCTAAAAAAGAAAAACAGAAAATAAATCAATATGGCAAACACATGTAACCTGTAAGAAGTGTAAATCAGACCTAGGTGCAAATGACGAATTTAGAATTCAGTCTGAAATTGAAAATATATTGTGAATGTACTGCTTTCTATTTGTCTCTTCATTAGACTTGAAATATTGTGGATGTAGTACTTCTTTCATGAAACTAATATTCACAGAATTTGGCTAAAGGAAGAAGTTTAAGAATCACTAGCAACATTGATACCACAACCCAATAATGCTCCAAAGAAAGTCGTGTAATGATACCAGGAGAATAATGGCCACTACCATCCTTATGCAGATTGATAATGATGATGACAATGGTGTTACATAATTCCAGAAAAAGAGACCATTGGCTGCTAAATAAAGTGAAATGTACTCAAATTTATCTACTTCATCTATCAGGTACATATCATTCTAAAATGTTGTAATATAGTCTGTACATGAAAGTTTCCTACAAACACATTCATTGACTCCCAAGTAAATTAGCTACATGGAGAATGGCATTATATAGTTTCTTTATATATTCATGCACACATACACACAAACAGTTTATATCCAATGTCTAAAACCAGTTTCTATTAAAAAAAATAGAGGTATTAGATAATAATTGTAATGTTATTATTCCAGGCAACTTTTCACTTATTTCACTCTGAAGAATTAAATATTTTTATCAAGACCTTTTAACGTTTGACCTTTTAATATTCAGTCATCACCAGTTGCTCTATCCCATAGACTATCATGGATAGCTTTTTAACATATAGCAAACTACCACATAGTGGGAGAAAAGTATTATCTAACAATTTTTTAAAAGAAAGCATTACCTGCTTTTGTTCTTTTCAGAATATGTTGAAAATAAACTTTAAAATCTGGGGAAGGCAATATCTAGTGAGAAATAGTCTTTCTGACTGAAAAGCATAAATAAATAAATAAGAAGTGTTTTATTGAATAAATTATTTTAATGCTTTTGAAATTTTTCTCAAATATGCTTAGGAAGCAGATTAACTAGAGAAAAATGAAGAGGAGTACCATTATATGTTGCAAATTGGTCATTAAAATAGCTATATTCATTCATTCACAGTGATACGCACTGTCTTATGTGCTGGGAACACAGAATTAGACAAGACAGATAATGTATCTTTCCTAACGAAATCTATAATATTGGGAGGCAGGTGTAGGATAGCTGTTGTACAAGTGATTACAAAAGTATTTACAATTGAGAGGAAAGGTATGAAAAGTGTATAAGCCTATGAGGATATATAACAGAGAGACCATACCTACTCCAAGAGCTCAGGGAATGTCTCCCTGATAAATTCACATTAAAGGTAAAATATGTAAACTCAATTAGCTAGAAAAATACAGGAAAAGGTATATGCAAGAGCCCAAATAATGGTGTATTAAAGAAATAAAAAAAAAGGTTGATAAAGTTTGAGAAAAATGGGTAAAGGGGTAAATTGAACAAGGAAATACTGGAAAGGTGGCGGATCCAAAAACACACATGATATTGGAAGACATATTGAGGGTTCTGTAGAATGTCATAGAAATTCATTCCTTCATTCATTTTATAAATGTTCATGGAGCATTTATATATTAGTCATTCTACTAAATGTTAGAGATATAAGACCTCTGTTCTTGTGGAGCTTACATTATATTGATGAAATACTGACAATAAACAAAAATAAATAAATATAACATGTTCAAAGGTGATATGTGCTATGGAGAAAAAAAAACAAAGACTGCCAATAGGGAACTTTCTTTGAAGGGGCTGCAATTTTAAATAGATGGGTCAGAGAAGGCCATGATGAAAAGGTGAGACTTAAAGACTGGAGGGAGATATAGGAGGGAGCCATGAGGATTATATTATTCGTTGCTGTGTAAAATATTATCAGAAATTTAGGAATTTCAAACAATTCACATTATCTCACAGTTTCTGTGGGTCAGAAGTCTGGGTATGAGTTAACTGGGTTATTTGCTCAGAGTCTCACTAAGCTGTAATCAAGTTGGTCCCTGGGGCTGCAGCCAACTTTGAGGATTAGGTATTCTTCAAATACACAATCTAATGATGCATCTGAAGGAACTAGAAACACAAGAACAAGCCAAACACGAAATGAGTAGAAGAAAAAAAATAAAGATTAGAACAGAGATCAATAAAATTAAAATGAATAAAATGATACAAAATCAATAAAACTAAAAGTTAATTTTTTGAATAGCTAAACAGTTGACTAACATTTAGCCAGACTTACTAATTGCCAAGGTAAAGACAAATTTTTTTATTTTATTTTATTTATTTATTTTTAATTATACTTTAAGTTCTAGGGTACATGTGCACAATGTGCAGGTTTGTTACATATGTATACATGTGCCATGTTGGTGTGCTGCACCCATTAACTC
>NW_012101743.1:907039-909352 GCF_000951045.1 Mandrillus leucophaeus
TTGTAGGTTCTGGATATTAGCCCTTTGTCAGATGAGTAGATTGCAAAAATTTTCTCCCATTCTGTAGGTTGCCTGTTCACTCTGATAGTAGTTTCTTTTGCTGTGCAGAAGTTCTTTAGTTTAATTCTATCCCATTTGTCAATTTTGACTTTTGTTGCCATTGCTTTTGGTGTTTTAGACATGAAGTCCTTGCCTACGCCTATGTCATGAATGGTATTGCCTAGGTTTTCTTCTAGGGTTTTTATGGTGTTAGGTCTTACATTTAAGTCTTTAGTCCATGTTGAGTAAACTTTTATATAAGGTTTAAGGAAGAGGTCTGGTTTCAGTTTTCTACATATGGCTAGCCAGTTTTCCCAGCACCATTTATTCAATAGGGAATCCTTTCCTCATTTCTTGTTTTTGTCAGGTTTGTCAAACATCAGATGATTTTAGATGTGTGGTATTATTTCTGAGATCTCTGTTCTGTTCCATTGGTCTATATCTCTGTTTTGGTACCAGTACCATTCTGTTTTGGTTACTGTAGCCTTTTAAGTATAGTTGGAAGTCAGGTAGCGTGATGCCTCCAGCTTTGTTCTTGTGGCTTATGATCGTCTTGGCAATGCAGGCTCTTTTTTGGTTCCATATGAACTTTAAAGTAGTTTTTTCCAATTCTGTGAAGAAAGTCATTGATAACTTAATGGAGATGGCATTTAATCTGTAAATTACCTTGGGCAGTATGGCCATTTTCACGATATTGATTCTTCCTATCCATGAGCATGGAATGTTCTTCCGTTTGTTTCTGTCCTCTTTTATTTCATTGAGCAGTGGTTTGTAGTTCTTCTTGAGGAGGTCCTTTACATCCCTTGTAAGTTGGATTCCTAGGTATTTTATTCTCTTTGAAGCAATTGTCAGTGGGAGTTCACTCATGATTTGGCTCTCTGTTTGTCTATTATTGGTGTATAAGAATGCTTGTGATTTTTGCACATTGATTTTGTATTCTGAGACGTTGCTGAAGTTGCTTATCAGCTTAAGGAGATTTTGGGCTGAGACAATGGGGTTTTCTAAATATACAATCATGTCATCTGTAAACAGGGACAACTTGACTTCCTCTTTTTCTAATTGAATACCCTTTATTTCTTTCTCCTGCCTGATTGCCCTGGCCAGAAATTCCAACATTACCGTGAACAGGAGTGGTGAGAGAGGGCATCCCTGTCTTGGGCCTATTTTCAAAGGGAACGCTTCCAGTTTTTAACCATTCAGTATGATATTGACTGTGGGTGTGTCATAAATAGCTCCTATTATTTTGATATGTGTTCCATCAATAAGGAATTTATTGAGAGTTTTAAGCATGAAGGGCTGTTGAATTTTGTCAAAGGCCTCTTCTGCACCTATTGAGATAATCATGTGGTTTTTGTCTTTGGTTCTGCTTATATGCTGGATTATGTTTATTGATTTGTGTGTCTTGAACCAGCCTTGCATCCCAGGGATGAAGCCCATTTGATCATGGTGGATAAGTCTTTTGATGTGCTGCTGGATTCGGTTTGCCAGTATTTTATTGAGGATTTTTGCATTGATGTTCATCAGAGATATTGGTCTAAAATTCTCTTTTTTTGTTGTGTCTCTGCCAGGCTTTGGTATCAGGATGATTTTGGCCTCATAAAATGAGTTAGGGGGGATTCCCTCTTTTTCTATTGATTGGAATAGTTTCAGAAGGAATGGTACCAACTCCTCCTTGTACCTCTGGTAGAATTCGGCTGTGAATCCATTTGGACCTGGACTTTTTTTGGTTGATAGGCTATAAATTAATGCTTCAATTTCAGAGTCTGTTATTGGTCTATTCAGGGATTCAACTTCTTCCTGGTTTAGTCTTGGGAGAGTGTATGTGTCCAGGAATTTGTCCATTTCTTCTAGGTTTTCTAGTTTATTTGCATAGAGGTGTTTACAGTATTCTCTGATGGTAGTTTGTATTTCTGTAGGGTCGGTGATGATATCCCCTTTATCATTTTTTATTGCGTCTATTTGATTCTTCTCTCTTTTCTTCCTTATTAGTCTTGCTAGTGGTCTATCAATTTTGTTGATCTTTTCAAAAAAACCAGTTCCTGGATTCATTGATGTTTTGAAGGGCTTTTTGTGTCTCTATCTCCTTCAGTTCTGCTCTGATCTTGGTTATTTCTTGCCTTCTGTTAGCTTTTGAATGTGTTTGCTCTTGCTTCTCTAGTTCTCTTGTGGGCATTTACTGTTATAAATTTCCCTCTACACACTGCTTTAAATGTGTCCCAGAGATTCTGGTATGTTGTATCTTTGTTCTCATTGGTTTCAAAGAACATCTTTATT
>NW_012101743.1:909624-910329 GCF_000951045.1 Mandrillus leucophaeus
AATGTATATTCTGTTGATTTGGGGTGGAGAGTTCTGTAGATGTCTATTAGGTCCACTTGGTGCAGAGCTGACTTCAATTCCTGGGTATCCTTTTTAACTTTCTATCTCATTGATCTGTCTAATGTTGACAGTGGGGTATTAAAGTCTCCCATTATTATTGTGTGGGAGTCTAAGTCTCTGTCAGTCTTTAAGGATTTGCTCTTTGAATCTGGGTGCTCCTATGTTGGGTGCATATATATTTAGGATAGTTAGCTCTTCCTGTTGAATTGATCCCTTTACTATTATGTAATGACCTTCTTTGTCTCTTTTGATCTTTGTTGGTTCAAAGTCTGTTTTATCAGAGACTAGGATTGCAACCCCTGACTTTTTTCGTTTTCCAATTGCTTGGTAGATCTTCCTTCATCCCTTTATTTTGAGCCTATATGTGTCTCTGCACATGAGATGGGTCTCTCGAATACATCACACTCATGGGTCTTGACTCTATTCAATTTGCCAGTCTGTGTCTTTTAATTAGAGTATTTAGCCCATTTACATTTAAGGTTAATATTGTTCTGTGTGAGTTTGATCCTATCATTATGATATTAGCTGGTTATTTTGCTTGTTAGTTGATGCAGTTTCTTCCTAGCATTGATGGTCTTTACATTTTGGCATGTTTTTGCAGTGACTGGTACTGGTTGTTCCTTTCCATGTTTAGTGCTTCCTTCA
>NW_012101743.1:910802-921155 GCF_000951045.1 Mandrillus leucophaeus
CTAGGTTGGGGAAGTTCTCCTGGATAATATCCTGCAGAGTGTTTTCCAACTTGGTTGCATTCTCCCCGTCACTTTCAGGTATACCAATCAGACATATATTTGGTCTTTTCACATAGTCCCATATTTATTGGAGGAGGTTTTGTTCATTTCTTTTCACTGTTTTTTCTCTAAACTTATTTTCTTACTTCATTTCATTCATTTGATCTTCAATCACTGATACCCTTTCTTCCACTTGATTAAATCGGCTACTGAAGCTTGTGCATGCATCACATCATTCTCATGCCATGGTTTTCAGCTCCATCAGGCCATTTTAGGACTTCCCTACACTGTTTCTTCTAGTTAGCCATTCATATAATCTTTTTTCAAGGTTTTCAGCTTCTTTTCGATGGGTTCGAACACCCTCCTTTAGTTCAGAGAAGTTTGTTATTACCAATCGTCTCAAGCCTTCTTCTCTCAACTCGTCAAAGTCATTCTCCATCCAGCTTTGTTCTGTTGTTGCCGAGGAGCTGTGTTCCTTTGGAGGAGAAGAGGTACTCTGATTTTTAGAAGTTTCAGCTTTTCTGCTCTGGTTTCTCCCCATCTTTGTGGCTTTATCTACCTTTGGTCTTGATGATGGTGACATACTGTTGGGGTTTTGGTGTGGATTTCCTTTCTGTTTGTTAGTTTTCCTTCTAACAGTCAGGACCCTCGGCTGCTCAGCTGCAGGTCTGTTGGAGTTTGCTGGAGGTCCACCCTAGACCCTGCTTGCCTGGGTATCACCAGTGGATGCTGAAGAACAGCAAATATTGCAGAAAGGCAAACGTTGCTGCCTGATCCATCCTCTGGAAGCTTCATCTCAGAGGGGCACTAGGCTGTATAAGGTGTCAGATGGCCCCTGCTGGGACTTGTCTCCCAGTTTGGCTACTCAGGGGGTCAGGGACCCACTTGAGGAGGCAGTCTGTCTGTTCTCAGATCTCAAACTCTGTGCTGGGAGAACCACAATTCTCTTCAAAGCTGTCAGAAAGAGATGTTTAAGTCTGCAGAAGTTTCTGCTGCCTTTTGTTCAGCTATGCCCTGCTCCCAGAGGTGGAGTCTACAGAGGCAGGCAGGCCTCCTTGAGCTGTGGAGGGCTTCACCCAGTTTGAGCTTCCTGGCCACTTTGTTTACCTACTCAAGCCTCAGCAATGGTGGACGCCCCTCCCGGAGCCTCGCTGCAGCATTGCAGTTTGATCTCAGACTGCTGTGCTAGCAGTGAGCGAGGCTCCATGGGTGTGGGATCCTCTGAGCCAGGTGTGGGATATAATCTCATGGTGTGCTGTTTGATAGGGTTGTTGGAAAAGCACAGTATTAGCGTGGCAGTGTCCCGATTTTCCAGGTACCATCTGTCACAGCTTCCCTTTGCTAGGAAAGGGAATTCCCTGACCCCTTGTGCTTCCCGGGTGAGGCAATGCCCCACCTTGCTCCGTGGGCTGCACTCACTGTCTGACAAGCCCCAGTGAAATGAACCTGGTACCTCAGTTGGAAATGCAGAAAACACCCATCTTCTGCATTGCTCACACTGGGAGCTGTAGACTGGAGCTGTTTCTATTTGGCCATCTTGGAACCCTATTGTGACTTTTTATCTTATCCTTGTCCAACCATCTCTTCAGCATGATGAGATGTGGATCATAAGAAGTGATGTTTCTATCCCTAGTTGTCTGCAAACCAGAGACAGCAGAGCACACTGTATTACCAAGTTTCTAAACTGCCTGTAGGCTGCCAGATGGTTTGGTATCTCTATCACTTAACTCAAAGTTCATATGACCACAATTAAGTCAAATCTCTGACTTAGGAAGCCATGGGAAGCAGCAGGCATGGCTTGTAAAAACTACATGGTAACTATAGAGTTGCATATGCCTGAAGCAAGAGATTATTGAGGAAGAAATAGAACCAAACAGGTAATAGTCTGACAAAAAGACTGAGATTCTTAGGAAAAGTAATATACTTAAAACCAACTATACAAATGAGGGAATTGGAAAATATACACACAGACTCCCAGAGAAAATTCATACGCATGAAGGCCTACAAACACCTTAAACCTTAAGATTGGATTGATTAGTGAAGGCTTTCACCTGCTCTGGGTCAATCTACAAAGACTGGAATAGATGACTGCTTTTTCAAATGTACAGTTTTCAATAGAGAATGACAAAGCATACCAAGAAACAGGAAAACATGTCCATTCAAAGGCACAAAATAATTTCAAAAACCCAAGCCTGAAGACAAAAGTTTTACACTTAGACAATACTTTAAAACAGCTGTGTTAAGTAGCCTCAAAGAACTAAGAAAAACATGGACAAACAAAAGAAATAAGGAAAACAATATATGAACAAATTGAGAATATCAACAGAGATAGGAAGTATAAAATATAACAAAACAACAATTTGGGAATTGAAAAACACAAACAACAAAACAAAAAATTGGCTAGAGGATTCAATATTATACTCAGATAGGAAGGAAGCAAAGCAAATGTGAAGACAGGTCACTTGAAATTATTGAGTTTGAGTAGCAAAAATAATAAATAAATAAATAAATAAATAAATAAATAAATAAAATGTGAACAGAGCCAAAGGGGCATGTGGAACATCATCAAGAAGATCATTATAACTATTATGAAAGTTCCAAAAAGAAAGATAAATGGAAAGTGAAGTTATTTAAAGAAACAATAGGTAAAAATTATAATGAGAAGAAAAACATGGATATGCAAATTCAAGAAGCTCAAGTGAATAAATAATAGCAAAATTATTCACAGTAGTCAAAAAGTGAAGGCAACCAGTGTTGGTGGACAGATAAATGGATTTTAAAAAGGCAATAAACTTGTAACATTTCTACTAAAAATATTCAAAAAAATTGAGAAGGGATTCATCCCTAACTCATTCTGTGAGGTCAGCATCATCCTGACACCAAAACATGGCAGAGACACAACAAGAAAAGAAAACTTCAGACCAATTTCCTGATTAACATCCATGCAAAAATCCTCAACAAAACACTGGCAAAGAAAATCCAGCAGCACATCAAAAAGCTTATCCACCACAATCAAGTAGGCTTTATCCCCAAGATGCAAGGTTGGTTCAACATACGCAAACTAATAAATGTGATTCATCACATAAATACAACCAAAGACAAAAACCAAATGATTATCTCAATAGAAGCAAAAAATCTTTTAATAAAATTTAATAATGCTTCATGTTAAAAACCCTCAGTAAATGAGATATTAAAGGAACATATCTCAAAATAATAAAAGTAATCTATGACAAACCCACAGCCAGCATCATAATAAATGGGCCAAAACTAAAAGTATTCCTTTTGAAAATTGGCACAAGACAAGGATGCCCTCTCTCACCACCTCCATTCAACATAGTATTGGAAGTGCTGGTCAGAGAAATGAGGCAAAAGAAAGAAATAAAAGGCATCCAAATAAGAATGGCAAAGTATCCCTGTTTGTGAATGACAGGATTCTATATCTACAAAGCCCCATAGTCTCAGTTCAAATGTCCCTTAAGCTGATAAACAACTTCAGCAAAGTCCTAGGATACAAAATCAATGTACAAAAATCCTAGCATTCCTATAAACCAACAACAGCCAAGTCAAAAGCCAAATCAGGAACACAATCTCATTCACAATTGCCACAAAATGAATAAAATACTTAAAAATACGCCTAACCAGAGAGGTGAACAATCTCTACAATGATAACTACAAAACACGACTCAAAGAACTGAGAGACGACACAAATAAATTTAAAAAAAAATTTCATGCTCATGGATAGGAAGAATTAAAATTGTAGTATTGGCCATAATACCCAAAGCAATTTGTAGAATCAATGTTATTCCTATCAAAATGTCATTGACATTCTTTACATAACTAAACAAATCTACTTTGGAATTCATATGGAACCAGAAAAGAGCCTGACTAGCCAAGGAAATCCTAAGAAAAAATAACAATCCTACAGGCATCATGCTATCTGGCTTCAAACTATGCTACAGGGCTACAGTAACCAAAACAGCATGGTACTGGCACAAAAACAGACATACAGACTGATGGAACAGACAAGAGAACACAGAAATAATGCTACACACCTACAACCATCTGATCTTTGACAAAGGTGACAAAAACAGACAGTGGGGAAAGGACTCCCCATTCAGTAAATGGTGCTGGGATCACTGGCTAGCCATACATAAAAGAATGAAACTGGATCCCTTCCTTATACCATATCCAAAAATCAACACATGATGATCAAACACTTCAATGTAAAACCCAAAACTACAAAAACCCTAAAAGACAACCCAGGCAATACCAGTTGGGACACAGAAACAGGCAAATATTTCATGATGAAGATGCCAAAATTAATTGCAAACCAAAGCAAAAATTAACAAATGGGATCTAATTAAAGAGCTTCTGCACAGCAAAAACAAACAAACAAACAAAAACCTATCAACAGAATAAACAGACAATCTACAGAATGCGAGAAAATATTTGCAAACTATGCATCTAACAAAAGTTTAATGTGCAGCATCTACCATCTTGTAGATTTAAACAAACCTACAAGAAAAAAAAAAAAAAAACAGTAAAAAGTGGGCAGAGGACATGAACACTTTTCCAAAGACGACATAACATGCAGTCAACAATCATATGACAAAAAAACTTCAATGTCATTGATTATTAGAGAAATTTAAACCAAAACCATAATGAGATAGCATTTCACAGCAGTCAGAGGGCTATTACTAAAAAGTAAAAAAATAACGTGCTGGTGAGGTTGTAGAGAAAAAGGAACACTTATACACTGTTGCTGGGAACGTAAATTGGTTCAACCATTGTGAAGGACAGTGTGGTGATTCCTTGAAGACCTAAAGACAGAAATATCATTTAACTCAGCACTACCATTACTAAGTATGTACCCAAAAGAATATGTATCATATATATGAAGACACATGCATGTATTTATTCATTGTAGCACTATTCACGTTAGCAAAGACATGGAATCAATCTAAATGCCCACCAGTGATAGACTGGATAAAGTAAATGTGGTACATATACACCATGAAATACTATGCAGCCATAAAAAGAATGAAATCATATTCTTTGCAGGAACATGGATGGAGCTGGAAGCCATTATCCCTAGCAAACTAATGAAGGAACAAAAAACCAAATGCTGCATGTTCTCATACGTGGGAGCTAAAGAATGAGAATACACGGACACATGGAGGGGAACAACAGGCACGGGGGTCTACTGGAGGTTGGAGGGTGGAAGGAGGGAGAAGATAATAAAAAAATAGCTAATGAGTATAAGGCTTAATATCTGGGTGATGAAATATCTGTACAACAAACCTCCAGGACACATGTTTACCTATGTAACATACTTGCATATAACCCCAAACTTAAAATAAAAGTAAAACACAAACACACAAAAACAAAAAGCAACACATATATACAATGGGATATTATTCAGTCTTATAAAAGAAAGAAGTCCTGATACTTCAGCAGGAGTCTGCTACAGGAGTGAGGGGAGCCAAAAACAGCTCTATCTACTCTTTCCTGGAATCCCAAGTCCCTCCAGGTTTGGTCTTTGGAAAGTTCTCCCACAATATGGAAGAACTTTGAAGACATTATTCTAAGTGAAATAAACCAGTCACAAAAAGATAAATACTGTCTAATCCCACCTATATGAGGTACCTAGAGTAGTTAGATTCTTAGAGACAAAAGTAGAATAGAGGATTCCGGAGGTTGGAGTAAAAGGTGGGTATATGGGGAGTTATTGTTTAATGGGTACTAAATGTCAGTTATGGAAGATGAAATAAGTTCTGGAGGTGGATGATGATAATGGTAGCAAAACAATTTGAATACACTCAATGCTACTGAACTGTACATTTAACAATTGTAAAAATCCTAAAATTGATGTTATACATATTTCACCACAATAAAAAAGTATACAAAAAATAAATATATAAATCATATAGGCCAACCTGATAACCCCAAGGAGAATTTTAAAGTCATTTCTGACAGATGATTTTTCATCCTTGCTTGAATACTTTCCACTTACAACAAGTGCATGCAAGATAATATGATTTGGCTCACGTCCCCACCCAAATCTCACTTCAAATTGTAACCCCCACATGTCAAGGGAGGGACCTCCAATCTTCACATGTTAGGGAGAGAGGTGATTGAATCATGGAGGCCATTTCCCCCATGCTGTTCTCGTAATAGCGAGTGAGTTCTCACAAAATTTGATGGTCTCCTAGTGTTTGACAGTTCCTCCTTCACAGGCTCTCTCTCTCCTGCTGCCTTGTGAAGAAGGTGTTTCCTCTTTGCCTTCTAGTGTGACTTTAAATTTCCTAGGCCTCCCCAGCCATGTGGAACTGCGAGTCAATTAATCCTATTTCCTTTGTAAATTACCCACTTGGGTAGTGTTTTTATAGCAGTGTAAAACAGACTAATATACAAGATCTACCCAGTAAAGTTTTACTGAAATAATTTTTTTCTTTCAGCTTCTTATGCTCTTAATACTGCTTTATACAACAATTTTATTCATACTTGTGATAATGTCTTTCTTTTATCATTTATACCTATTAATTTAGTGCCACTGTGTTTTCCATAGAGTAGTAATTATCAACTGAATGTGAGTTTGTTTGTATGTCTATGGTGAGGGATTGTTTAGGTAGTCCTTTAAATCTGCATCAAAAACATTAAGGCTCTTCAAGAGAGCTGATTAGAGATGTTGGATGTCAGTTTTCCTCAGAAAGAAGAACCAAAGTTATAGATGAATAATCATAACTCAAATATAAGTTTAGGTGGTGAGTGCCAGAGGGTATCAAAGAACTCATAGGAAGAAGTTAAGATGCAGAAAAAGGAAGGAAGCAAAAGTTTGGCAGAGATCAAACCTGGAGGGACTTGGGGTTCCAGGAATGGGTAGACAGGGCTGGTTTTGGCTCCCCTCACTCCTGCAGCAGACTACCGATTTCTGAACTGTTGGAGAGACCTCCTTTCCTATCATGAACCCAAGCATGGGTGTGGGTAGCAATTTGGGAATTTTGTGAGGTCATTGCACTGTGCTGTCTGCTCTTGTAGGGTTGCCCATTGTCCTTTGAGACCTGAGGTGCAGTAGTAAGTGCCATACTCAGTGTGCACTTCTTGTGGGAGTCTGCCCTGCACAGAGAATCTCAACCCTTATATCTCCACATCACTAAATTCTCTGCAGACATTCCTAAGCATCTACTTGGATTGCTGCAGCCATATAGGGCTGTCTAGACCAAAGAAGCTACAGGATTCCCAGTGGTTTGGTGCACAGGGTATGCTGCTCCTTGGGAAAGGGAGAGTGCAGTTCACCAAGGGAGTATGCCTTGAACAAAGAAAATCAGAATGCATGCTCTCCTGGGCCCAATAGTTCCCTGCTTGTGGGCTGTAGGTGACTGGGCACCATCCAGCAGAGACACAGGTGCTATGCTGAGTGCTCCATGGGGAAGCAGAGTGGTTATTCCTCAGCATCCAAGCAGCCTCGGTGCTTGGGCAGAGTAGTGGAGAGGGAGAACTCTCCTTCAAACTGCTGACTGCTATGGAAAGAGCCATGACTGCTCCCCTGGAAGCATGGCATGGGTGTGCCTATGGATGTCCATCCCAGAGCTACTTTGGGTGTTCATGCCCCCACTAGTGGTGTACTCTTGCACAAAAGGTGGAGCCCCTTCTCTTCCCTACATAGAGTGGCAGTGTTCCTGCAGCAGAGAAAAGACTATCCATGAAGTTGTATGTTTTGGGCTAAAGAAAGTGGTTCTACCTCAAAGTCATTTTGGTTGAGAGCCATGGACAGATGTTTTCCACAGCTCTCAGCTACACTGTAGTCTGGAGAGTGATGGTTATGTCTGTTCAAACCAAGAGACAAAAGCCCCAGGAAAAGGGAGGGATAAGAAAATCATGTTCCTGCTTGCCCAGGATATGGAGCCAGTGCCACCCTTTCTCCAACCTTGGAAATCCTTGGTGCTTTTCACCAAAGCTACCCTGCCACCCAAAGGCTGGTGCTTCTGCTGGGCATTGGGATATCTAAGGGCAACCATGGCAGTCCAGCTCTGCCCAACTTGTCCCCACCTTAAGAAATGAGCAGTGAGCCGGGCGCGGTGGCTCACACTTGTAATCCTAGCACTTTGGGAGGCCGAGGCGGGCGGATCACAAGGTCAGGAGATCGAGACCACGGTGAAACCCCGTCTCTGCTAAAAATACAAAAAATTAGCTGGGTGTGGTGGCGGGTGACTGTAGTCCCAGCTACTCGGGAGGCTGAGGCAGGAGAATGGCGAGAACCCGGGAGGCGGAGCTTGCAGTGAGCCGAGATCGCGCCACTGCACCACTCCAGCCTGGGCGGCAGAGCGAGACTCCGTCTCAAAAAAAAAAAAAAAAAAAAAAGAAAAGAAATGAGCAGTGAACTCAGGGCATCAGGCATTCCATAGACCAGCCCATCAGGTGAGGTAACAGAGAACTCCTTCTGACAATCAAAGGTCAAGCAAATACCCATCTACTTCTGCCAGAAGGCTCTTACCTGCAGGTGTCACCTACTAGCTTGGAGGTCAAACAGCACAATCCAATACAAAATCTGCTGACTTAAATATACAGCACCTAGGACCTCTGACTCCACACCTCTGCAGGAGGTTTAGAACACACTCAAATGCACAGTATACCACTACTGCAATCAATATTCAAAGAAAAAAACAAACAACAACAAAAAACCCACCACAGTAAGGCTATCTATGTCCAAGGAAATTAGACAGAACTTTGCGCCCCTGAAAATACCCAAAAGCAAAGGCAAACGACCCTACTCAACATACATTACAGTTACACCCAAAACATAGAAAAACAGTCACATCCAAACAAAAGTAAATTCAAAAATAAGAAGTGGCTGGGCGCGGTGACTCACACCTGTAATCCCAGAACTTTGGGAGGCTGAGGTGGGCCAGTAATTCATGGTCAGAAGTTCGAGACCAGCCTGGAAAACATCATGAAACCCCATCTCTACTAAAAATACAAAAATTAGCAGAGCGTGGTGGCACATGCCTGTAGTCCCACCTACTTGGGAGACCGAGGCAGGAGGATCACTTGAACCTGGGAGGTGGAGGCTGCAGTGAGCTGAAATCACACCACTGCACTCCAGCCTGGGCAACAGAACCAAAATAAATAAACAAATAATAGGAAGTTTGTCCAAATGAGAAGGAACCAGCATAACATTTCCGACAGTATGAAAAAACAGGATGTAATGACATCCCCAAAGGATTAAACTAGCTCTCTAGCAATGGATTATAGTGAAAATGAAAATTCTGAATTGTTATAGAATTGAAAATATGAATTGTAAGGAAGCTCAACGAGATCCAAAGGCAAGTTGAAAATCAACATAAAAAATGGAAATCAATTCAGGATATGAATGAAAAATTTATTTTAAAAAACACCAAAATTTAATAAAAGCCCAGACAGAACTTCTGGAAAATAATTTATTGAAGGGATTATAAAATACAGGTGAAAGTTTTAACAACAGGCTAGACCAAGCAGAAGAAAGAACTTGAAGACAGGTGTTTCAAATTAATCCATCCAGACAAAAATAAAGAGAAGTTTTTGAAAAATGCACCAACTTTTCAAGAAATATGAGATTATGTAAGGTGCTGAAATCTATGATTCCAAGGTAATCCCAAGGGAGAAGAAAATAAAAGTCAAAAGTTTCAGAAATCTATTTGAGGGAATAATTGAGAAAAACTTCTCTGGTCATGCTAGAGATTTAGATATACACATAAGGGAAGCTCAAAGAACTCTTGAGAGATACAGTGCAAGACTAACTTTACTGAGGCATACAGTCATCAGACTAACCAAAGACAAATGAAGGAAAAATTCTAAAAGCAGGGAGAGAGAAGCATCTAATAAACGATAATAGAAATACTATCAGTGTAGGAGCAGACTTCTCAGCAGAAACCTTATAAGCACAAAGATATTGGGGTTCTATTTGCAGTCTTGTTAAACAAAGTAACATTCAGCCAAGTTTAGTTTGTATCCTGCTCAACTAAGCTTCATAAATAAAGGAGAAATAACATCTTTCTCAGACAAGCAAATGTTACAGTACAAGGCATGCTTAAAGGAGTTCTAAACATGGAAACTAAAGGGCAATACTTGCCATCATAAAACACATGACAGTATAAAACTCACAGTTCTGGGGATCCTGCATCTAAGATGGCCGAATAGGAACAGCTCCAGTCTCCAACTACCAGCGCGAGCAACACAGAAGACCGGTGATTTCTGCATTTTCAACTGAGGTACTGGGTTCATCTCACTGGGGAGTGCCGGACGATCGGTGCTGGTCAGCTGCTGCAGCCCGACCAG
>NW_012101743.1:928635-963662 GCF_000951045.1 Mandrillus leucophaeus
ACATGTACCCTACAACTTAAAGTATAATAATAATAAATAAATTTAAAAAAAAAAACTCACAGTTCTCATAAAGCAATAATACAATTGAAACTGCAAAGAAAGTAGGTAACAATTAACATTATGATAGGAACAAAATCTCATACATCAATATTAATTGAGAACATAAATTGACCAAATTCTCCACTTAAAAGATATAGATTGGCTGAATGGATTAAAAAATAAGACCCGATCAAATGCTGCTTTCAAGAAACCCACCCAACAAATAAGGACAGTTACAGACTCAAGGAAAAAGGATGGGAAAAGATATTCCACACAAACAAAAACCAAAAGCAAGCAGGAGTAGTTACACTTGTATCAGGTAAAACAGTCTTAAAATCAACAACAACAATAAAAAGACAAAAGAAGGTTATTACATAATGATAAAGGGTTCAATTCAACAAGAAGATATAACAATCCTAAATATAGATGCACCTAACACTGGCACACAGATTCATGAAACAAACACTACTGGACCAATGAAAAGAGATAAACAGTGGTAGAATAATAGTGTGAGACTTCAACACCCCACTGACAGCACTAAAAGATCACCTAGGCAGAAAATCAAAAAAGAAACTTTGGATATAAATGGGATTCTAAACGAAATGGACCTAAAAGACATTTACAGAGAGTACACTAAAACAGATTATATGTTAGACCACAAGACAAGTCTTACCACATTTTTAAAAATCAAAAGTATATCAAGTATTTTGTCAGACCACAATGGAATAAAAGTAGAAATAAATTTCAAGAGGAAGTCTCAAAACTATGCAAAGATATGGAAATTAAACAACCTGCTTCTGAATGACCTTTGAGTCTATGATAAAATTAAGGAAGCAATTAAAAAATTTATTGAAACAAATGAAAACAAAGATACAGCATTCCAAAACCTCTGGAATGTAGCCAAGGCAATGTTAAGAGGGAAGCTTATAGCATTAAATGTTTATATCAAAAAGATAGAATGATCACAAACTGACAACCTAATATCACACCTCAAGGAACTAGAAAAAAACAAAAAAAACAAAAAAAAAAACAAACCAAAGCTAGCAGAAGAAAAGAAATGACAAAGATCAGAGCAGTACAAAATAAAATTGAGAACAAAATGCAATACAAAGGATCAATGAACTGAAATTTGTTTTTTTTTTTTTTTGAAAACATAAACAAAATTGAAAGATGGCTAGCTAAAATAACCGAGAAAAAGAGGAGATTCTAGCAATCACAATCAGAAAAAAAAAATGAGATATTACAACTGGTACCACAGAAATAGAGACCATCAGAGATTACAGTGAGCATCATTATGCCAACAAACTAAAAAATCTAGAGGGAATTTATAAATTCCTGGAAGCATCCAATCACCCAATATTGAACCAGGAAGAAATAGAAATCCTGAACAGACCAGTAATGAGTAGTGAGGTTGAATCAGAAATAAAAATTCGCCCCCAAACAACAAAAAAGACAAGTTCACAGCCAAATTTTATCAGATGCAGAAAGAAAAACCGGTACGAATTCCACTGAAACTGTTCAAAAACATTGAAGAGGAGAGATTTCTCTCTAACTCATACTGCAAAGACAGTATTACCCTGATACAAAATCCAGGCAAGGAAACAACAACAAAAATAATACTATAGGCAAATATCACTGATAAACAAAGATGCAAAAATCCTGAACAAATATTAGCAAACCAAATTCAACAGCACTTCAAAAAGATAGTACATGATCAAGTGGGTTTTATTCTCAGATGCAAGGGTTGTTCAAAATACACAGATTAATAAACGTGATTCAGGACATAAACAGAATTAAAATTTAAATCATAAAACGTGATTCAGGACATAAACAGAACGTGATTCAGGACATAAACAGAATTAAAACAGAATTAAAACCATATTATCACCTCAGTAGATGCAGATAATGTGTTTTATACAATTTAGCATCATTTAAGATAAAAACTCTAAACAAACAAGGCATCAAAGGAACATATCTCAAAATAATAAAAGCCATATAAGCAGGGTGCAGGGGCTCATGCCTGTAATTCCAGCACTTTGGAAGGCCGAGGTGGATGGATCACAAGGTCAGGAGTTCAAGACCAGCCTGACCAACATGAAAAAACCTCATCTCTGCTAAAAATACAACAATTAGCCAGGCGTGGTGGCCCCCGACTGTAATCCCAGCTACTCAGGAGGCTGAGGCAGGAGAATCACTTGAACCCGGGAGGCAGAGGTTGCAGTCAGACGAGATCGCACCACTGCATTACAGCCTGGGTGACAGACAGAAACTCCTTCTCAAATAAATAAATAAATAAAAATAAAAACAAAAAATTAGAGCCACAAGTGAAAAACTCAGTCAACATCTTACTGAATGAGGAGATGTTGGTAGCATTCCCCATAAGAACTGTAACACAGCAAGGATGTCCACATTTACCACTGCTATTCAATGTAGTACTGGAAGTCCCGGCTAGAGTAATAAGTGAGACAAATGAATAAAAGTCATCGAGATTGGATAAAAGGAAGTTAAATTATCTGTTTGTTTATGATATGACCTAATACCTGGAAAATCCTAATAACTGCTCCAGAATAATCCTAGATTTGATAAACAACGCCAGTAAAGTTGGATGCAAAATCAATGTACAAAAATAGTAGTATTTCTATACACAAATTACTATCTAGCTGAGAACCAAATACGAATACAATTTCATTTACAATAGGTACAAAAAATAAAAGACCTAAGGATATATTTAACCAAGGAAGTACAAAATCTCTACAAGAAAAACTGCATCACACTGATGAAATAAATTCTATATGACACAAATAAATGGAAAATCATCCCACGCTCATGCACTAGAAGAATCAATATAATTAAAATGACCATACTTCCCCCCAAAATATAAAAATTCATACAATCCCTATCAAAATACCAATGTCGTTTTTCAAAGAAATAGATAAAACAGTCCAAAAATTCATATAAAACCAAAGAAGAGCCCAGATAGTCAAAACTATCCTAAGCAAAAAGAATAAATCTGAAGACATCACATTACCTGATTCCAAATTACATTACAAGGCTATCATAACCAAAACAGCATTGGTACTAGTATAAAAATAACCCAGAAATAAAGCCACATATTCATAGTTAAGTGAGCTTACACAAAGGGCATGCACTGGGGTAATGACACCCATTCCAATAAATGGTCCTTGGAAAATTGGCTAGACATAGGCAACAGAATGACACTGGACCCCTATTTGTCACCATGTACAAATATAATCTCAAGATGGATAAAAGACTTAAATGTCAGACCTAAAACTGTACAAATACTGGAGGAAACCCTAGGGAAAAAATTTCTGTACATTAATCTAGCAAGGGATCCATGATTCAGACTTCAAAAGCACCAGCAACAAAGAGAAAGACAAATGCACCAAAACCTTTAAAATACAAGTTTGCTATTTACTTTCCATATATTAATACACATATTTGTTTTGTATTTTAAAATACATCAAGCCGGGCGCGGTGGCTCACGCCTGTAATCCCAGCACTTTGGGAGGCCGAGGCGGGCGGATCACAAGGTCAGGAGATCGAGACCACGGTGAAACTCCGTCTCTACTAAAAATACAAAAAATTAGCCGGGCGTGGTGGCGGGTGCCTGTAGTCCCAGCTACTCAGGAGGCTGAGGCAGGAGAATGGCGTGAACCCGGGAGGCGGAGCTTGCAGTGAGCCGAGATCGCGCCACTGCACTCCAGCCTGGGCGACAGAGCGAGACTCCGTCTCAAAATAAATAAATAAATAAATAAATAAATAAATAAATAAATAAATAAATAAAATAAAATAAAATAAAATACATCAAAGAAGTCATAAACTGAAAGCACAAGAAAGTGGCAACCATTCATTTGTTAAAATAATTTTGAGGATCAATGCTTTAGGAAACTTTTTCTATTTCTTTGAGATAACAGATTTGCTCACTAGACTTGTAGCAATTTATTTATATATTTATTCATTTACTTTGTCTTTTTTAAGCTTTTCTTTTAGGGTCAGGATGCATATGCAGGTTTGTTACATAAGTAAATTGTGTGTCATGAAGGTTTGATATACAGATTATTTTGTCACCCAGGTAATAAGGACAGAACTCAATAGGTAGCTTTTTGATCCTCACCCTCCTCCCAGGTAGTTTTTTGATCTTCATTCTTCCACCAGGCTATATCCTCAATTAGACCTTGGTGTCTGCTGTTCCCTTCTTTGTGTTAATGTGTACTCATTGTTTCGCTCCCACTTAAAAGTGAGAACATGCAATATTTAGCTTTCTGTTTCTGCATTAATTTGCTCAGGATAATGGCTTCCAGCTCCATCCATGTTGCTGTCGAAGCCATGATCTCATTATTTTCATTGCTGTGTAGTATTCCATGGTATATATGAACCACATTAACTTTATGTAATCTACCATTGATGGGAATTTAGGTTTATTCCATGTCTTTGCTATTGGGAATAATGCTGCAATAAATAAACAAATGCATACATTTTAATGGTGGAACAATTTATATTCTTTTGAGCATATGCTCAATAATGGGATTGCTGGGTCAAATGGTAGTTCTGTTTTAAGTTCTCTGAGAAATTACCAAACTGTTTCCACAATGGCTGAACTAATTTACATTCCCACCAGCAACGTATAAGTGTTACCTTTTCTCTGCAATCTTGCTAGCATCTGTTATTTTTTGACTTATTAATAATAGCCATTTTGACTGGTGTGTGATGGCATCGCATTGGTTTTGATTTGGATTTCTATAATGATGAATATTGTTGAGTATTTTTATATGCTTTTTGGCTGCATCTATGTCTTTTTTGAAAGATGTCTGTTCATATCCTTTGCCCACTTTTTAATGAGGTTGTTTAATTTTTGCTTGTTGATTATTTCAAATTCCTTATTGATTCTGGATATTAGACCTCTGTCAGATCCATAGTTTGCAAATATTTTCTTCCATTCCGTAGGCTGTTTGTTTACTCTGTTGATAGTTTCTTTTGCTGTGCAGAAGCTCTTTAGTTTAAGTTCCATTTGTCAATTTTTGTTTTTGTTGCAATTGCTTCTGGAGTCTTTGTCATGAAATCTTTGCCAGGGCCAATGTACAGAATAATATTTCCTAGCTTATCTTCAAGGATTTTTATAGGGTTAGGTGTCAAATTTACATCTTTAATCCATCTTTAGTTAATTTTCATATGTGGTTTAAGAAACTGGTACAGTTTCAGTCTTCTGCGATCACTACCCAGTCATCCAAGTATTATTTATAGAATAGGGAGTCCTTTCCCCATTGCTTATGTTTGTCAATTTTGTTGAAGATATGATAGCTGTAGGTGTGCAGCTTTATTTCTGGGCTCTATTCTGTTTGATTGGTCTATGTGTCTGTTTTTGCACCAGTACAATGCTGTTTGACTCACTCTAGCCTTACAGTATAGTATGAAGTCGGGTAGTGTGATGCCTCTCTCTTTGTTCTTTTTGCTTAGGATTGCTTTGGCTATTCAGGTTTTTTTTTTTTTGTTGTTGTTGTTGTTTTGTTTGTTTTTTTGTTTTGGTTCCCTATTAATTTTAGAATAGTTTTTTTTTTCTAATTATGTGAACAATGTCATTGATAGTTTGATAGGAATAGCAATGAGTCTGTAAATTGCTTCTGCTTTGGGTACTATGGCAGTTTTAATAACATTGATTTTTTCTATCCATGAGCATGGAAAGCTTTCTATTTGTTTGTGTTATTTCTGATTTCATTCAGCAGTGTTTTGTAATTCTCACTGTAGAAATTTTTCACCTCCCTGATTAGCTGTATTCCTAGGTATTTGATTCTTTTTGTGGCTACTGTGAATCAGATTGCATTCTTTGTTTGGCTTTCAGCTTGGACATTGTTGGTGCATAGAAAAGCCACTCATTTTTACACACTAATTTCCTATCCGAGAAACTTGCTAAAGTTGTTTATCACATCTAGAAGCTTTTGGGAAGAGGCTATGAGGCTTTCTAGGTATAGAACCATACCTTCTGCAAACAGGGATAGCTTGACTTCCTCTCTTTCTATTTGGATTCCTTTTCTTTATTTCTTTTGCCTGATTGCTCTGGCTAGCACTTCCAGTACTGTGTTGAATAGGGGTAGTGAGAGTGAGCCCCGTTTTCTTGTTCCAGCTCTCAGGAAGAATGCTTCTAGCTTTTGCCTCTTCAGTATGATGGTGGCTGTGGGTTTGTTATAGATGGTTCTTATTATTTTGAGGTATGTTCCTTCAGTGCCTAGTTTGTTGAGGATTTTTAGCACGAAGAAATGTTGAATTTTAGCAAAAGCACTTCCTGCATCTATTGAGATGATCACGTGTTTTTTGTTTTTACTTCTGTTCATAGGAGGAATAACATTTATTGATTTGTGTATGTTGAACTGACAATGCATCCCAGGCACAAAGCCTACTCAATCATGGTGGATTAGCTTTCTGATGTTCTGCTGCACTCAGTTTGCCAGGATTTTGTTAAGGACATTTGCTTTTATGTTCATCAAGGCTACTGGCCTGACATTTTATTCTTGCTGCTGTTATGTCTCTGCTAGCTTTTGACAGCAGAATGATGCTGGCCGCCTCAAAAAATGCGTACGGGAGGAGTCCCCACTTCTCAATTTTTTGGGAATTATATTAGTAGAAATGGTACCAGCCCTTCTTTATACATCTGGTAAAAATTTCTTTGTAATCTATCTGACACTGAGCATTTTCTGGTTGGTAGACTTTTTATTACTAATTCAGTTTTGAAACTCATTACTGGCCTATTCAGGGATTCAGTTTTTTACTGGGAAGTTGTATGTTTCAAATAATTTATCATTTTTTTTCTAGGCTTTCTAGCTTTTGTGTATAGAGGTTTTCTTAGTATTCTCTATTTTTAAAAACATTCTGTGCCATTGGTGCTAACAGAATTGTCATTTCTGATTAGGTTTATTTGGCTTTTCAGTCTTTTGTTTTTCTTTATTACTCTAGCTAGTGGTCTGTCAATCTTATTTATACCTTAAAAATACCAACTTCTTGTTTCATTGATCTTTTGAACTTTTTTTTTTCATTTTCATTTCATTCAGATTAGCTCTGATTTCAGTTATTTATTCTGCTACCTTTGAGGTTCATTTGCTTTTCTGTTGTTATTTCTTCTATGTGTGATGTTAGATTGTTAATTTGACAGCTTTCTAACTTTTTGATGTGGGAATTAGCACTATAAAGTTTTACCTCAACATTGCTTTGGCTGTGACCTAGACATCCTGGTATGTTTTACCTTTGCTTATTAAATTATTTTTGAATTAATCAAAAAAGTCTTGATTTCTTCCTTAATTTCCTTGTTTATGGAAAAGTCATTCAGAAGCAGGTTGTTTGCTTTCCATGTAATTGTATGGTTTTGAACAATTTTCTCAGCATTGATTTCTATTTTGTGTGTGTGTGTGTGTGTGTGTGCGTGTGTGCTGTAGCACCACAGTGTGGTTGGTATAACTTGGGGACTTTTATTATGTTTTTTTGCTTTTCTATTTTTTTTTTTTTTCCTTTTGCTGAGAATTGTCTTATGGTCAATTGTGTGTTTGATTTTAGAGTATGTGCCATGTTAAGATGAGAAGAATGTGTAATTTGTTCCTTTTGGGCGGGGAGTTCTATAGATGTCTGTTAGTTTTATTTGGTCAAATGTTAAGTTCAGGTCCAGAATATCTTTGTTAGATTTCTGCCTCAATAATCTGTCTAGTACTTTCAGTGGAATGTTGAAGTCTCCCACTTCACTCCACTGTGTGGTTATCTAAACATCTTCATATGTCTCTATGAACTTATTTTATGAATCTGAGTGCTCCTGTGTTAAATCCATATATATTTAGGAAGGTTTTCTTGTTGAATTGAACCCTTTGACATTATGTAATGCCATCCTTCGTGATTTTTAAAAATGATTGTTGGTTTAAAGTCTGTTTTGTCTGAAATTAGGGTAGCAACCCTTGCTTTCTGTTTTCTGTCTGCTTGGTAGATTTTTCTTCATTCCTTTACTTTGAGCCTATGGGTGTCACTGAGACTTGCAGCAATTTAGGCAACTCACATTCCTCAATCCATTTTTCAGCTTTAAGTCTTTGCCAAGGTGGAAACCCTTCTAGTTGGTATATATTTTTCTAAACATCTGAAGTCCTCATTTTATTATTGTCATTGTTTGAACTACAAACAAGATGTT
This sequence comes from Mandrillus leucophaeus, assembly GCF_000951045.1. NCBI lineage: Eukaryota > Metazoa > Chordata > Mammalia > Primates > Cercopithecidae > Mandrillus > Mandrillus leucophaeus. The sequence goes on from NW_012101743.1 coordinate 936,851, forward strand.
TACTTTTTCAAAGACAGATACTTTTCAAGTACATTAATAGCCACCTTTGGCAGAAAGAACAAATGGAACCAAAGCATATTATATGTGTCTTAAGTATGATGTCTATAATTATAAATCTCATGGCTGGTAATAAGATGGCAGATACAATCTTTAAGAAGTAAGAAATAACTATATTAGTGTTTCTGAAAGACAATCCTAGGGGCCACCTGCAACCTAATCAGTTGGTGTGATTATTAAAATGTTGACTCTCAGGCCCCACATCAAACCTATTAAATAAGAACTTCTAGGAGTGGCAGTAGAGAAATTGTGCTTTTAAATGTAGGGACTCTTATTTCCACTAACTGTAAGAACAGTGATATAAATGTTAATACCTTGCTGTTTGGAATAATATAGATGTATGTTTGAATCCCATTTCTATCACTTAATGACTTTACTTTTGTTGGCCTCCACCCTACTCATGTCTTGTCAATTCCCAATTCATACCTCTCTTACACATTTGCTCTATTCCCAGCTTAATCTCATACTAATCTCTCACAGGTCAAAGCTGAGAATTTTTCAGTGAGAATTGCCTATTCACTATCTATGTGTATTCTTTCTAAGTCACCTCACTGAATGATGTCTCCTTTCTCACTGCACACAGACAATTGGTCTTAAGGGTAGCCATTTTGTTTCCTTCCTACACTCTAATAAAATGGCTGGTATTTTTTTTTTCCCCTATACATGACAAACATGTGGTTAGATTTTACTGTTTAAGTGAATCACAGGAAAAATTATTGTTGCTACTTGTTGATTCTGATTCCAACTCTTGTTACAACATCAAATTCATTGTACAATCTCAGGTACAAAATTTCAGAATAAAATGCTCCAGATATATCCAACTTATTCCATCCCAATATCCAACTCTCCTCTATGTACTCATGGACACCTCACTCCCACCCTCTCCCCTTTTCTTCCTTTAGCACCTCATTCTATACCATCACAAAACTACAGATTCCAGCTTTGTGCCTGGGGAATGGGATTCACGAGCAGCTTCATAGAGAAAGCAGTATGGATATTATTTATATTTATTTTTATTTTTTATATTTATATAAAACATATTTATATTATATAATAATTTATATTATTTATATTTAAGCTAATATTAAAGACTTGGCCACAATATGAGTTGTGTGGTGAGAAGTATTGTTAGGTGTTTTATGAATATCATTTTAGTGTTTCTCAAAATGTGGATCTTAAACATGCAGATTTCCCAGATCAATCCTAGCCTTAATGAAATAGAATCCCTGAGATGGGGGTTCAGGAACTTGTATCATAATACATCCTCAGGTGATTCAGATATACTTCAGGAGTCTGTATTATAGACTGCATAAAGTTAGCCTTACAAAAATCAAAGTCATAACATTTTGCATGCTCCCAGACACATGACTCATAATTTCAGCTGTGGTGAAAATATACCAACTTGCTCCCATTATTTATAAGAAAGCATTGCATTCTCTAATATGTTCTGTTTTCTTTTTTAGATGTTCTTGAGAAAGACAACTTGGTGTGCGGTTGGGAAATAAAGGAGTTAGGAAGACAACCACAAGTGGAGAAGAAAATGTATATTCTTTCAATGTAGCATAATGGAATGGTGAAAATATTTGAAAGGCTAGTTTTGGATAGAGAAGTTATTGTAACTTAATGCTCAGGCTTTGATGTAGGTATGAACGTCTATGTTGCATTTTCCCAGTTTGTTTTTGAAGGACCTCTAACAAAATGGCATTATATAGAAATGCACTGTATTTACATTGAATTTGAGATAAGTGAAAACTAATTGCCCTTTGAGCTAATTTGTAGTGGATTCATAAAAATGCTTTTTTATTCTGTAAAGGCTGTCAATATTCAAACTCCTCCAGCATACCATCTGTTCAGTCTTTGGTACATCTGCAAGTTCTATCTCAGTGACAGAGAGATTGGAGAGCTGTACAGCTTTAGAATATTTTATGAACATTAAGATATTGAAGTATTTTAAAAGTATATTACTACTGAAAATTGTCATGATTTTTGTTCTCTAAAATGCAGGCATTTTAGTCAATGAAATAAAGTAATATTCGTATAGTTGCCACAGGCTCTGTTAATATTATTTATCTTAATTAAGAAATTATAGCTGTTACTTTTCTTCATTGGACATTCTAGTTGGAATGATTGATACACCTTACAGACAACATTCTGATTTTTATCAAAGTTTGTAATTTATTAATCACAAAACTCCAAATATGATTTAATTGCATGTTTCTATTTGCAGCTGAGTTTTTATAACTTTTAGGTGCTGATAGAATTCATTTTATAGGAAGATGTTATGGTTCCAATTTTACATGTTAAAGTTAGTATTTACATGTATTTTGTCCCTTAGACAAAGGAAAGCACATTTGTTCCAGGAGTTAAAAAATTTTCTCCACTAAAGGTCTGAAATTATTCAAATCACAGTATAGATTCTTGAGAAAATCCGTTGTCACAAGATATCTTATTAAATTAAGAATTGCAAGTTGTTAAATTCCCATGACGTTGTTTCCAGAGTTGAAAACTAAAAAATAATTTAATGATTGAGTCATTAAAATGAATTTTATTGCTAAATGTTCAATATTTCAGAATTGGCCTGTTATCTATTTATTTCCTGATGGTTGATACTATTTTATTTTTATTTTTAAATTTTGTGGGTACATAGTAGGTGTATATGTTGATGGGGTACATGTACATGAAATGTCTGATCCTTGATAGTAAAACAAGGATAACATCAACATTGTGTTACAGATTTTTTTTTCTCCTTGATGTTACCAAAAAAAGCATGCATGCAAAAATAATGTTCTGATATTTAAAAGATGATTTGAGGTACTGTGTTTAATACAATATAAAGTGGATAAACTTAGAAATTTTACTGTGGCTGCTATTAATTGTTGACCCAATTTACCAGCTAGTGAAATGAGTTAGAAATCAAACTTCTTGAATCAGTGTGAATGAATAGAACCTGTCTGTTTCAGAGCACGTCTTCTTACAGGAAAGTCAACAGATTCTTCAGGGAAAATGTTTCATAGATGCTATTAAATATACAGAGCTGAATTTCTTCCTTATTGACATGTTCTTAAACTAAATAGTTTTTATTTATTCTTGAAGGTTGAACCAGCTCCCCTTTGATAAAACATCAATGACAAGATTACTTTTGATGAAATGCCGAGCACTTGGTCAAAATATTGAGTGTAAATTAGTGTAACCATTGTGGAAAGTGGTGTGGCAATTCCACAAAGAGCTAAAAATCAGAACTACCATTGAACCCAGCAATCCAAGTACTGAGTATATACCCAAAGAAATATAAATCATTCTATCATAAAGAGATATGCACTCATATGTTCTTTGAAGCACTACTCACAATAGCAAAAACATGGAATCAACCTAAATGCATCACTGGTAGACTAGATAAATACCCATCTATGGTACACCATGAAATGCTATGTAGTCATATATAGAATAAGATCATGTCTTTTGTAAGAACATGGATGGATCTGGAAACCATTATCCTTAGCAAACTAGTGCAGGAACAGAAAACCAAATAACACATCTTTTCTGAAGTGGGAGCTAAATGATGAGAACAACATGGACACACGGAGGGGAACAACAGACACTGGGACCTACATGAGGGTAGAGGGTGGGAGGAGGAAAAGATTAACAAATTAGTGCTAGGCTTAATACCTGGGTGACAAAATAATCTGTACAGTAAACCCCCGTGATACAAGTTTACCAATATAATAAAGCTGCACAGGTACTCTTTAACTAAAAAGTTAAGAAAATTCTATAAAAATAATTGTTCATAAGTGTAAAATAGGTCTAAGGGCAAAGGAGAGAGAGAAAGGAGGGGCTGTTGTGCAACTAGATGGAAAAGCAGTTTCTATACACAGTGGTTTTTCTTGTGGACAACAAAGGAGAAAATGTCACTTAGAGCCACCTAATGAGGGTATGATGGACTCTAGCCTTCCTAATATGTATATTTAGACATCATGGCATTAGTAAGCATTAGTACACAGCATTCCTGGTAACTGAATGCTGATTTTCAAAGTGCCCTTGGCTTCCAAATAGCTAAAAAGGCATTGGTGAGCAGATGTCCATTGTGTGATGAAAAGTCTAATTGTATTTGCCTTGTCTAAGAGAGAGACAGCCAGGACAGTCAGGTAGGTCAAAGAATGTGGGCAGGACTTACATATTGCGTCTGAAGAGAAAACTTGGAAAACTCAGTTGGATAGCTAATGAGACAACTTACAGGCCTCAGGCTGGGTCTGTGTCTGCAAAATAATTAAGGAAAGGCGAGAATTGAAGGCTTAAATCAGAAAACGCAGGCCCACAAACCTTCTGAACACTATCATAGAACACAGGAGCATTGAAACCAGTCAGAACTGTGCTTTTGGATTCCAGCTATAGCATCTAAAAACTATGTGAAATTGGAGAAACTAATTCACCTCTTTAAGCTTTAGTCCTCTCAGCCATAAAATGATGATGATAATCATACCATAGGTTGCTGTGAGGATTGTGTAAAATAATGTATATACAAATAGCACTTAGTATATTGTTTGGTTCATAGTAAGAGCTCAAAAAATACTAACAGTTTTTAGCAGTTATCTAAACAATGAAGGCAAATGTGTTTGGGAGGGTCTCTTCCATTTGATTCCTTGAGGCAGAACCTGAGATAGGGATTATTTGGGAATGATACAAGTGGCAATTTCAGGGCCACCTCCCACTATGCTTTAATAGAATCAAAAATGATTTTGAAAGCTGATTGTACACATCTGTTCCCAACTCTGTATTGGGGGATGTTATGTTGATAGCTGGAAACCAGCTATGGTAGGCTGTGTTTACATCATGGAAACCAGCAAATGCTATAATCACCCTTGCTCACACTGTCCCTCCAGCTAATTGTTAATCATTTACTAACACGTTATTCAATGTAACTAAATAAGGGAAAGATATTTTGAAGCTTGATGCCCACACACAATTTTGAACGTAGGGTAAAGGCGGAATTGACACAGGTCCCAGATGTCTAGAAACAGCTAAAAGACACAATGGCTTTCTTAATATATACAAATATTTCCCTAAGTACCTAATTTTGAATGTATCACACTCAATCACTTTTGTTTTTATTACTCACTCTTTCACCACACTCTGTTGATAATAATCTGGTCCTAGCAATGGATTGGACTGCTGCAATAAAATGAATTTTAACAATACACCACAAAGATTCAGCTGGACAAGAGTACAAATCTGACTCAACAATCCAACGTCACTCAGAGGGACAATGAAATAGTGTACACCACAGTTGATTTCCCCAAAAGGATCCTATACACTGACCCAAAAAGACAGTTCAAAGTCTGTGGCACTACTTCCCAAACTAAGTAATTAAATTCACTAGAAGTATTTTGAAGCCATATTTAGGACCCTTGCAAATTATTCTAATTCACTTTCTTGTAGACAACTTTATACAAACAGTTACAAACTGGGTCAGACTGGGAATGTCGTAAAAATAAGCCTCAAGGATTCCTTTTAGTGCTTAAACACAATAATTTAAAATAAAAGGTTTCTTAAAAAAATTTCCAAATCCCCAACCATCACCTCACTGTTTGGGGAAAATAAAAACAAAACAAAAGAAAAAAATCACTGAATCTTATTTTCCAGATTTACTAAGTCTCCTCTGGGAGTTAAGAGGCATTTAGAATAAAAGCTTCCCCACCCCAACTACATGTCAGGCATTGAAAGAATAAGAAGCTGCTCAGCTTCATCAAACAGCCAATGGTACTGATGGATTACACTGCCAGGTATCCTAAATCTGATATAAAAAAACCACAAGCAGCAGATTTTTAAAGTTTCCCTGAAACTCTTGGAGCAATACGTTCTGAACCTACAAGCAGTCTGACATTTGGATGGATCTTTACATTTATTCATGACATTGGATACAATGGCATTATTGATACAAATTAGGATAAATAATACTGAATACAAAAGTAAGTATGTTTGGGGTTATTTTAATAACTTATTGGTTGGCTATATTTTTAATCATACAAACAATATATGCCCATGTTTTAGAAAAAATAACATTATAATATTCTTCAATTATTCTTCTGGCCAGCCATTACCAATTCTTTAGGACTCAGTTTCCCTGTGACCTCTGCTGACTTTCCTTTTGTAAGGCACCCCTTCTTATTTCTACTGTTCACCATTGTGGTTCTTTCTTTTTTTTGTTCTTTGTTATTCATTACAATTTGTAATTAATTCATCTAACATATCTCATAAAACCTAAAATGGCATTGTTACTAACATCTTTATTTTATGAGTCACTAGGAAAGGAAAGGATTTGTAATTAAATTGATAGAGTGCTTTATTATCATATGAATTTTGCAATGCCACCTTCATAATGTAAACTTCATGGTTGCAGTGATTGTTTCTGTCTTTATCACTGTTGAAGTTTTAGTGCCTAGCACAGTGCCAGGCTCAGTAAGTGTATGTTGAATGAGTGGATCGGGTCATGTTAATCATACTGTTATGTATCATTCCATGTCAGTACATTGTTTGCAATATTTTTATAGTATTTATTTCTAACGTTTGTATAGTATCCTGCTCTATTTATTTAATCACTCCTTTTTGATATATATTAACAGTGTTTCCAATTTACCTGCTATTAAACAATGTTCAATGAGTATCTGTGTACATACAATTTGGGTATTAGTGTAGGTATGTCTCTAAGATAAACTCTTAGAATTGGAATTGTTGAGTCAGAAAGTACACCTATTTTTAATTTAGATATATTGATGAATACAGGATTTTGTTTCTGTTCTTTGAACACACAGTATAGAAGAGATGTTCTTACCATAAGAGTTATGTTTGAGCAGCCTATGTGAACATTTTCCACTTTTATAGTGTTTCTACTGAGTCTCAAGGGGTAACTATTCATCTAGCTTTGTTAAAGACATGCTCCAAGATGTTCTATGTTTCACCAACATCTCTGCTTTGGAAGAGACTAGGTAACACCTACTTCCTTAAATCTATCCTGTACACTATCACCAGATTAATCTATTCAAACACTGTTTTCATCACATTAATCTCTTATTGGAAAACCTGTATTGGTTTGAGATTATGCACAATTTTGAATGTTTTTTTTTCATACTTTTCTGTTTTCCAAATGTACTAGTATATACATGTATTGGTTTTATACTTTATAAATATTATAAGTAAATGAAAGAAAGTAGCAGTTTCTATTGCTTGAAAGCCAATAGCAAATCAGTATAAATGTATTTACTTCTCTAACCAAAAAGGAAAAACTCTAAACCGTGTGTGTGTGTGTGTGTGTGTGTGTGTGTGTGTGTGTGTGCATTTCTAGTGACTTCCCACATTGCCAAGTTTAAAATATCTCAGCCTGATATACAAGGCTTTCCATGTTCTATTCTCAACATAAATTTCCACGGTTGTCACTGATCAATCACCTTTGTGAACTCTTTATTCAAGGAAAATTAATCTGATCATGATCTCTGCAACATGTCTTCCATTGTAGCTTTCTTTCTTCACATAATTTGCCTGACCACTTAGAATCTTTATTCCTCTTCTTCACTGTAAATTCTAAAAATCTCTATAGGCTGAAATAAAATTCTATCACTTTGGAAAATATCTGTCTTTCATTAGTTTACTGTGAAAGCTTTTTTTTTTTCATCATGTGAGATAACACTAAGTTGACAACTATTTTATACAGAAAAATTATTTGTTAGTTTTTCATATCTGTAAATATTGTCCAAATAATTATGAAAACCTAAAGCTGCATTGTTTAATAGTCACATGTGTTTGTTTACATTTTAAATTTATCTGAATTTAAATTAATGAGTTATTAGCTTATCACTAACTTAGTCAAGCAGAGGCTTTAGCAGCCACACATGACCAAAACTACAGACTTTACAGAATGAGTTCAGAAATACCACTAAGCAAAGAAACAACAGCAGACCATAGTGGGGGCTGGGGGGAACATGATTTCCAGAGTTACCACATTATATTACTTAACATTTTCAATTTTAACTCAAAATATATAAAACACTCAGAAAAATAAGAAAGCATTGTTCATACACAGTAAATAAAATAGTAAATAAAAACTGTCCCCTAGGGAGCCCAGACATTGGACTTACTAGACAGAGATTTTAAATCAGTTATTTTAAATATGGTCAAAATACGGTAATTGGAGGAAGTAATGTCTAAAAAACTAAATGAAAGTATAAAACCAATGTCTCTCTGCATAGAAAATATTAACAAAGAGAAATAAATTATTTTTAAAAGAAATACCAGGTAGAAATTCTGGCATTGAAAAGTATAATAACTGAATTAAAAATTTGACTTGAAATAGTCAACAGCATCTTTGAGCAAACAGAATCAGTGAACTTGAAAATAAGTAGAGGTTATGCAATATAAAAATTAGAAAAAATAATGAGGAAAAATAAATAGCGCCTCAGAGACCTGCAGAACAACACAAAATTACTAAGATACACACAGTAGGATTTCTGAAAGCAGAAAAGGAAAAGAAGAAAGCAGAAAGAATATTTCAAAAAATTATGGCTGAAAATATCTTAAATTTCATGAAAATATTAATGTATACATCTAGGAAGGTGAGTAAACCCCAAATAGCACAAATAAAATATAATTTAAAATAAGTCCTCAGTTATGCTAATTATATTTCAAGTGTTCAATAGCCACATGTGGGTAGTGGCTAACATGTTGAATATTGCAGATATAGAAAATTTTCATAATTGCTGGAAGTTCTATTTGATAGCACTGACCTAGCATATAAAACTTATACATTGACATTTGTTGTTCTCTAGTTCCCAGGTTCTGAATATCTCCAATCCACTTATCTATAGCCACTCATACACACACACACACACACACACACACACATCTATAAGCTCAGCCTTGTTTCTAGAACAAATTATATCTATTATATCAGCAAGAATTTTAGGAACTTTACTTTGTGCCACAAGACACAGTATTGAGTTACTCTTTCTCAAAATCCCATCCTTGCCTTGTGCTCTATTTTTGGTTACTGAGTTTCTAACTTGCTTTTAGAGCAAAGTGGCCATCTTGAGTCCTTTGTTATTGTTGTTGAATTCCTATTTACATTTGTTTCATGTGCCAAAGTACAGTTCCCTGCCTTATTAGAGTTTAGGATCATAGTTCCTCTATGACTGAACTCTGCTTTTCCATTGCCAATTTCCTACACATGGACTAAAAACCTTCAAAACTAAAGCTCAAAGCTGGAGCTGCTAATTTCTGTTCACGTCTTTATTAAACATTAATAATAGGAGAGTGTTCTCAATAAATTCCAGACACAGCCTAGCTGCCGTAATTCTCACTATATCTCTGAAATATTAATTATATTACTTTTATTTTAGACATATGGAACTTGAAGCTCAGAGAGATTATATAACGTGTCTAAAGTCATCCAGTGAATAACTGACAGATTTGGAGGTTTAATCATATTCATGTGGCTCCAGAATCCATGTATCTTCTACCATTCTGTATTCTCAACATCAAAGACTAGCTCTTGATAGTATATTCTAAGCTAGTGACCGGTGTCATGTAACCAGACACAATCTTTTACATAGTTATGTAGCAGACATCCCTTATTCCAATAATCTGCCTCAATTGTTGCCTCTTCCAATTTGGAGTTGCTTATTGCTGTCTTTGTCCCACCTACTTCATTACTTCCTGATAAATCCTTGATGTTGACTGTGGTAGTAAAGTAATTGCCTGTGATCTGAATATCATGCTTTGTTTGTTGAATTGGACTTCTTTGCAGGACCTACATTTGAGTTTGCCTCATCAGATCCTACTCTAATACAAGGGAGACATCTAGTTCCCTGACCCTAATCTCCCTCAGTCCTTTCAGTATTAATGTCATTAAATAAATCAAATGTGGTCTAAATATAATACTGCTTGGCCCAGAGCCTCGTACATTGTAGGGATAAATAGATATTTGAGGTTGTAATGCAAATAGTGAATTCTTAATATGAAATGTTAAAAATGTGCATGCAATAAGTCTTAATTGCTCAGATACTTTCAGGTGTGGATGTCCCCTATGTGGTAGAAATATCCTCGGAATCAAAAACGGAAGCATTAAGAAGTAACTTAGAATCACGGAGGAGGATGACACTTGAGGCAAGCTAAACACAACAAATAATAAAAATAAAGACTATTGTTTTATTTATTGCTGTTAATAATATTAGTAATATAAATTTGAGAAGAGGATAATAAGCTACCATTTGAGTGGAGAATATATCTCAAACATTATGGTATGTTCTTTACATATATTATATTTAATTTAACCTCCCAATACTGAAACATAAGTTAGTAAGTCATATCTTTTTTCTAAACAAAAGTTTAAATACCTTAACCAATTTCACAAAGTAACTCCAGAATCTCTGCAAAAAATAAATTTAGGAGTGGTAAACAAAAGAAAGAATAAAGGGACTTGTCTTGAAGTTTTACTGGCAGAGTAACACATTGTCTTTGATTATGGGTGTAACTTTAATTGGTGGCTAATAGGAATTATGGGCAGTGGGAGGCAGAGATAAAAGCACTGCTGCTGCTAAACTAGTAAACTGTGCGCTAGGATTTCCATATAGATTGTCTGAATTCAAACTCGGAACTATAGCACAATTAAAATTCCACTCAAATATACATTTCAAATAGGAATTCCAACACTGTCCCCTGGGAGGTGAGTCCTGTGATCTGATCAGAGTTTCATCTCTAAGGTACAGGTTATTTCAGGAGTAATTTCAATCTGGAGCATCTATGTTTTAATAAAGCAGTGGCACTTTTTTGCAAAACAATCGACACAATCCTTCAGATTTATGTTTGCAGAGATTTTAGGTCATTGTATCCAGTGGTTTTCCTTGGCTGCCCATAGGCCGTGAATGATCTTTGAAGAGGTCTTTCTTGATTCACCCATTAGTATGACTTCTTATTTCCTGTCCCCCAAGAACATCCAGCTGACTGATAACTTCCACAATGCAGATGATTTCTGCATCTGTCAAGAGAGCTCTGCAGAAGGAGACTGAGATGGCTGCTATGTTCCTTTATTGATGACTGACCAAATTGCCTATCAACAATGTCACCTGTCAAGGCAACTATCAAATAAGACAAACTATGAGAATTTAGAAAAGTTTCCAAAGAAGGAAAGCAGTTCAAGTCTTTAGTTAGAGAGATCATCTCACTTTTGTCTCTCAACTTACAGGGCCTGGTGCTGTGTGAGAAGTGAAAATTTCCTTAGCGAGCAAGTTATTGTGCGAGGTCTGCCCATTAACTGATTGCTGAACAAGTGACAACACAGAATCCCTATGGGTTTTGGAACTGTGCTGATTTCAGATTCTCTTTGTGCTATAGCATTCAAACTATAAAAAGGTACATGATGAGTTAGGTCATATACGCATTTTTATTTTTATTTTCACTGCTTATCCAAACATAGAAAAGCAAATGCTGCAGACTCATGCCGTCTGCTTATTTGCCACTGGTGGAAAGTCCTCTCAGTACCTACAGAGGTGCTAATGCTTAAGGAGGAAGCACAGAGGGTTCAGATATAGATTGATACCAATGAATGTTCTAATACATAATTCAAAATCTCTTCCTGAAGTGTCCTTAGTGATTCAAAATAAAAGAAAGCTACAATGGTCTTTCAACAGCTGTTTCTGTCTGGTGAAAGCTAGATGGCCACATTGTGCTGTAGGGGAGTGATTTCAATCAGACAAAGGAGTTTGTGCTTCCCTGTAGTTTCTCAGTGATATTCATTTTTAAAATGAATGTTTAGTCTTTCAGGCCACAGAATGTTCAATTGAACAAATTCTAAGTTGTTTATTGAAATGTACTACAATGACCTAAAAGATATAGTAATTATCAAATGGGAATGCCTAGATACAAAGGAAGATAATGCAAACTGAATTAAAAATACAGAAAAATGGCTTCCAGGCAAAAGAAATGCAGGAAACTCTCCCCTCTCCCAAGGTTGACACTACTTTAGGTCTCCTTTCTGTGTGAAAAGGATTTGCACTAGGCTGAGTTAAAGCAGGGCTTTTTACACTATAATGATGCCTTTGCTTTCCTCAGTTCCTTAAAGCTGAGTTTTATTGGTGCTTCCATTAGGCAAATATATGCCCCAGCTCCTGACTGAGACAGAGAGTTTAGCTGTAATCTAAGCCACAATCATCACTGTGGCTTAGGAGTAAGCTACCATCCCAGTCTGGATTTTAGTCACAAGTTTGGGGTTCCTAAATTGTTTTCCAGTTATACTTGACTACCACATATGCCCTTAATTTTGTGTCTAAAGGTACTTATGTACCTAGTTTGCCCCAAGATTCCAGCTTTCCTGACTTCAAATTATATGAAAGAGGTATAGTAACCAAAACAGCATGACACTGAAAAAACAAAACAAAACAAAACAAAAAACAGACACATAGACCAATGGAACAGAACAGAGAACTCAGAAAAAAATTTACACACCTACAGAGAAGTAATTTTTGATAAGGGTGCCAAGAACTTACACTGGGGAAAAGAGTCTCTTCAGTAAATGGTGCTGGGGAAGCTGAATATTTATAAGCGGAAGAATCCTTATCTGTTGCTGTATACAGAAATCAAATCAAAATGGATTAAAGCCTTAAATCTAAGACTTTAAATTACAAAACTTCTACAGGATGTCATTGGAGAAAATCTCCAGGATATTGGTCAGGGCAAAAGATTTCTTAAGCAATACCCCACAAGAACAGGCAACCAATGCAAAAAATGGATAAATGGGATCACATGAAGTTATTATAAAAATCCTCTGCACACTAAAGAAAACGATCAAGAAAATGAAGAGACAATCCACAGAACGGGAGAAAATATTTGCAAACTACCCATGTGACTAGGATGAATAACTAGAATATATAAAGCCCTCAACTAATGCTATGGGAAAAATTCTAATAATCTGATTTAAGATGGACAAAATATTTAAATAGACATTTCTCAAAAGAAGATATACAAATGGCAAACAGGCTTATGAAAAGGTGATCATCAGAGAAATGCAAATCCAACCTGCAATGAGACATCGTTTCACCCAGTTAAAATGGCTTATAACCAAAAGTCAGGTAATAACAAATGCTTGTGATGTTATGGAGAAAAAGGAAGGCTCATATGGTGTTGATGGAAATGTAAATTAGTATGACTACTATGGAGAACAGTTTAGAGGCTTCTCAAAAAGCTATAAATACAGCTACTATATGATCCAGCAATCAAAGTGCTGGGTACATACCCCAAAGAAAGGAAATCGGGGTATTGAAGAGATACCTGCATTTCCATATTTGTTACAGCACTATTCACAATACACAAAATTTGGATGCAATCTGAGTGTCCATCAACAGATAAGTGGTTAAAGAAAATGTAGTACTTATACACAATGGAGTATTATTCAGCCATCAAAAAGAATGAGACCTCGTCATTTGCAACAACATGGATGGAACTGGAAGTCATTATGTTAAGTGAAATGAGCCAGGCACAGACAGACAAACATCACATGTTACCACTCATTTGTGAGATCTAAAAATCAAAACAATTGAACTCATGGAAATAGAGAATAGAAGAATGTTTACCAGTGGCTGGGAAGGATAGTGAGGGGTCATTGGGGAGGAGGGGATAGTTAATGTGTACAAAATTGAAAGAATGAATAAGATCTAGTATGTAACAGCACAACAGGGGGACTATAGTCAACAATGTTTTAATTGTACATTTAACATAACTAAAAGAATACAATTGGATTGTTTGTAACAGAAAGGATATGTGCTTGAGGGAATGGATACTCAATTTTCCATGATGAGATTATTACACATTGCATTACTGTACCAAAATATCTCATATGCCCCATAAATATGTACATTGACAATGTACTCACAAAAATTATAAAATTACAAAAAATCCAACCTGTATTTTATATACTCATTGATAGTATACATTGATAGTATACATACAGCTGAATATTTTGTGTATGACATAATAAATGGTGTTACCACATAAAGTTGAAAATAATTAAATTTAAATTTCAGATAAACAACTTTTTTTTTTCTTTCTTTTTTTAGACTGAGTCTCACTCTGTTGCCAGTCTGGAGTACAGTGGTGCGATCTTGGCTCATTGCAACCTCCAGCTCCCAGATTCAAGCGATTCTCCTGCCTTAGCCTCCTGAGTAGCTGGGACTACAGGAACACACCACCACTCTCAGCAAATTTTTGTACTTTTAGTAGAGATGGGGTTTCACCATGTTGGCCAGGATGGTCTTGATCTCCTGACCTTGTGATCAGCCCACCTCAGCCTCCCAAAGTGCTGGGATTACAGGCGTGAGCCACCGCGCCAGGCCGACAACTTTTTTTTTTTTCTTTTCCTAAGTTTATTCCAAACATTACATAAGATATAGATATACTAAAATACTGTTCTTTTTTTCCTAAAATTCAAATTTGACTAAACATCCTGATTCCCATTTGCTAATTTTCAGCACCCTGATTATATTTTCATATTTTTCAGAGACTATGAAACCAAAACTATTGTCCATTGATCTTGATGCATGTCCACAACTGATATTACACGGAATGATAAAACATGATAATAAAAATAGCCAGGTTGCATTAGAAATGTTTTGAGTTCCTCAAATTCAACTGCAAATGCCCTGTGCAATATGCCCCATAAGTAGTCATCTATCTTATTACTAGACACTTTCAATGGCAGGAAATTGCCACTTTCTTAAACACAGTGCAACTGATGCTTGCACTGATAATTTAGTAATTATTTGTTGAATTAAACAAATTCTCTTTTTGTGATGATTTCTCATATTTGTCTTAGTCTTGGAGGCCACTAAGAAAAAGATAAATCACTTTTCCATGTGTCAACGCTTCAAATTTCTGACTATAGTGGTCAAATCTTGGTATAAGTTTTGCTCTTCAATAAATATTTTCAGTTCCTTCAACTGTCTTCTATAAACTATTACGTCAAGTCATCTCATACACTAGCAAATACTTATTTTGTACCTTCTGTGTATTAGGCACTGTGCTTGGTGAAATGACACTGTAGTGAAGAGTATAAAATTTTCCACCTCTCAGTACACTTTTAGTCTAATGGGGGAGGTTATGTAAGAGGACAAACACATACAAAGCTTTGTAACAACTGCTATAATAAAATTATGAACGAGATCATTAAGGAACATAAAGGAAGGAGAATGTAAATCTACCTAGAAGACACAAGGGAGAGGGAGTGAGGGAAAATGTTCAGAGAAGGATTAGTGTGTTACGACTGAGAAGTGTTTTAAATGTTCCATGGGAATTTTTCATTTGAACAAGGGGATAGAGAGCAGAGATTGCTAAATTCAATTGGTATTTTAACATCCTTATGCTGTGTGACCTCTCTGCTACATCAGACAAGTTGATTACTTCCTTCTTGAAGCACTAGGTTTCTATTACATCATACTCTGCTCTAACCATTCTTTTTCTCTTTCATGGGCTCCTTCTGGTTCTGCCTCTTTTCCTTCACTGTTGTTCTGGACAGCTCTGTCCCATATACACTACTTTTCTCATTTTATGAGAAAATGAGAAATTTTATTTACTTTAGCAATTTCACTTACTTTTTTTTGTGATATTTACTGCCATGTTAAATGTTGATAACTTTGGAACATATATCTCCATCCCAGACTGGGCTTTATATGTATGTGTAAAATGCTTACTTGACATTTTTACCTAGATGGTCCACAATCACCTTAAACTCAATATGTCCACACCAAAGTCCTTATCCCATGTTCGTTACTGACACGGAACTAACTCTACCTACAGAATCACCTACATTAGAAATGTGTGGGCATTTCTGACTTTGCTTTATTTTTCTATACATATGGCACCAAATCCTACACATTCATTTGCCTCTTTCTCTCTTTCAAATCTGTCTTATATAATGGCCCTAAGTTCAGGATCTCATCATCTATACCTTGGACTTACACAGCCATGCCTTAACTCACTTCCTTGACTCTAGTTGTTTTCATCACTCATCAACTCTTCTCACAGTTACCAAAATGATCTATATCAAATACAATCAGGGAACTTGACTTCTGACACAACGGCATTAGGAGTTCCACTGATACAGTCCCCAGTGAAACTGGAGAAAACTAAAAACAAACAATCAGAAACATTTAACGTCTCTGAAAATGTTCCTAAAGGCAAATAGCAAATAAAGAAAAATCTGTTCCAGAATATATATGAAAATTAAGAAATAAAGGCCAGAGACTGTGATATTTGACCCAATACCACTTCTTCCCCAAACCCAGCCTAGCAAGACGGAAACTTTACTCAGATTGCTTCAGTTAAGAACACTGGACTCCCTGTCCCCACAATGCCCAGACAGAGGCCTTATTTTTAGGGACAACAAAGTATTAGCATTTTTCATCTTGTCCCTTGCTACCTGATAGTGAGGATAAGTCCTAGACAAGTGTGATTAAGAAGTTGGGGTTCCCTTCTGCCTGTCCCACTCATGGGAAATGGGCTATACTTTGATTAGTACTCTGAGAATACTAGGGCCCTTACCTTTCTTGGTCTTGCTTGTGATGTGGCAATCCCATGCTAGCAAGTTGAGGTTATCTCAGTCTGCTGTCCATCCTCTCTACTGAGTGCTCTCAACAGCTAGAGCAGGGATGTCACTCAGAAAGAAGCTTGCCATTGTTCCAACACCTAGCTCCAGAACCACGACTCAAGTATTTAGCCTAGAGGGATTAACAGGCCATAAAATAGCTCCTAATTTCTGCCCAAAGAAACTATCTTTACCTGTAAAGGAGAATAAAGTTCTAGCCTAAACACTCTTAAAAAATGAAGGGGTTTATTTTTGAGGTAACTAAACTGTTCCAAAATTGACTATGATGGTTGCACATATCTGTGAACATACTAAAAACCATTGAACTGTATACTTTAAAAGGGTAAACTATTTAGTCTGTGAATTATACCTCACTAAAGCTGTTAAAAATAATGCTAAAATATGAAACACCATTATCAAAGACCACTAAATTTTTTAAGAAATGATATCAGATAATTTCATGTTTGTTACTAAAATTATTTCATGGCTCTCTGATGCTCACAGAATAATGTCCAAGTTTCTTACCATGAACCTTGTAAGATAGCTCCTGCCTCCCTCTGCAGTCTTAGCTAATGTCAGCTTTCTATCTCTCACTCTGCCGTATATCAATATCAAACGCTTTGTGCTTCCTACATATACTTTTCTATTCATTACCTTCATAACTTTGCTCATGCTGTATACTCTCTATCAGAAATTATTGGTTAATACTTATTTACTCCGAGTTCAGGTCTCACTTCCTCCAAGACAATTTTCTACCCTGTATGTAGATTTTCCTACTGACTTACTGTAGTCTTCTCCTCTGAACCTTCATAAAAATCTCCATCTTTACATCATATGTATTATAATAATTTACATGGCTTTTTCTTCCATAAAAGTATGAGAGAATTAAGGGCTAAAATGAGTTTTTATCTCTAATACATAGCCCAATGTCCAATATTATATTTATTTTAGGTGTAAATACCAGCAAATGCAAAAGCATGAGGGACGCATGAGGGAAACTATAGTTAATCTGAATGAGAAATAATATACTAAAGTGTCAAATTCAGGCAGTGTTAAGTGGAGATGAAGAGAATAGGGGGGTTGAAGAAAGATTCAAGAGTAGAAATGGCAAAATGTAGCGATAAATATCGGTTGTCTGGAGTAAGTTAAAGGAATCAAGTCTGGTTCCCAGGTTTCAGGTTAAAGGACGTATAAATAAAATTTTATTTATTATCTGGGAGTAAAATTTTATTTTACTCCCAGATAATAAATATATTAATGGAAAAATGGATGTCATTGTGTGAGCATTGATGTGGTAATAGATGGTAGCATAAGCAGTGGAGATGATAATTTTAATTTTTGATTTCTTGAATTTGAGATGTCAAGTGCACAACAAACTAGAGACAACTAGTAAGCAGTTGGAAATGGAGAAATACAGACGTGAGAACTAGAGAAAAATTGTGGCTGCTGATACACATTTGGGAATTATTAATTTCCAGATGGAATTGAAATTGTTGCCTTAAGGTATAAATTTAGAAGGAAATACTCACTTAGAGGGAAGGACCCAGAATTTAACATGATACTCCGAGTGCACTCTGTGAAGCACAAGAAACTAATGAGACTATGGACCTATCACATCCTTCCATCCAGACACTAAATTTTTGTTAATATAACTTAGGGTTACATTAGCTTTCTTAGCAGATACATTACAGAACTGATTGATAATGATCAGTGAAAATGTTTACGTCTTTTACTTATAGAGGTTGTATTCTCAAACTGATACATATGCAGTTGGCTTTCTGGACATAAGTAAATTCTGGCATTTATCCACATTTAATTATATCTTCTTAGCAGTGGCCATCACTCTAGCATATTCAGATCTCATCAAACCTCATTATATCCTTTAATATATTTACTATTCTTCCCAATTCCTTCACACTTAGAGATTATATGATTATGTGATTCATAAAACACAAGAATTTAACAAATTGTTGGGAGTATCAGGCTGAGGACGGATTCCTCACTAAAAATTTTTCTTCAAAATAGCAATATATTAATCAGCCTCTTTGGTTGGCGCCACTTCAGCAGTTAACAATTCTCCCAATTGTACTAACAACTAGCCACATTTCTCCATTTGTCCACATATATCTCATTACCTACCTAATCAAATATCAAATCAAATCTCACTGATACAGTTTGGATTCACTTCTTTAATGAATTCCCCTGATACATCAGTCTAGTTAACTTTAGTAGACAAGGTAACTAGTTATCTTGTCAAAAAAGGTATTAGTTTGGTATCACTTATTTTTAGTAGGCTCAAGTCAGATAGACACCAGTGACAATTGCATCTAGTGGCTCACTATGCTTTTAATAAAGTATTCTAGAATTTGGCTCAGGACCAATGTCAGGGTCACTATTTTTGTTAAAAATTGAGATGCTTTTAGCCCATCTATAATGTTCTATCACCCAATTTATAAAAGGGAGTTACTAAAGCATTTAATTCTATTAAACATGTTAATAAAAAACATTGCGTACACAGGAGATTAATTAAGGCTTCAATATGGCAATGCTAATAAAAAGTAGATAGTTATGGTTGCCTTCAGGATTATTAAGCAATGTCATATCTGGCAATGCCCTGAAGATGTTATTCATTTGAGCCTGGAGGCTGGAAAGTCAGTCATGTTAAACAGTCCTAGGATCATTCCCTGTATGGCAAAGTAGTCTCAGGTATGTAAGTTCTAATCATGTTAACCCCCATGAATTAGCCAGTCATCAACAAGACCACAAGATGCTGGATCCTCATCCTTGCTGCACCCTGATGGATATGATACATCCTATCTATTCTCTTTAGAAGAAGTAATCAAGAGTATGTGCAAGGTGGACCACAAATAAGCAGAGATGATCATTCTAACAATCCATAAATTGTTTTCTTTTCAGATACATGATCTTGGACAGCCTATATCAGTAGACATCATGTGGGTCATAGACAAGACACACAGTTGTTATTGTAATTGTAGTTATAATTAATATAATTGTTGAGTACGGTATCTAGGAATTAGGGACATGAAATAATGAGTTATTAGAGTATAGTGAGCTCAATTAAGAAAAACTTCTTGGAAGAGGTGAGTTTTCAGCCAGTTTTAAAGGAAAGAAGAAACTCAGATTCAAAAACCACTATGCTGGCCGGGCGCGGTGGCTCAAGCCTGTAATCCCAGTACTTTGGAGGTCGAGACGGGCAGATCACGAGGTCAGGAGATCGAGACCATCCTGGCTAACACGGTGAAACCCCGTCTCTACTAAAAAATACAAAAAACTAGCCGGGCGCGGTGGCGGGCGCCTGTAGTCCCGGCTACTAGGGAGGCTGAGGCAGGAGAATGGCGTGAACCCGGGAGGCAGAGCTTGCAGTGAGCCGAGATCGCGCCACTGCACTCCAGCCTGGGCGACAGAGCGAGACTTCATCTCAAAAAAAAAAAAAAAAACCGCTATGCACGTGGAAGCTCTAATCAGGGGAAAAATGTAGAGTAGAAAGAAGCTGGTTGTATATAGAAGGATAGAAAGAATAAATAATTAGGCTTTTCTAGACCTGAGCATCTTGGCAGTCATGGAACCTGGGAGGACAGGAGCATTGCAAATTAGTGGGGCTACAGAGTTTCTGCAGGGTAACTTGAGGAGAAAGGGGGAAAGACAATGTCAATGATGGGTTTCATCATTGACATTCATCCCCTTTGGTTTCAGGATCCCAAGTGGACAGTGAGAAACACCACTTACTGTGATTTCGTGGGACTTAAAGTTATATGTTGCCCAGTGAACTGGATACTGAACGAAGAAAATGTGGACCAGTTTTCTAAGTTATGTGCTCTCTAGTTCTGCACCAAGTTCAAATTCCTTGTAGCCATCTTAGTTTTCTCCTTTTCTATGTGAAAATAATTCTACTTGACAGAGAACGTAAGAGTCAAGAGTTAAATAACTAATTTCCCTCCATTATCTATAAACATTACCTGATCTACCTCAAACGGCAAGCAAATATCTTTCTTAGCCACCTTATTATTCTGTACATAGCTTTAATGGAATTATCAACTCATCCCAGTTTGCCCCAAACTATCTCAGTTTTAACACTGAAAGTCTCATGTTATGGGAAACCTCTCAGTCTTGGGACAACTGAGATGGTTGGTCACCATACCTTTAAAAGTTCTTATGGATATTCCTAGGATTTGTTGCAGACCTCAGATAATTTGGGGAATTAGCCTCCCAGAGAATATTTTTATTGGCCTATGCTTCTCTCTCCTATGTGGTCTTGCCACACCCTTCATGCAGCATCCTAGAGAATACATTCATTTCTTTAGTTCTTGTCTCCATTTGCCATCATTGGAATCAAATTTCTAAAGAGTTTTCCCTTGCAGGAACTCTGCCTTAAAAAGTTAAATTAATCCTCTAGCACTTTGACATAATCTTGTAAACATAATACAAGGAACATAACTATATTAATTTTCTAGGCCCATCACAGCAAATTTAGGGGCTTAAAACAAGAGAAATACATTCTCTCACAGTTCTGGAGGCTACAAGTTCAAAATAAAGGTGTCAGCATGGCCATGTTCCCTCTGAAGTGTCTACGGAAGAATCCTTCCTTGCCTTTTCTAGCTTCTGGTATTTGCTGGTAATCTTGGCATTCCTTGATGTATGGCACCATAGTTGCAATCTCTGCAGCTTTCTTAATATGGCCATCTTCTGTGTGTTTGTGTCCAAACTTCCTTTTTCTTATAAGGACACCAAGTGTCAGATTACGGCCCATGCTAATGCATCAAGGCCTCATATTAATTCGATTATATCTGCAAAGACTCTATTTTTAAATAAGGTCACATGCACAGGTTCCAGGCGAACATGAATTTTATGTACACATTATATAACCTAGTATAATAAGCTGCAGTACTTTAAACAATAATTCTAAAATATTAAAAGAATGTCCAATTCCATTTTCATGTATTTCATTCAATAGTTCTATATTTATTCTTATTTATACCACCCAATCATAGTCATGATTACATTTCTCAACTGTCTATTATTATGGCAGATTTAGCCTTGGATCTTGAAAATTCTGCTTAAGTTCTATGATTATTAGTCAAGTGGTTTATTATGTCAACTAAATGTTTCTGAAAATGTTGTACAAATTCAACTTCTGCAGTGTTGTACCTGGGATTCTAAATATATCCTAAATATAGAACTATTGAATTAGCTGGATACATAGGCTTTTGACTGATTCCCTTGGACGATGAATTATAAATATCTTTCATCACACATACCATAAATGAAAAAAAAATTCTTAATTCTTCCACTCCACCCTCTCCCAGTCCACCTTCAAAACAACATGTTATTTCTACATGGTATTGGTATGTCATTAAAATATTAGATTGCATTATTTCCCTAGGCTAATGCCAAACAGTGAATCTGTGATATGCTTAGTCATGTTCTCATATTCAGAAAATCAAATATTCTGTGATATTTGTAGTTTACAATTTATTCATTTTTACTTTTCTTTCTGCCACTCATTCAAATAATAATACACTGAAGTAAACCATATTGATTTGAAGCCTACATCTTCATACAAAAAAGTTACTTCTACTGGTTAAATTCAATTTTGTTCTCTACAAAATAAAATTTTCAGAAGACATTTATAGGCTCCCAAACCTGGCTGTTTCCATAATTTTCATTTTGTTTTGAAAATAAACATAGATTTTTATTTCCAACTCATCTCCTCACCTTTTTGTCCTTTCTTCCCAATAAGTTGTATGTTGATTAGTTGACTTGGCCACAACACAAGTTATAATTTGGCTAAACAAAAACAATGCTCAATACAAAGCAATAGGTTTGGGCTGTTATGGCACAGATCAATGTTTTATGAATTACGTCTTTAAAGGTTGTAAAAATCTTTAAATCTTTATCTTTACATGATAGATACAATTACTAGTTCACAATAGATGGCAAAAAGTTAATTGGTTTTGCAACCTAAATTTGCATTATCGTGTTTTGTGTCTGCTGAATGACTACACAGAAAATACTTCCCTGGCTTGGACCTCATAGTTCCTACAGTAAATCCTATTGCTTCTTTCCCTCTTCTAACCTTTAGTCTGGCAATGGAATACGGAAGGCTTGACTTCTAGTCTGGTTCTAGTCTGTTTCTAATCTAGTTCTAGTCTTGTCAATACTCACTTTGGGTTGTTTTATTCAAGCCTCAGTTTTTGAAATAGAAAATGCTGGTAATATCCCCTACTCTATTTTCCTCAACAAATAAAGTGTATAGTCGAGAACTTCCTAAACAAGCAATGAAATTAATGACAGATACTTTCCTAGTGCTTCAGGGAGGATATAAACAAAAGGTATCTAGAACTGTGATTATTACCTAAAAGTACATACACATGGACCAGGACTACTTACAGGAGAAGAAAATTTCCACCTCAATGGAAGATTGCGTTGATTGAGAATAGAAATCCAGGCTGACTGCCTGGATTCTAAATCCTGTTCTACCACTTACAAGCTGTATGAATTTTGACAAGTAATTTAAGTCCCCTATACTTCAATTTCCTCATCTTTAGAAAAAAGTAGTGGAAATTATAGACCCTAATGCATAGTTTTGTTGTTACTATTAAATGCTAAACTATAGGTAAAGCATTTGAAACAGCATCAGCATAATGAAAGCAATCAATAAGTGTTAACCAGTCATAGCACTTGTGGTGGTATTAATAACGGAAGTAGTAGTTGTAGTAGTAGCAATAATACAAATATTGATAATAGCAGTAGTAGTATAGTATCTTTAGAATTATTGGCCTAAGTATGCTTCAGCTATGAATAGAAAATTAAGGTGTATTACCTAGCAATTCTTTGTTAATAATTAGGATACTGGTCTTAACCCAAACACCTTCCTGAGTAACTCCAGAGACTGTTATTTCTCATCTTTCTAAGATAAGCAGGGACAGAACTGAAAGAAACCAGATACATGCCATGGTAGAGTTTCAGGTCTCTATTTGATTTTTGTACTGTTGGTTATCATTCTTGTGGTTGCTTTTGTGAACAAAATTAAGAAAGAAATGGAACCACACCTCTTGGAGAGAAATAAAGAGTGGTGTTGGCCAGCAGTGTTGTTTATGGTGGCAATGATTGAAAAAGAAGAAATAAAGCCTTCAGAGTGTCCTACACATAGTGGTGGGTCTGTATTGCTGCCTAACCTGTGACCCAACAAGAGAAGGTCAAAAGACCTTTAGAAGGAGGCACGGGGTAGAAATATAGTCCAAACAACTGGAGAGATTATAAACAGAAATAGAGGATGACTAAACATCCTCTAAGATGGTGTTGGAGGGAGAACAGCCGGGCACAGTTTTCAGTGGTATGAAAGGTTATATTAGGACTGCTATCTCTAGGCTTATAACTGAAAAGGAATTATTCTCATGAGTATGGGACACTTCAAAATACAAAGTGAAGAGAATATTTACTGTAATTTCACATACTTATTTTCCTAACACAGTCTGTACTAGAGCAAACAACTCAGCAAAATATATTATCATTACCGCCATATTAACTGTACTTGGAGGCAATTAATCACTTCCCCAAGGCTTTGGACTGTCCTTTCCTGTAAACAGAGTACACTGCTGAACAGTTTGATGGTTCTCATATCTCAGTAGAGCGGTATCTACCTGGAAATCTTGGTGAAAATATACATCCCTGGGTCTTACCTGCAGAGATTTTACTAGAGCATTAGCTTTGGGGTTGGAAGGTCTTATGAATCTGCATTTTTTTGTTTAATAGTTCCCTAGGCAAGTCTGATGAAGGTGAGTCACAAACCACATTTTCAGAAACAATGATATCCATGATCTCAAGGATACTCTGAAATTCCCTAGCTGTTCCAAAGTTTTCAAATAATCTTAGTGAAACAATATCTGAAATTTTATTACTGATGAAATGATTTTCCCCTCTGTGGTGCTGCACTTCCTTTAGGGAAAATTTCAGAGTCTCTTTGGGTTTTTTGAAATTGTCTGCCCTAAGACTTTGTCAAATTCCCCTTCATTTTGAATCACTGACACTAATTAAGCCACTTTTATGAATATATGCTGTATTCTTAAGTGTGTTGAAAGATATTCTTTACAATAATAATGTCTGACAGATTTTTAAAATTTATTATACTTTAAGTTCTGGCACACATGTGCAGAACGTGAAGGTTTGTTACATAGGTATACACGCAACATGGTAGTTTGCCACACCCATCAAACCGCCATCTACATTAGGCATTTCTCCTAATGCTATCCCTCCCCTAGCCGCCCACCCCCTGACAGGCCCTGGTGTGTGATGGTCCCCTTCCCATGTCTATGTGTTCTCATGTTCAACTCCCAACTATGAGTGAGAATATGTGGTGTTTTGTTTTCTGTTCTTGTGTTAGTTTGCTGAGAATGATGGTTTCCAGCTTTATCCATATCCCTGCAATGGACATGAACTCATCCTTTTTATGGCTGCATAGTATTCTATGGTGTATATGTGCCACATTTTCTTTAT
This sequence comes from Mandrillus leucophaeus, assembly GCF_000951045.1. Lineage (NCBI taxonomy): Eukaryota > Metazoa > Chordata > Mammalia > Primates > Cercopithecidae > Mandrillus > Mandrillus leucophaeus. The sequence goes on from NW_012101743.1 coordinate 962,037, forward strand.
CCAGTCTATCATTGATGGGCATTTGGGTTGGTTCCAAGTCTTTGCTATTGTGAACAGTGCCGCAATAAACATACATGTGCAAGTGTCTTTATAGTAGAATGATTTATGATCCTTTGGGTATATACCCAGTAATGGGATTGCTGGGACAAATAGTATTTCTGGTTCTAGATCTTTGAGGAATTGCCATACTGTCTTCCAAAATGGTTGAGCTAATTTACATTCCCACTAACAGTGTAAAATCATTCCTATTTCTCTACATCCTCTCCAGCATCTATTGTTTCCTGAATTTTTAATGATTGCCATTTTAAGTGGCATGAGACGGCATCTCGCTGTGGTTTTGATTTGCATTTCTCTAATGACCAGTGATGATGAGCTTTTTTTCATATGTTTGTTGACTGCATAAATGTCTTCTTTTGAAAAGTGTCTGTTCATATCCTTTGCCCACTTCTTGATGTGGTTGTTTGTTTTTCTTGAAAATTTGTTTATGTTCTTTGTAGGTTCTGGATATTAGCCCTTTGTCAGATGGATAGATTGCAAAGATGTTCTCCCATTCTGTAGATTGCCTGTTCACTCTGATGATAGTTTCTTTGCTGTGCAGAGCTCTTTAGTTTAATTAGATCCCATTTGTCAATTTTGGCTTTTGTTGCCATTGCGTTTAGTGTTTTAGTCATGAAGTCTTTGTACATGCCTATGTCCTGCATGATATCGCCTACGTTTTCTTCTAGGGTTTTTATGGTTTTAGGTTTTACTTTTAAGTCTTTAATCCATCTTGAATTAATTTTTGTATAAAGTGTAAATAAGGGGTCCAGTTTCAGTTTTCTGCATATAGCTAGCCAGTTTTCCCAACACCATTTATTAAATAGGAATCCTTTCCCCATTGCTTGTTTTTGTCAGGTTTGTCAAAGATCAGATGGTTGTAGATGTGTGGTGTTATTTCTGAGACCTCTGTTATATTCCATTGGTTTATATATCTGTTTTGGTACCGGTACCATGCAGTTTTGGTTACTGTAACCTTGTAGTATAGTTTGAAGTTAGGTAGCGTGATGCCTCCAGCTTTGTTCTTTTTGCTTAGGATTGTCTTGGCTATATGGGCTCTTGGAACCAACCCATATATTGCATAATACATATATTTATACCCAATATATGCAAATGTCCATCAATGATAGACTGGATAAAGAAAATGTTTCACAAATACACCATGGAATGCTATGCAGCCATAAAAAAGGATGAGTTTATGTCCTTTGCAGGGACATGGATGAAGCTGGAAACTATCATTCTCAACAAACTAACACAAGAACAGAAAACCAAACACTGCATGTTCTCATTCATACGTGGGAATTAAACAATGAGAACACATGGACACTGGGAGGGGAACGTCACACACTGGGGCCTGTCATGGGGAGGGAACTAGGGGAGGGATTGCATTAGGATAAACATCTAATGTAGATGATGGATTGATGGGTGCAGCAAACAACCATGGCACTTGTATGCCTATGTAACAATTCTGCACATGTACCCCAGAACTTAAAGTATAATTTATAAAACGGAAAATATACATATATATATATATATATATATATACACACACACACACACACACCCATATTACTTATATTTATGACAAAC
>NW_012101743.1:964188-996150 GCF_000951045.1 Mandrillus leucophaeus
GTGAAAATGGCCATACTGCCCAAAGTAATTTATAAATTCAGTGCCATCCCCATCAAGATACCATTGACTTTCTTCACAGAATTAGAAAAAAATACCTTAAATTTCATATGGAACCAAAAATGTCTAACAATTTTTGAGCACTGCTTACCAAGCACTATAATAAACAATTAACATTACATTAGATAGAAACTTATCTCCATTTGATAGATTAAAAAACTGAGGATTTAAGAGGTTAAGAACTTGCTACAAAGTACACATTCATAAGTGATGTAGCAAAGGTTAGAGCATACAACTCTATGACACCAAATTCTTTGCTCTTAACCATATAGCAAGAATGCTTTAGAGATACATTCCAATGGAATAAGCAATCCTTCTCCAAGAGCCTCATATAAAGGGCAATGAACCCTGAGAAGATTAGTACAATGTATCACCTCAGAGACTTGAGATAGTGAGCAAGTTGGCCCTGCCAAGTTATTATCTTTTGTAAATAGTGAGTCTTTTCTGCTTGTCTCGGCAGGGTGAACAAGTGAAGGACAAAACTTGATAGGGAGAAAATAAATGTGCTAATTCAGTTTCTCTGAAGTTTATATCAAAATCAAAGTGTCAACTTCAAAGCAATAGATGTGGGTGCCTGAGAATTTATCAGAAACACTCTAATGTCTTAAACAGCTGCGAGAAAAGTAAAATGAAAGTTTGAGCAAAAATTCCTTTCTGGGGCTGCCATATTTGAATGTGTCCCCCAAAGTTCATGTTTTAGAAACAATTTTCAGTGTAACAGTGTTAAGAGGTTGGACCTTTAAGAGGTGATTAAGTCATGAAGGTTCTGCCTTTATGAATGGATTAATGTTGTTGCCATGGAGATGGGTTAGTTATTACAAGAGAGAGTGGGTTTGTTAGAAAACAAGTGCAATCCCCATCTCGCTCTTGTGAATTCTCTCTTGCCCTCCTGCCATGGAATGATGCACCATACTGGCTTTCCTAGATGTAGTCCCCTTGATCTTTGATTTCACAGCCTCTAGAACTGTAAGTAATAAATCTGTGTTATTCATAAATTACCCAGTCACAGGTATTCTGTTATATAAGTACAAAATGGACCGAGACAGGGGCTCTGTTTGGTCAGATTTGGGCCTGGAGGTGCCCTCTGTACTGACTTGCATAATAGACAACTGCCAACAGAAATCTTTGGCGCAACCACCAAATAACAGGGGCTTCCAGGCTTTCATGCTCTTTGGCACACATGCCCCTCCAGCTCCACAACAGTCAAGAAGTATTAACAATAAAACCTCATTCAAATACAGTAAGATTGCTCTCATCAATTGACTCTTCCCTATCAATTGAAGGCTTACCGAAAATCTTTTTGGTTTCAGGCTTTATTATAGCACGAATTCAACAAAATGCATTCGCATTCTCTTGTTAAAGACAATACAATAAATATAACATTTTTCTTCTTTTCTGAGTAAGAATATTATAGGCCACACAAATGATTATTCTAAACACATGGTCAATGTTTGTAGATGTTCCACTGGAAAGGTTCATAATCAATGAAGAATTTGGGGCAGTACCAAGGAATGCCATATAGCTGCCCAGATAAGTCCTAACTAAGAAGCATGTCCCTTTCTGAGTCCATCATAGTCCATGATTTATTTTCATATCAGCAGGCTTGGAAACAATGATGCTATTAAATTACAAATAAAAGTATAAATTTTAAAGTTGGAATAGTAAGCCAATATCATGGATATCAATTTATATAATCAAATTATCAAAGTATCAAATGCTATTTAAAAATAAAACTCTCACAAAGACCAGAATTTTTGTATTGACTTGGCCAGTGCTATCAAACCCTGGCTAAATGGATGTATGCCTTTAGGCATGTCACGTAGCCTTACTAAAACCTCAGATTCCTTATATTTAACGTGGGGACAATAACAGTAACTACCTTACACTAGGCTCTTGAGAAGACTAAAGGAAAAAAATGCATGTGAAGCTCTTCTCTTAGCACAATTTCTGGCACACATTCAGTCCTCAAAAGTCCTATCTGTTATTATTATTGCTATTATAAAATCATTTCTTAGTGAAGTTTCTTGTTAGAGATAACATCTGACAACCCAACGACCCTGGCTCAGCTTTCCATGAAGATTAAGCAAAAGCAAAATGGGTAATCACTCTGAACACCAAAACCAATAGCTCTCCTCTTACCATATCTTTGGGGGCATTATTGCAAATTACAAAACCACTTATTTTCAAATAGAAATCATAATCATCACTAGATGCTGACTCAAGCACTGTCACTTGAGAGAGAGCAAACTCAATGTCTTGATGGACAATAAGGAGACACATGATCCTTTTCCTATTGCCTTCACTCTGACTAAACATCTAAGATGTATACCGGTCTGAAAATAGTGAGCAATCTCTCTATTACAGAAATATTAGGAGTTATTTTATTAGGAGTTATTTTATTGCATTTTTTAGTTCAGGGCATTGACAAATACGGTGGTAAAGGTGTCCAAAGATAAGCAATTACCAAAGATAGGCAATACGAGGCCAAGGCTGAGGCCAAGTCCTGACTAATTTGGCTGCTAAATATATAAAAAGGTATTTTTAGATTCAGAGAGTTTATTACTTATGTAGATAGGAAAAGGAAGAGTAGGCAAAGGTGCCAGTTCCCCATGATCCTTGTTTCATACAAAACAAGAACATTGAAACAAAAAGGGCCAATTGACTGCAACATGAGTTTTAGGACACTTTATGCAAATACTAGACTTCAGCTAAGAGGTTTTATAGTCTGTGGCTCCATTCTGAGGAAGACAGTACAGAAATCCCAACATCTCATTGGAACAGGTGTTAATGGGAAATTATCTCATGATAGTTTCACAGATGAGGCAGGTAAGTAAGAGGTGTCAGTAACCCACAGGTCTCCCATTTTCTCCAATTCCAGGAGGATTACAAGATATTTGCCAAGATTCAGATAAGCTTTTCCCCAAGCCTTTGTCTGTATGACCTATGTGGTTACCTGCACGATTTCCAGGACATCATAGTGTAATCATTCTCCTATAGGAGGTAGACAATTATACTTCAATTCAGCAGAATCACATTAAAACAAAATAAGACCTAGAAATTAGATGTTATCAAAATCAACCTGTTCTCAAGGGCAGATTGGAGTGGGAGATTCTACTAACATACTAGGGTACAGTTGCCTCATTCTAGCTGCTTTTTCACAAGAGGGCCTAGAATTTAAGTTTTCCTGTCATAGAAATAAGAAAGTACTTGAATGGGATGTGTGCACATGTATTACTTAAACTAACAGGCTTGTACCATATGATAATGCCAATTTGCTGTGTGGTTGATAGGTGTATGACACTTACTATATAGTATTTCCTTTGAAATGATCTGGCAACATTGTTCAAATGAATATTTGGAGGTGAAAGGACAAGACACATGCTTGTTTAGTGGCACACAATGATTCTAAGGAGATCTCTTGTGAATATAAAATAAGTTATTACAGTCGAGCCAAACAAAGTAAAAACAAATTCAAATCTTATGTGTGGACAATAACAAATACTATAGGACAAGAAAAAGGTAATCTTATTATATGTTTAAAAGCAGAAAGGTACTTCTAAAAATTAGATAATAAAGAAAACAGGACATTTATTTTAAATTATTATTTTTTTCTTTTTCAACTTTTATTTGAAGTTCAGGGAGTACATGTGCAGATTTGCTATATGGGTAAATTGTGCATCATTGGGATTTGGTGTACAAATGATTTCATCACCCAGGTAGTGAGGAAAGTAGCCAATAGGTAGTTTTTCTATCCTCACCCTCTTCCCAACCTCCACGCTCAAGTAGGCCCTGGTGTATATCGTCCCCCTCTTTGTGTCCGTGTCTACTCAATGCTTAGCTCCCAATTATAAGTGGGAACATGTGGTATTTGGCTTCTGGTTTCTGTGTTAATTTGTTTAGGATAATGGCCTCCAGCTGAATCCATGTTGCTGCAAATAATATGAGTTTATTCTTTTTTGAGGCTATATAGTATTCCATGGTATATATGTACCATATTTTCTTCAGATGTTTGACATTGATGGGCATCTAGGTTGATTGCATGTTTTTACTCTTGTGAATAGTGCTGCAATAAACATATGTGTGCATGTGTATTTTTGGTAGACTGATTTATATACCTTTGGGGATATAACGACTTATATACTTTTGGATATTACTTTTGGATAATTCTATTACACCCAGTAATAGAATTGCTAGGTTGAATACAGTTCTAGGTTCTTTAAGAATTCTCCAAACTGATTTCCACGGTGGCTGAACTAATTTACATTCCCACCAGTGGTATATAAGCATTCCCTTTTTTTCAAAACCTCACCAACATCTGTTATTTTCTGATGTTTTAAAAATATCCATTATGACTGGAATGAGATGGTATCTCATTGTGTTTTTTATCTGCATTTCCCTGATTAGTGATATTGACACGATTCCCAGCTCAGCAGTGTTGGGACATGGAGCCTTTTCAGAGGTGTTTAGGACATGAAGGCTCTGCCCTCATGAATGGATTAATGCCACTACAGAAAGGGCTTACGGGAGTGGGTTTGCTTTTTTTTTTTTTTTTTGGGGCTTTTTTTTTTTTTTTTTTTTTTTTTTTTTTTTGCCCTTCTGCTATGTCAAAATGATGTAAGAAGGCCCACACCAGATGACAGTGCCTTGATCGTAAACTTTTCAACCTCCAGAAATGCGAGAGAATAAATATCTCTTCCTTACAAATTACCCAGTCTCAGATATTTTGTTATAGCTGCACAAATGGACTGAGACAAAGGTAAAAAGTGATATAACAAGAAATGAAAATATAAACATATTTTATAGCTTTAAAAATATAAATATGAGAAACTCAATTAAATGAGCAATTTTCTAAATGAGAGGAATCACCAAAGTTAAGTAGTATAGAACCAAAATACCTGAGATCAAAAACCATAGAAGAAAATGGGTAAGTTGTGAAACAATGATCAAAGGAGTTTCCAAACCCAGATAGATATTTCTGTAAGTTCTAAAGAGCACAAATTTTTTATGGCACAGAAGTTTTTTGGGGGCCATAGATGAAAATGGAAAAAAATAAATTGATTTCATGAAATTTATATGCCTCAGTACCAGAATGTAACATATACAGGAGAAAATATAAATTGTAAAACAATCGCACTTATGGATATACAGCAAAAAACTGTAGAGTACTAGCAAATAAAATCTCTGACTTGTACATATTTAATAAATGTAAGTGTGATTTCTAATTAAGCATGTGTTAATATGATGCACATCACTAGGCTATAGCAGAAAAAGGAACAAACCAACAAAAAAATTGGAAAGGAAATTAAAAATTGTCATTATTGCTAGATAATGGTTGTTTACCTAGAATAGAAAATGTAAAATAATTAACTGAACAAGTATTAGATTTGTATATACCAGTAGTTCAGTACTGAGGCCAGTTTCTAAAAAATTACTCAAAAATATCATGAAATACCCTAAATGGGAGATGCAGTCAGAAGATAAAGGGAAACATTTCATTCCTTATGTATTGAATTATGAATATATTTCATATATGTGAAATTCCATAGTGTATGTGTTTGTTTGTGTGTGTGTGTATAAAACCAATGCATAAAAGTTAGCAAGAAAAGAAGAAAAATGTGATGGCTATGTCAGAAAATCTTCAAAATTTTTCTGAAAGAAATACAAGTTCACTCGCTTTATAAGAAGAATAAAGGTTGCAAGCATTGTAATTCTTCCAAATTTTAACACACAAATTCATTCAATTACAATAAACACTGTGGCTTTTTTTTTTTTTTAATCTGAAGAAGCAATTCGTCTGTAAGGATAAATAGTAAAATTGGAAAAAAAAAGAGTGATGGAAAAGAGCATCTCTATATATTATTTTTAAAATCTTATATGTTTTTTATTAAAGTAACAACTACCAAAATGTGTTGTATTGACAAACTGTTCAAATAATGAATAAAAAAATGAAGTGTTCACAAATTGGTACATTTGGATGCGTTTATAAGTATGATGTTGAGATCAGGCACTTTATACCTAATGGCAGTACACCATTCCTGAAAATCAGGTATTGTGTATGAAACATTAATCAAAAACTTCTCAATAACTTCAAGTGGAAAATTTACAGTGTAGTATTTTTACATGAAATCTCCAACTAGTTGCCTAAAACAAAACTGCAACACAGTAAACGTAACCCATTACAAAGTAAAATGATTGAAGCATTTCTTTCAGATCACCAAAAAATTAATATGGATGACAACAAACCATCATTATGTAGTAATATGGTCTCTGAATTGCCTTTGAAATGACATTTAACTCCTGTGGGTGCTAGGGTATGAGTCTGCAGAAATCAAAACGACCCAATATTTTGTAACTAAAAGTCCTTGCAAATATATGTTTACACACATTTGTATACACATACACACACGCGTGCACACCGGATGTATTACAATTTAATATAATAAATAAAATAATACAAACTGGAACAATAGTTAAAAATTTATGACTCAGCATAAAAAGACTTCAAATTATGAAAGGGAAGGAAAGATGGCTGACTAGACAGAGCCAGGAAGAACATCTGCCACCAAAGAATCAGGACGTTGGGAAAACTGACACACTCCTAGCAGATCTTTAGAGGGAAGGCATTGAAAGTGGAACGATGGAAGACACAGATACTGTGCTGAAAGGGGAGAAAGCTGGGCACCCTGCATGGGGCTGCACCAGACCAGGACTCTTTCTTGGCCCCCAACAACTCCTGGGGAAGGCATGAGTTGAACAGGCAAGGAGCAACTCACTCTCGTCATGAGCCTCTGGAATCCACAACCACCATGGACACTTGAATTGCCAGGAAGAGCTGCTCAGAGAGGTCATAAGGGAAGAACTCCAGCTGGTGCAGAGCTCAGAGGGTTTGGTGTAGGATCATCTATAGTGGAGCAAGGCCAAGGATACCCATCCCTTCAAGCTTGGCTTGCTCCCATAAGAGACTATAACCCTAGGGAAATGTCAGACCTCAACTCTGCAGGGCAGTCTTGCCCATGAGATGGAGCCAGTACAACCTGGGCACCTTGTGGTCTGCTGACCTCTCATAGGGCCTCAGCCTGGTGGTGCCTGATTGCAGTGCAACCTTGGGTGCCTAGCCGGGATACCCCCTTGTGGCCACATCATATGAATAGCTCCTGTGCTGGTGGACTACACCCGACTATCACAAACATCTAGCAGAATGGCCCCAGGGCACACACACCAGCCAGCCTATGCCCTCTCCTCACTGCAGCCTCCCTTGTGCCACTTTGCCTGCATCCACTCACCCACAGGCAACCCCCACATTGTTTTGCTGGGGCGTGTGCTCACAGGACAACCTTGTTTAACCTTCTTTGTCAGCATGTGTGTGTACATGCATCATGCCATGCCACTGCTACCATCAAGAAAGCAACTCCCTCCTCCCACCACACCACCATTGTCATTAGAGTCTTAGTGGGTATGAAGCCCACCAGCCCTGCCGCTGCCAGTGTCCTGCCCCTGAGCTGACATTGCTACCAGTACAAAACCAGACACAGAAAAAAGCAGACCTGCTTCTTCCCTGAGTGGCCACCAATGCCCACATGACCACACACAGAGGGTGCACACGGTTCTGCACCCACCAGAGCTCTGTCTTGTGCTAACATCATCACTGGTGCAAACACAAGCACAGTTGCTGGGGGGGGGCGGGGGGGGGCATGTGCCCAGCAATGATGCCACCATCAATGCTGGGAATATCCAAATGCAGGCCAGCACCCCAGCACCCACTCTCACCCTGCTGCAGCTGATGAGCATGCACCCACTACATTGCAGGTGCCATTGTTGGCATATGCAAACAAGGATGGATCCTGCTGCCACTACCCTGTGAAACACTTTGGCTAGTACTACCCATCAGAGTGTTGTGACTAGTGGTCTGGAGCAGGTTGGCCCCTGTAGGGTAGCAGGTTCCTTTTTTTTTTTTTTTTTAGATAAAGTCTCACTCTGTTGCCCAGGCTGGAGTGCAGTGGCACGATTTCAGCTCGCTGCAACCCCTGCCTCCTGGGTTCAAGCAATGCTCATGCCTCAGCCTCCTGAGTAGCTAGGAATACAGGTGCCCACCACCATGCTCAGCATATTTTTGTATTTTTAGTGGAGACGAGGTTTCACTATGTTGGTCAGTCTGGTCTAAAAGTCCTGACCTCAGGTGATCCACCTGCCTCGGCATCCCAAAGTGCTGGGATTACAGGCATGAGCCACACACCCAGCCAGGTAGCAGGTTCTTAATCTTGAGTCAGAGAACAAAGCCAGGGCCTGATATTAGTCCCCCAGAGTTAAAGCATGCAGTTCAGGATTCCTGAACTGAGCCTCGTGCCCCTTAAATCTTCTAGAAGTGAAGCCAGTCAACTGAAACCAATCGACTGAACCCAACTTATAATCAAACCCGTGAAGTCATAAAATAACTCAATAAAAAACATCCAAAGACAGTAATGTCAAAGTTTGAAGGAACATCAGTTCACAAACATGATAAAGAACCCGTTCAAGAACTCTGACAACTCAAAAAGTCAGGATGCCTTCCTTCCTCCAAAAGACTGCACTGGTTCTCCAGCAAGCATTCTTAAGCAGGATGAAATGACAGAAAGAGAATTCAAAATATGTGTAGGAAAGAACATCAAGATTAAGAAGAACATTGAAACCCAATCCAAGGATGCTAAGAATCGTAATAAAATAATACAGAAGCTGACAGACAAAATAGACACTATAGAAAAAAATAAGTAACTTGATAGAGCAGAAAACACATTCTAAGAGTTTCATAATGCAATCCCAAGTATTAATAGCAGACTAAACTAAGCTGAGAAAATAACCTCAGACCTTGAAGACTGGCTTTCTGAAATAAGACAGTCAGACAAAAATTTAAAAAATGGAGCAAACAAAACCTCCAAGAAATATAGAATTATGTAAAGGGACCAAATCTATGACTAATTGGCATCCTCAAAAGAGAGGAGGAGAATGCAAGCGACTTAGAAAACATATTTCAGAATATCATCCTTGAGAACTACCCCAACCTAGACAGAGAGGCCAACATTCAAATTCTGGAAATTCAGAGATCTCTTACAAGATACTTCATGAGATTATCCCCAAGACGCAAAATGATCAGATTTTCCAAGTTCAAAATGGAAGAAAGAATGGTAAAGGAAGCTAGAGAGAAGGGGCAGGTCACCTACAAATGGAAGCCCGTCAGACTAATAGTGAACCTCACAGCAAAACCCTACAAGCTAGGAGACTTTGAGAGCCCATATTCAACATTCTTAAAGAAGAGAAATTCCAACCAAGGATTTCATATTCGGCCAAACTAAACTTTATAAGCAATGGAGAGATGAGATCCTCTTCAGACAAACAAATACTAAGGGAATACATTACCACCAGACCTGCCTTACAAGAAATCCTGAAAGAAGCACTAAACATGGAAAGGAAAGGTCATTACCAGCGTCTACAAAAACACACATAAGTACATAGACCAGTGACATTATAAAGAAAGTACACATATAAATTTGTAAAATAATCAACTACAAACATGACAGGATCAAATCCACACATATCAATACTAAGCTTGAATGTAAATGAGTTAAGTGTCCCAATTAAAAGGCACAGAGTGGCAAGCGGACTAAAGAAACATGACCCAATAGTATACTTTCTTCAAGAGACCCATCTCACATCCAGTGACACCCTTGGGCTCATAATTAACAGATGAAGAAAAAATCTACCAACCAAATGGAAAACAGATAAAAGCAAGGGTTCCAATCCTAGTTTCAGACAAAACTGATTTTAAACCAACAAAGATCCAAAAAGACAAAGAAGGATGTTACATAATGGACCAACCTAATGGACCTGATAGACATTTACGGAACTCCCCACGCAATAGAAAACCAAAACCAAAAACAAACAGAATATACATTCTTCTCACTGACACATGGCACAAACTCAAAAATAGACCACACAGTCATGCATAAAATAATATTCAGCAAATGCAAAAGAACCAAAATCATAACAACCAGTCTCCCAGACCACAGCACAATAAAAATACAAATCAAGACTAAGAAAATCATTCAAACCCACAAAATTACATGGAAACTGAATGACCTATTGCTGAATAACTTTTGGGTAAATAATGAAAATTTGGAAAAAATCAAAGTTCTTTGAAACAAATGAGAACAAAGATACAACATACCAGAATCTCTGGGACACATCTAAGGCAGTGTTAAGAGGGAAGTTTATAGCAGTAAACACCCAAATCAAAAAGTTAGAAAGTTATAAATTTAATATCTAACATCACAACTAAAGTAACTAAAAGAAGCAAGAGCAAACCAATCCTAAAGTTATAAGAAGACAAGAAATAACTAAAGTTATATTTGAACTGAGGGATATTGAGATAAGAAAAAACATTCAATATATCAATGAGTCCAGGAGTTGCTTTGTTAAAAAAATAATAAGATAGACTGCAAGCTAGACTAATGAAGAAGAGAGAAGACCCAAATAAACACAATTAGGGATGAAAAAAGGGATGCTACCACAGACCCCATAGAAATAAAAGTAACCATCGGAGACCACTAAAACACCTCTGCACACAAACTAGAAAATCTAGAAGAAATGGACAAATTCCTGGACACATACACCCTCCCAAGACTGAGCCAGGAAGAAACTGATCCCTGAACAGACCAATAATGAGGTCCAAAATTGAATCAGTAATAAATGTCCAACCAACCAAAAGAAGCCCAGGACCAGATGGATTCACAGTCTAAATCTTTCGAATGTACAAAGAAGAGCTGGTACCATTCCTACTGAATCTATTCCAAAATAATTGAGGAGGAGGGACTACTGTCCAGCTCATTCTATGAGGCCAGTATCAACATGGTACCAAAACCTGGCAGAGACACAACAAGAAAGAAAACCTCAGGCCAATATTCTTGATGAACATAGATGCAAAGGCCCTCAACAAAATACTAGCAAACAGAAGCAAAACAAGTCTCTGTGAAGTTCCAAACTTTCCCACATCTTCCTGTCTTCTGAGCCCTCCAAATCTCTAGGAAGTTCCAAACTTTCCCACATTTTCCTTTCTTCTTCTGAGCCCTCCAAACTCTTCCAACCTCTGCCTGTTACCCAGCTCCAAAGCTGCTTCCACATTTTGGGGTATCTTTACAGCAGCACCCCACTCTACAGTACCAATTTACTGTATTGGTCCACTCTCACGCTGCTAATAAAGACATACCCAAGACTGGGTAATTTATAAAGAAAAGAAGTTTAATTTCCTCACAGTTCTGCATGGCTGAGGAGTCTTCAGGAAACTTACAGTCATGGAGAAAGGAAATTCATCACAGGACAACAGGAGAGAGAATGAGTGTCCAGTGAAGGGGGAAGCCCCTTATAAAACCATCTAATCTTGTAAGAATTGACTCACTATCATATTAACAGGATGGGGGAAACTGGCCCCATGATTTAATTATCTCCACCTCATCCCTCCTGTGACACAAGGGGATTACGAGAACTATAATTCAAGATGAAATATGGGTGGGAAAACAACCAAACCATGTCACTCTATTTAGAAATCTGCAGTTAAGAAAGACCTTCCTTGCATTATTTCAAAAGGGCTGGGCTGTAGTTTTCCTTTCGGGGCATCTCAAACCCACAACAAGGCTACAGACAATAGAGACATCCATGCTTCTTATGTTTCTTGGAAGAGTTTATTGAATCGTTTTTAGAGTTTGATTGGCTCTTTCTACTTTCTCTGACGACTGCAACCTTCATGCTGAATGAAGATGGTCCTGGATTCCTAGAGCTGAAGATACATTTTGTGTTATTTTTGCTGTGAAATATGGGCCATTATAACTGTGTAAGATCTCAGGCAACCCAAACCTAGAAATTATTTCCTTTAATTAGAGTATAGAAACCTCAATTGCTTTTACAAATGGGGTAGGAAAGGTCTCAATCCAACTGGTAAAGGCATCAACGAATGCTAATAAATATTTAAACTCTTTATACGGAGTCATCTGAGTATGGTCTATTTGCCGGTCTTCACCAGGGTAGTATGTTCCCCTGTGCTGAACAGCACTTACTAGAGGAGGAGGTAAACGTTGGTTACATGGGTTATTTCAGGCACAGAGTTCACAGGCCAGAGTTATATGCTTTACAGTTTTAAGTAAGCCTTTCCTATAAAAATATGAGACATTAATATGAAAAGAAAATTTCTTCCTGAGTAGAAACACACATATGTTTAACTATTTTCCATTGTAACACCCACTGTCAACATCACTAATTAGCCAGCTGGAAGGATCTTGAATTAAACCGTGACCTTTAGCCCAGTTTTGCTCCTCTTTAGTATATTCTGGTTCTATTACTAGGAAGGCAATAGTCATGAACATGCCTACAACACCTCCTTTAATGCAGTGCCTTTAACTACAACATCTTCAAAGGAGTTTCTCCTTATTACATTGCAATCTCCTTTTTATGGCCTCTGCAATGAATTACAGCTACCTCCTTGGGCAGCAAAACGACATCTAATAGATTTTAAATTTCCAAATGATGTTTTATAGGGGAAACCTTAGTGGTTAGTAGTATCCCCGTTCCTTTAAGAAAGCAGCATGAGCATGAAACACCAGAAAACGTACTTGAAATCAGCAAAAATGTTAATAAATCCTTTCCCAATTGAAGGGTTCCAATATGAGTCACTAATTCTGCCTTTAATGATGAGGTAGAAGCCAGTAAGGTCTGAGCTTCGATTATCTCATGTCGACTGACAATAGCATACTGGACTTGCTTGTTTCACTGGTGCACAAAGCTCCTTCCATCTTTAAATCATTCTACCTTAGGATTATCTAGAGGCCAATCCTTTAAGTCTGGTTCGGTGGAATAAACTTGCTCCATCGCTTGTATGCAATAATGATCTAAGGTGCTTGTGGATTCAGACAGATAGGTAGCTGGGTTCAAATTCTGGCATATTTTAAGAGTTACATCAGGAGTTTCTAGCAACAAAGACTGATACTTTAATAAGCATCCCCTAGCCATCCATTGTTCCGCTTAACTTCTAAGAATCCTTGTACTTGTTGTGAGGTCAAAACCTCTAAACATTGTCCGAAAGTTAGTTTGTTGGTTTAGTCTACCAAAAGAGGAGTTCCTGAAACTCCCCTGAGGCATCCAGGCAATCCTGATGCTACATGGTCTAATTGCTTAGAAAAATATGTCACTGGTTGAGGATGCCTCCCAGTCTCTGGACAATGACACCCAGGGCAGTTCCTTGTTTTTCAGACACATAAAGGAAAAATAGCTTATCAAGATTGGGGATCCCTAAGCTGGAGCTTTTCCAAATTTGTCCTTGGTAGCATTAAAAGTATGTTTGCAATTGCTATCCCATCCCAAAGTATCTAAGTCTGTCCTTTTAGATTCTCATAAAGAAGCTTGGTCATATGCCCAAATGAGGGTACCCATAAATGTCAGGATCCTGCCATTCCTAGGACATCTCATAGCTGCTTTCTCATTTGGGGTTTTGGAATGCCCAAGTTGGCTTCCTTTCATTCCAGAGCTATTGCCCGGGTAGCAGGAGTTAAGCCATATCCTAAGTATTTAAACTCCTGAATTGAAATGTGGGCCTTATGCAATGGGATTCTATACCCATCAGCTCCCAGAGCATTTAGAAACTTAATATTTTTATCCAAGTCCCTTTTGGTTGGGCTAGCAACCAAAAAGTTATCTACAAACTGAATACTAGCACCCATATTAAATTGTAACATCATTAATTCTCTAGCCAATGCATTTCCAAATAAATGAGGGCTGTCAATAAATCCCTGGGGAATAACTGTCCAAGTTAATTGAGGAAAAAAAATGACTATTGGGATCAATCTATTCAAAAGCAAAGACAAATTGTAAATTGGAGTGTACAGGAATACAGAAAAGGGCATCCTTGAGATCTAAGATCATAAACCAATTGGCATCCCCAGGGACCTGGGCTAACAGCATATAGGAATTTTCTATTGTAGGATGAATGAGAATGAAAGCCTGATTGACAACTTGAAGATCTTGAACAAATTTATAATCTCCGTTAGGCTTTTTAACTGGCAAGATTGGAGTATTACAAGGAGATTCACAGGGACTTTACAAACCGAATTGCGGAAGTTTCTTCATGAATGATTGAATCCCTCTTTGTGACTCTGGCATCAAGAGGTATTATATTTTCCAGGGTAAGGGGCACCAGGCTGATGTTGAATGCAGGATGGAAAAATGTTTAATGCCCTGCCTGGAACCATGGTGTTCCATAATATAGGATTTACTTGGGAGGTTATTTCAATAGGCAAGCTAGCTAAGTCCCCTATTGATATTTCTCCTTTATCACAGGAAAGGAGAAGGAGCAATCCCTCATTTGCCCTGTGATCTCTGAAATATGCCACTGTTTGCAGCCTAATCAACAAATCCCTTTCCAACAAAGGGGTGGAGCATTCAGTCAAAATAAGAAAAGCATGCAAAGAAAACTAGAGTCCCTAAAGAGCAGCTTAAATGATAGGTTGAAAATGGCACCTATGAGCTTGCCCATCTATCCTGGTGACCATATAGTTTAGTGGTGATGGAGATCCATTGTAATGGGTCAAAACAGTGTAGACATTCATGTCCAAAAAGATGTTAATATTCTTACCTGTCACTTCAAGAGTTACCCAAGGTTCATCTGCAGATATGGCTAGTTGTCCAACAGGAATTGCAGTGGAAGTTCACAGAACCTGTCATTCTTGGGCTTGCTCGGCTCTTTTGGTCATTATTGGTTCGGTGCTGATGGTTTCCTTCAGAGCACTGGGCATGCCCTCTTCCCAAGGTCAGTTTTCCTACAGTGTGCACACCATACCCAAGGCATGGTGACTCAAAAGTCTACCTTGGGGCTTTTCACCTTCTAGCATTTCTTTTCCAGGTCAAGAACCGCAATGGTGACCCTGTGTGGAAAGTAATTTTAAGGCTACAGCCATGAGTTGCACCTTGTGGGAGGTTCTTTTAGCTCTTTCTGAATCCTCTGTTCCTATTGCTAAAAATTATAAATGCCATATCCAAAAGCTGATTTATAGGAATCTGGGGATCCAAAGCTGCTTTTTGTAGTTTTCTATGGATTATCAGGGGCAGAGGGGGCTATAAAATATACTCCTAATAAAGTCTGTCTTTCCCTTGAGGTGGGATCAGTGTTAGTATATTTCTTAATTGCCTCAGCTAAACTCCCTTGAAACAATGCTGGATTATCATCTTTACCCTGAGTGACTTCCTTAATCTTTTCATAATTAGCAGGCCTTTTTATACATTTCTTCATTGCTTACAACCAGCAAGAGACCATACAAGAGACCATCTCTCCTCTCCAAGTCCTCACTGCCCTTTTGAGAGTTTCATCCCGGATCTTGATGGGGACTGCTGCACCCCCCTACCTGGTAGACATTATTGTTAGGGTTATGGGCCAATACTACATCCACATGAGTTCTAGCTGTCCCAGAAATTCATTGTTTCTCTTCTTCTGTACAACAAATAGAAAACAAAATGTGCAGACCCTGCCAGGTCAAACTATAGCTCATAGTTAATCTTTCAAACTTATCTGTGAGATTTTCTGGATCTTCAGATAAATGAAAATTTTTTCTTTACATAAAGCCAAATCAGACATAGAAAAGAAAACATGTACCCTTACAGTGCCTTCTTTCCTATTTTTCACTTCTCAAAGCAGATAAAGATTGTTCTTTGGAGGTTGATAAGAGGCTCTACTAGGAGTAGTACTGGCAGGGCTAGGTTCTTCAGGGCATGGTGGGTATAAGATGAGGCTAGACGATAAGGAGAAGGGGATGAAGGAGTTTCAACAGAACTTCCAGATGGGCTAGGAGGGAAAGGGGCCTATGCACCTGAAGCATCAGAGCTGACAGAAGGAGGTCCTACTCCACACAAAAGTGCCTGCTGAACTACAGTGGGGAGAGCTTACTTCAAGGGATCATCTAGTATTTCTAATTATTTTTCTTCCTTTCCTTTTATTAAATATGCACACACCTGTTTCAGTGTTTTATCCTGACCCAGCAGTAAAAACCCTTGAATGTATGGTATTTTACCCCATTTTTCTGCTCACTTACAAAACAAATCAAGTTGAAGTATACTATTAAAGGCCATAGTCCAGATAAGTGACCATTTTGCTTGTCTTTCTTAGTGATATCAAAGCCAGACAATATTACATGAAGTTATACTTTTTTTAAGCTCATGTTGTTTAAATTGGTCCCAATGTTAAAGAATACATCCTACTGGTGAATTCTTTGGGATTGTTGATGTGGTCCCCATGAAGGAGGCAGATGACATTAAAGGAAAAATTCTAAGCCTTCAAGATTGTACTGTCACTGGCCAGGATCCATGAAAAAGAACAAGAGAGTGTTTAAGGCCAGATGTATTAATGAGAGAATCCTTGCTGCAAATTGGATTTCCTTATTTATAGTAGCCAGATAATATAAATGAGCTAAGCCATATGCCTTAGATAACCTACAATATGGAAATTCACAAAAGAAATGTTGGATAAAGCAAGGGTGATGGAAAGGATTTAGGTGGGGATGACCGGAGTGAGCAGGTTCGGATCAATAGTGGCAGCGTAGATTGGACAAACAAAGCTGATTTGCCCGAATCCAAAAAAGAAAAGAAGCTTTGTTAGTGAGCAAATGAAACAAAACAGGAAGGAAAAGTCCCTTGATTTCCATCCTGGTGCTTTCTAATTTTGTCTAATGGACTGATACAGCCTAGCTCTGTGTCCTCATCCAAATCTCGTCACGAACTGAAATCCCCACATGTTGGGGGAGGGGTTTGGTGGGAGGTGACTGAACCGGGGGCAGACTTCCCGCTTGTTATTCTCATGATAGTGAATTCTCATCAGACCTGATTGTTTGAAAGTGTGTTGGACTTCTCTGTTTGCCTGCTCTCTCTCCTACCAAAATGTGAAGAAGGTTCTTGCCTCCTTTTCACCTTCTGCCGTGATTGTAACTCTCCTGAGGCCTCAAAGTCATGTTTCCTGTTAAACCTGAAGAACTGTGAGTCAACTAAAACTCTTTTCTTCGTAAATTACCCAGTCTCAAGTAGTTCTTTACAGCAGTTTGAGAATGGACTAATACAGAACATTGGTACCAGGAGTGAGGTACTGCTATAAAGATACCTAAAATGTGGAAGCTACTTTGGAACTGAGTAACAGACAGAAGTTGGAACAGTCTGGAGGGCTCAGAAGAAGAAAGGAAGATGTAGGAAAGTGTTGAACTTCCTAGACACTTGTTGAATGATTTTGACCAAAATGTCAATAGTGATATTTACAACAAAGTCCAGACTGAGGTGGTCTCAATTGGAGATGAGGAATTTCTTGGGAACTGGAGTAAAGGTCACTCTTGCTATGCTTTAGCAAAGAGACTGATGGCATTGTGCCCCTGCCTAGAGATCTATGGAAATTTTAACTTGAGAGAGATGATTTAGGGTATTTAGCAGAGGAAATTTCTAAGCAGCAAAGCATTCAAGATGTAACCTGACTGCTCCTAATAGCATACAGTCATATGTTTTCAAAAAGGATGGCCTGAAATTGGAATTTATGTTTAAAAGGGAAACAGGGCATAAAAGTTAGAAAAATTTGCAGCCTGACCATGTAGTAGAAAAGAAAAAAAAAAAACAAAAAACAAACATCTGGGGAGAAATTCAAGCCAACTGCTGAAATTTGATTAAGTAAAGAGGAACTGAATGTTAATCAATCATGAAGGCGATGGAGAAAATGACTACAGGGCACATCAGAGACCTGTAAGCACCTTGTATTATAGGCCTGGAGGCCTAGGTGGGAAAAAATGGTTTTGTAGGCCAGGAGCAGAGCCCTGTTACTCTGTGCAGCCACAAACATGGTGCCCTGTGCCTCTGCCACTCCAGCTCTGCCCGTGGCTAGAAGGTGACAAGGTACAGTTGGGGTCACAGCTTCAGAGGGTGTAAGCCCCAAGCATTGGCAGCTTTCATGTGGTGTTGGGCCTGCTAGTGCACAGAAGGCAATAATTGAGGTTTGGGGAACATCACCTAATTTTCAGAGGATATATGGACATGCCTGGATATCTAGGCAGAAGTCTGCTGCAGTGGCAGAATCCTTATGGGGAACCTCTACTAGGGTAATACAGAGAGGAAATACGGGGTTTGAGCCCCCACACGGAGTCCCCACTGGGTCATTGCCTAGTGGTGTTGTGAGAAGATGGTCACCAACCTTCAGACACAAGAATGGTAAATTCATCAGTAGCTTTCATCATGCACCCAGAAAAGCCTCAGGCACTCAATGCCAGCTCATGAAAGCAGCCACATGGGCTAGGCCCTGCAGAACCACAGAAGTGGAGCTGCTCAAGACTGCGGGAGCCCATTCCTTGCATCAATATGCCCTAGATATGAGACATGGAGTGAAAGGAGACTATTTTGGAGCTTTAAGATTTAATAACAGCCCTGCTGGGTTTCAGATTTGCATGAGGCATGTAGTCTCTCGGTTTTGGCAAATATCCCCCTTTTGCATTGGAGAATTTACCCAATTCTTGTACCCCCATTGTATGTTGTAAGTAACTAACTTGCTTTTGATTTTGCAGGCTCGTAGGCAGAAGGCACTTGTCTCAAATGAGACTTTGGACTGTGGACTTGTGAGTTGATGCTGTAGTGAGTTAAGGCTTTGGGGGACCATTTGCAAGGCATGATTTGTTTTGATATGTATAAAAACATGAAATTTGGGAGGAGCCATGGGCAGAATTGTATGGTTTAGCTCTGTGCCCTCACCCAAATCTCATCTTGAATTTTAATCCCCCTGTGTCAGGGGAGGAACATGGTGGGAGGTGATTGAATCATGGGGACAGACTTCCCCCTTGCTGTTCTTTTGATAGTGAGTGAGGTCTTATAAGATCCAGTTTTCTTGAAAGTGTATGGCACTTCCCCCTTTGCTCGCTCTGTTTCTCTTCTGCCACCATGTGAAGAAGGTCCTCACTTCCCCTTCACCTTCTGCTGTGATTGTAAGTTTCCTGAGGCCTCCCAGTCATGCTTTCTGTTAAACCTGCATAACCTGTGAGTCAATTGAACCTCTTTTCTTCATAAATTACCCAGTTTCAGGTAGTTCTTTATAGAAGTGTGTGAACGGGCTAAATACATGGGCATAGAGGCAGCAAAACATAACCACATATATTTAATCTTATTGCTCATAGCTATTAAATACCAAATTTTAATTGACAATCTTAGTGACAGAGCCTTAGTAGTTGAAGCCATGAAATGAACCAAATGCAAGAAAACTAAATCCTGC
Source organism: Mandrillus leucophaeus (assembly GCF_000951045.1). Lineage (NCBI taxonomy): Eukaryota > Metazoa > Chordata > Mammalia > Primates > Cercopithecidae > Mandrillus > Mandrillus leucophaeus. The sequence goes on from NW_012101743.1 coordinate 983,534, forward strand.
AATGCCTTCTGTTCCCAATTCTTCCTAGCTCTGTGATGAAGACAAGCAAATGAATGAAAATTGAGAGGTGTACAAGGGAAGCAAAAGTTAAAATCCTGCAGGATCATTTAAATGAGGTTTCCTGAAAGTGGCAATATAGCAAAGACAGCATCCAGGAAATTAATTCATGCCACAAAGTGTACAAGACAGATTAATCCAAAGAAAATAGTGGCTAGCATCCCATAGTGCCAAATCAATTTTTAACCAAAATGGGCCTTATTGAGGGGCTCCTCTAACTCCCTAAGTCTTAGGAGGGAGTCTAACCTTCCTAAGTTGGGTCTCTAGCCAAAGTTTGGACAAGTGTCCTCATATTTTACTAAGAGGGGTCTTTAACCCCCTATATCTTAGGAGAGACTCTAACCCTTCTAAATTGGACCGCTGACTCAAATTTGTCCTTTATCTAGTATAAAATGTACTCCATCACTAACTGCAAATCAGCCAATTGGTGCTGCATGGATGATTTTCTTTTGGGTCAGGAGTCTCTCCAGTATCATCCCTTCATGTTTGCCATGGAATATGTTACCAGAACAGAGTTCTAATCTAGACCCCAGAAAAAGGTTATTGGATCTCATGCAAGAAATAATTCAGGTCAAATCCACAGAGTAAAGTTAAAACAATTTATTAAGACAGTAACAGAGTGAAAGAATGGCTACTCCATAGACAGAGCAAGGCATCCCAAAAGAAAGAGAAGTAATGCATCCACCTTAGGTACAATGCTTATTCATATATAAGAAAACAAAAGAAAAAATCGTGAAGGAGATGTGCTTTACTATAAGGGCTTGTGACAAAGGATTGTTAATGTTTGTATAACTACTGTCTTTTGCACGAATCTATATTATTATCTTTAAAGCGAAATTTACTCTTAAATTAAGAATGATTTTGTTCTTAAGATATCAGGACATCAGGATACTTCCTGTGTCTGTTAAGTCCTGGTTTTGTTTGGTAAACATTATTAACTTGTTCCTTTAACTGTAAATATATTTTGCTAAGAATGCCTAAACTCCTGGAAATGCAGCCCAGTATGTCTCAGCCTCATTTACTTAATGACCTAACCCCTATTCAAGATGGAGTTGCTCTGGTTTGAATGCCTGACAAAATGAGGAAGGAATATACCAAAATATTAGCAATGCTCATTTCTAGATGGTAGTGCTATAGTCAATTTTTTATTTTATCTTTATAATTTTTTGTATATTACATTTAAAACGTGAAAACAATTTAATGATAGAATATTAACCAAAAATGGTTAATGGGATTTAAATTACTGTGATTTCCTTGGAGAGTTGCCTCTATGACTTTTTGTTTCTATGCTGATACTGAAGCAACCTTTGCAAAACATAGTAAGCTAAGCTAACCCCACTCCCATCTTGCCTTTCCCTTTATTGTTCCTGGGCTATTGGGCCAAGCTAATTTGGGAGACATTTAGGCTGCAATTTAAATGATAATAAGCCTTACCCAAAACTCAAACGCTTTTGTAAAGCTAACAGAGGGCCATCAGGCTGAGGGGAGGACTGAAGCCTGAGTCCTGCTAAGGTGCAGACATTACTCTGGAAGTTATAACATATACAGCTTCTCCAATAACTCCTGCAAATAACACCGCTATTGTAGATTGGCCTTTTGAGATATCTTTCCAGGCTTTTTGCATGTCTGACACCCATGGCTTCACCTGGAAAACCAACCTGGCTCCTATGACCCCACCCAGAATCAATTCTGCCCACAGGAGGACACCTTCAACCCTTTCTGATTTCATCTCTGCTCCAACCAATCAGCAGTAAGCACCTGTTACCCAGACACCCGCATGCCTTCCCCCAAACTGCCTTTGAAAAACCCCTAACCTATCATCATTGAAGGAGATAATTTGAGTAGGAACTCCTCCCATGTGGTGTGGCCAGCCTCATGTCTGTTAAACTCTTTCTCTACTACTATGCCATGGTCTTTCTTTATGCAGTGGTCAGGAAGAACCCCTTGTGTGGTTACAGTATAGCTGGTCAACCGTCTTTTTGTCCAATACATTTTCTCTTGGGCCATATTAATGTATTGAATTTACATTCAGTTCTTCCTGGTCTTTGAAAAATTCTGTTTCAAGGAAATGGAGAGATGGGAGTGTGATTCCCCAACTATATTCAACATGTTCCATAAACTTTAACATCATCTAGAACTAAAAATAGAAAAGCTATAGGGAATTTTGCTGCCTTTGTATAAACCTCAACAGCAGTCCAGTATAAATGTCAGTATTTATAATCTCCCTTTCATTTGATTCCTTCTTGTAAAATATTTTAAAGGTTCAAGAATTTGAGTGAGTTACATTAACTGTGTTCCAGTTAAAAATATTTTCTTCAGCTGTGGCCATTTTTCTAGCTCTTCCCCACTTAGCTGCTATATTCAACACCGAAGTGAAGGCATTGGTTCTGCTCTCATTACAACTGGACTTAATTACCCAGTCCTATTACTTTCTTCACTTCTGTGAGCTTACTCTTATCTATTATTGCTCTCTGTCTGCTATGGCCTCATGTTGTCTTCACTGATTGTCCCTCTGAGCTCTCAAAATTCCAACCTGTTTCTTTGTTAAAAACAGATAGTCTCAACCACCTATGCCTTACATTTGTATATGTGAAAAACCGTAATTGTGTGTTTCTCCACCAAAAAGTTTTTTCCCTCTTAACAACCTCTCTAGCTTTTCTTTTGTATTTTACTTGTACAAAATGACTTGAAGCACTCTCCCTTTCACCTGATCAATAGCTTAGCCCAGTGTTGCATACAATAATATTTGCATTCAGTTGTTTCCATAGCAACCATCACATATAGGATTGGATAAGAAAGTACTTTCTGATATGATTGCTTTCTGATAAAGGGCTTAGAGTTGCCAAACTAAGCTTTCTAGAACAAAACTTTAAAAAACACATTTAAACAGAAGGTTGTGAAATAAATAAAGAGAAGTTTTACCACACACTGTCAAAATGCAAATAACCCTAGGGTTATTTGTATTTTAATATATTAAGACTTTTAATCTTAGAAAGCGTCCACAGCTAGCAGATGGAATTGCCCCCTGCTTTACAGAGAAGACTGGCGCCATGAAATGCGATCTTCCAAAAATTGCTTTGCCTCCATTCAATATTTTCTACCTCTACCTATCCTTTCCTCTTCCCTCCTATCTTGAAAGAAGTGTTCTTCCTACATTCCAAGACTAACCTTTTTGCTGTGCTCTCATTCCCATCTCTCCCTGTCTTTGTGGCTCCTCATTTCATCAGTCATCTCCATCTTCAGTATTTCTTTTTCCATTGATTCCTTCCCCTTAGTCACCAGACATATGCAAATTGTTCCCATCCTATAAAACTTTTCCTTATTCCTGCTTCTTTTTCAAGTTACAGTCCCATCTTTCTACTTCCTGCAACCTTTCATTTGTAATCTACATTTGCTGACTCCATTTTCTTACTTCACATTTACTCTTTAATAATTTGAAATCTAGCTTTTGGCTTCACTAGTTTATTGAATTTACAGAATGACCTTCTAATTAATAAATCCAGTGACTCCTCAGTTCTCATTTTGCTTGACCTCTTTGACAGCTCTCAGCACAGATTGTTACATCCATTTCTCCTGGCTTTTGTGATACTTAATGCTCTTATTCTTTTGCATTCACAACCATATCTTCTTAATGTCCTTGCATGTTTATTTTTACTGCCCACTCCTTTATCATAGGCATTTTGCCACCCCTCTTCTCATTCTACATCTGTTCCACATCTTAGCTTCTCTCATGGCTTTAAAATACCCATAATCTGTCTTTGTATTCCTAAATTTTCTGCTGAGTTTTAAACCAGTTTATCCAAATGTGAGTACCTAGGTAAGTCTATACAGACATCTCTCTTCAAACTCAACATGTACTTCTCTTAATTCACCATCTACCCATATACGCCATCCACCAAACCTGTTTTTATTTTTTTTTAAGTTAGTGCCATTGTCATTCTCCCAGAGAGTCATGCTAGAAATTCTTGAGTTATCTTCAGCTTTTCTCTACCTATTATTTCCTCATTTCCAATCAGTACCCAAGCATATTAAGCAAGATGTGTTGCCTCTTTCCTCCTTTTTCTATTTTGAGAGGTAGTTCACATCTTTATCTCTTGCTTGAACTACTTAAAATTTATTCTAACATTCTCTCTTCCCTTCCACAATGCACCTTACAAACCCCACCCAAACTTGTCTTAAAGAAAATTAATCATTCATTCGAAGGTATTTATTGACTGCCTATTATGCCCAGTTGTTATCAAACTATATGATACCAGGGAACTTTATTTGCATTGTATTATATGTGAATGGTGCCAACTGAAATTATACAGGTTATAAACTGCATGGATGTAGGCAGCAAACCTAATTATGTTCTAGGTGCTACTCTAACTACTATAGACAGCAGTGCCCCAAACAGAAAAAAAATTCCCTGCCCTCTTGTTGTTCTCAATCTAGTGGTAGGAGACAGACAATAAATAGGAAAAACTCAGAATTGATCATGTCATTTCTAAGACCAAAAGTCTCAATATTTTCTCTTTAATATCAGAACAAAAAATATTCTTTCTAATAGTTATTCAAGTGTCTGGCTACTTTTCCTATCCTCTGCTTGAGGTTCCTTATATTCTAGCTGTACCAAACTACTTCAACCCGGTCTTCAAAAACATGCCTTACTTTTTTACACTGCTGTGTCACTATATTTGTCTTTTTACTTAAAATACCCCTCTATTCCAAATCTGTTGAAATTCTAGCAATTTTAAAAACCTATCTCAAATGTTACCCTCTCCAAAAGGCCCGAGTTCTTTATGATTAGTCTCTTCTATCTCTTGAATTAGCAGTTGCATTTTAGAGAAAATGGGCCTTCCATCAACAGTAGACTGGATAAAGAAAATATGGCACATACACACAATGAAATACTACACAGCCATAAAGAAAAAACAAAAAACAAAAAACAAAAAACAAAACAAAAAAAAACCAGGAAGATCGTGTCCTTTGCAGCAATATAGATGGAGCTGGGGCCACTATCCTAAGTGAACTAACACGGGAACAGAAAACCACATACATCATGTTTTCACTTATAAGTGGGAGCTAAACATTAAGTATGCATAGACACAAAGAAAAGAACAATAGACACCAGAGCCTACTTGAGGGTGGAGGGCGGGAGAAGGGCAAGGATGAAAAATCTACCAGTTGGGTACTATCCTCATCACCTGGGTGATGGAAGAATCTGTACACCAACCACCTGCGACAATCAATTTACCAATACAACAAGCATGCACATGTACCCCTGAATCTAAAAGGTAAAAAAAGGACCTTAAAATCATATAGACCTGGATTCCAATTTTAATTGTACAAACAATAGCTGAGACCTTGGAAAAGTTATTAAGCTTCAGTAAGACTCAGTATCCTGATCTGAAAAATGGTGATTACAATACGTGCCCTTCAAAATTGTAAAAAACCATAAACATAGTACATACCAAGTATCTATGGCATTAAACACATAGATAAAATTCAATAAGCTATTAAAAGTCTGTTGATCTTTGAAAATTATAACCTTTGCTATTTACTAACTATATAACTTAGAGCAAGTTTATTATTATTATTATTATACTATAGGTTCTGGGGTACATGTGCAGAACGTGCAGGTTTGTTCATAGGTATACACGAGCCATGCATAGTGATTTGCTGCACCCATCAACCCATCATCTACATAGGTATTTCTCCTAATACTATTCCTCCCCAAACCCCTCACCCCACAACAGGCCCTGGTGTGTAATGCCCCCCATCCCATGTCCATGTGTTCTCATTGTTCAACTCCCATTTATGAGTGAGAATATGAGGTGTTTGGTTTTCTGTTCTTGTGTTAGGTTGCTGAGAATGAAGGTTTCCAGCTTCATCCACGTCCCTGCAAAGGACATTGAACTGATCCTTTTTTATGGCTGCATAGTATTCCGTGGTGTATATGTGCCACATTTTCTTTATCCTGTCTATCATTGATTGGCATTTGGGTTGGTTCCAAGTCTTTGCTATAGTGAACCATGCTGCAATAATCATACGTGTTCATGTGTCTTTATAGTAGAATGATTTATAATCCTTTGGGTATATACCCAGGACTATGATTGCTGGGTCAAATGGTATCTCTAGTTCTAGATCCTTGAGGAATTGCCACACTGTCTTCCACAATGGTTGAACTAATTTACACTCCCACCAACAGTGTAAAAGTGTTCCTATTTCTCCACGTCCTCTCCAGCATCTGTTGTTTCCTGACTTTTTAATGATTGTCCTTCTAACTGGTGTGGGATGGTATCTCATTGTGGTTTTGACTTGCATTTCTCTGATGACCTGTGATGATGAGCATCTTTTCATATGTTTGTTGGCTGCATAAATGTCTTCTTATGGGAAGTGTCTGTTCATAACCTTTGCCCATTTTTGATGGGGCTGTTTTACTCTTTTAAATTTGTTTAAGTTATTTGTAGATTCTGGATATTAGCCTTTTGTCAGATGGATAGATTGCAAAAATTTTTTCCCATACTGTAGGTTGCCTGTTCACTCTGATGATAGTTTCTGTTGCTGTGCATAAGCTCTTTAGTTTAATTCGATCCCATTTGTCAATTTTGACTTTTGTTGCCATTGCTTTTGGTGTTTTAGTCATGAAGTCTTTGTACATGCCTATGTCCTGAATGATATCGCCTAGGTTTTCTTCTAGGGTTTTTATAGTATTAGGTCATACGTTTAAGTCGTTAATCCATCTTGAGTTAATTTTTGTATAAGGTGTAAGGAAGGGATCCAGTTTCAGTTTTCTGCATATGGCTAGCCAGTTTTCCCAACACCATTTATTAAATAGGAAACCTTTCCCCATTGCTTGTTTTTGTCAGGTTTGTCAAAGATCAGATGGTTGTAGATGTGTGGTGTTATTTCTGAGACCTCTGTTATGTTCCATTGGTTTATATATCTGTTTTGGTACCAGCACCACGCTGTTTTGGTTACTGTAGCCTTGTAGTATAGTTTGAAATCAGGTAGCATAATGTAGGCAACTTCAACAAAGTCTCAGGATACAAGTTTAAGGTGCAAAAATCACAATCATTCATATACACCAATAACAGACCAACAGAGAGCCAAACCATGAGTGAACTCCCATTCATAACTGCTATAAATATAATAAAATATCTAACAATACAACTTACAAGGGATGTGAAGGACATCTTCAAGGAGAACTACAAACCACTGCTCAAGGAAATAAAAGAGGACACAAACAATTGGAAAACCATTCCATGCTCATGGATAGGAAGAATCAATATTGTGAAAATGGACATACTGCCCAAAGTAATTTAAAGATTCAATGCTATCTCCATCAAGCTACCATTGTCTTTCTTCACAGAATTAGAAAAAAACTACTTTAAATTTCATATGGAAACCAAAAAGAGTCCGCATAGCCAAGACAATCCTAAGCAAGATTTTTAAGCACCTTGGAACTCAGTTTCATCCTCTGTAAAGTAGAAGCAATCACAAAAACTCTCAGTGTTGTTTTGAGATTAGGTAGAGTGCCAATTACAGAATCCAGTCAAAAAGAGCAACTTCAACCAATGTGAGTTTGTGCTTATGACTCTCTGACTTAAATCATAATGGTGGGTATGTACAGACACACATGTACATGTCACACTCCAATCTAGTTTTCTCTCTAGATTATGGACTCATTAAACGAGGTATTGTATTTTCACTCATCTTTCTCTTACCTTCAATTCTTTCTACATTACAAACTTGGCTGACATTGAACTCTTACTTTCTGCATTCACCTGGTCCCCAAGTTCTCCCTTCAATCTTTCCTCTTCTGAAATTATACAAGAGTTCATATGTATTTATCTTATGGCACTAATTGCAATCTTTCTCACTGTTTTCTTGTCTGGTTACATCTGTCCCCGCTATTTTTTTTCTCCCACACTGCTGTTAGGTAGGTTCTAAGATACTTGAATGACATCATGGTTACATTCTCTTCCATGTTACCCCTTAGAAGAGCATTGGACTGAAACTTTTGTGTAGTAAGAACTGATCAATTGTTTGGACCCAAATATCCTAAGCATCTGTGTGATGAGTGATGCATTTCTCTCTCTTTCTTTCTTTCTTTCTTTCTTTCTTTCTTTCTTTCTTTCTTTCTTTCTTTCTTTCTTTCTTTCTTTCTTTCATCTTTCTTTCTTTTTCTTTCTTTCTTTCTTTCTCTCTCTCTTTCTCTCTTTCTCCCTTCCTCTCTTCCTCTCTTTCTCTCTTTCTTCTCTTTTTGTCTTGCTCTGTCACCCAGACTGGAGTGCAGTGGCATGATCTCAACTCACTGCAACCTCCAACTCTTGGGTTCAAGTGATTCTCCCACCTCAGCCTCCCAAGTAGCTGGGACTACAGGTGCATGCCACCACGCCCTGCTACTTTTTGTGTTTTTAGTAGAGATGGGGTTTTGCCATGTTGGCGAGGCTGATGTCGAACTCCTGACCTCAGTTGATCCACCCACTTCGGTCTCCCAAAGTGCTGAGATTACAGGCATGAGCCACCGCACCCAGCCTGAGTGATGCATTTCTTAAATCTTGTATAAAATTCAACTACAAAAATAAATGTTCATGATAATTTTCACAAGGAAATCCCAAGTGATCATTTTGACATCTATCATATCTGCCATTTGATAAAGTGGTATGTTACTTGTTACACCTTCATGAAAATATTCTGACAACAAATTCATCTAACCAAGATATCAACTTTAAGAAATCACAGTTAGAATTCAGTTATATGCTTTATGCCCAATGATCTTTGATTACAGTGTCTCACATCAGAAAGTTATAAAGGTGACAACTTCTTATTTGGGCTTTACACCTAATGTGTAGCCATAAAGCTGCTTTGCTAAGTCACTCAGCACAGATTCATTTGAAGCACTAGCTCTGCAATGACAGATTTGCTGACTTCTGGTTAGAAACGGTCTGATGGATTTTGTTTTGTGTTATTCGGTTCTGTGTTGGATGATGAAAGTGTGCCGCTAATGATTCTGCTTTTGTCAGCAATCAAGTCTTTCTTTACATCTATTGTATCCCTTAATAATAAAAATTCAAGAGTCACTGTGATGGAAAAAAAATGACCACACTAAGGATTCATAATAAAAGAAACAATATTATAATAGAAGGCATTAAAATAGCAGAAACCTCAATTACTTTTGCACCAGCCTAATAAGAAGTGGTCATGGGAGTCCCAAACCAAATTCTTTCCATTTGCCTTTATTTTATTCAACCTGTATGGAGTTTGGAAAGCCCAAGTCTCAAACAATTGCAAAGCAGTTATAGAAGTTGTAATGGGTGCAAAAATACTATGAAAATATTAAAAACTGCATATGCCTTCATGGAAAAATAAACAAATCATAAAATTTAAAAGCAGGAAATAAAACTGCGTGTTCATAGGAAACATACTTCCTGAATTCCCTGTTTTTTATTATTTTTTGGTTATAGCAATATTGATTTTCTGCTTACAGTTTTCCTCCTGGAGATTATAAAAGCTGGAGGCTTTAAAAGAGAATTTTTTTAACGTAATTTGAGGCTGAGAAGATGACGCACACTCTTTTTAACATAATAGGTTACAGGAGATAATGCTAGGAGAAGGCTACTCTTCCTAATATAAAAAGCTCAGTTTCATTTCTTTTTTTTTTTTTTTTTTTCAAGAATATACCTGAAGGATAGACTCCATGAAGGCTTATTTTTGGCCCTTCCTCTACCCTCAATATCCAAAGCTCCCAGTTTTTCATCTGGTAGCTGAATGGAGCAAAACACAGAACTTACTGACAATTTCTAGTATATGTCCAGACTCAAAAGGGTAGGACTCATTTTGATATTAAATGACCGAGAACCTATGAAGGTTAGAAGAAAATAGGTATAACTGAAGTGCTGGTTACATGATACACACCATAGCTTGAGAATTAAAGTCCCACATCCATGAAGCTTAGGGATTCATTGAGTAGAATGAGGCATCTGCACCTGAATATCCACCACCTTGTAGACACTGTGAGACAGATCATGCCATTTAAACCTGAAATTTGAAAAGTATTAAAAATTCCCCAGCACCTTATGTATTTTCCATGTTTTGCTGGCTACTTGACCATAGCCTATACCCATCCCTCCCTTCTCTAATAAAGGACAAATGACCAGAGTTACTTGTATTTACAATTACATCTTTCTAGCATTGAGCATTTCTAGAAATAAGCTCATAATAGTCTACTGGGTGGCTTAACTTATACATCATTGGACTGTGAGGATATGGAATGTGATAGCAGCATCCTGACATAGGCACAGAGCATAGGGACCTATAAGCCACCTTTATAAGGCTGTGTTTAAAGCTATGAAACTCTAAATGTTCCAGATTAATGTTCAGCAAATGAAACACATACGAATAGCTACCATTTATTACTGAGCATGAGGCAAACGTGATACCTCCTCTATAAGTATTATATCCCCATTTAGGAAAAAACCCCTGAAGTTTAGAGAAGTTACCTTTTGCCTCCCAAGGTAGCACAGTAACTTAGAGAGTCAGAAGTCAATCACAGCTCTTATTCGAAGGCCTGTGTTATTTCCACAGTGCTTATTGCCACATAAAAATAATGAAGATATCTCTCAGGAGGAGTTAAAGAAGTGAGACCTACCATCCAGAAGCACTGGTGAAACATAAGAAGTTAACGATTGAAAGGAAATATAGATGAGAACAGGGAAAGAGGAGCTAAGTAATCCTCTCTCATCCATCAGCTAATTTTGGCATAACACACCCATACTGATTCTGTGGATCAAAATTAAACCTATTCTTTCTGCTTTACATAATGTCATTGAACATTGAGGCACATGAAATAAAGGAGACCATCCAACAATGGTTTACATGAGACTCTTTGGCAGTTGCTTTTTCAGCCTCATCAGAAGTAATTAATTCCACTCATTCAGGCGTTGAGTTAAGTTGATATTTAGGCAGTAGTGAATTATTTATTTCTTCCCCATGGAAGAAAGAATCTCAAGACAGGAAGGTTCTTGACCATACTACCATAAAATTAATGTAAAACTTATGCTGGAAATTTGGTTGTTATTTAGAATACAGTATTTTTTCTCAGTTTGAGACCTGTTCTCATCAACTAAAACTGAATTCAAAAAAATTTTTGTTTCAAAAAAGCTTTATTGAGATATAATTTATTAAGGAAAGCAGAGCAAAGTGGCAGAATAGAAAGATCTACCAATCATCATGCCTGCAAGGACACCAAGTTAACAACTATCTACACAGAGAAAAAAAACCACACACACCTCCATAAGAACCAAAAATCAGGTGAACAATCATAGTACCCAGTTTTAACTTCATATCACTGAAAGAGGTACTGAAAAAAACAGCAAAAACAGTCCAGAATTGCTGATGCCATGCCTCCCCCATTCCCTGGCAGTATGGGATGGTGGACAGGTAAATTAGTACAAGTGCTATGGACATCAGTTTGTACATTTCTCAAAAAAACAAAAAATTGAACTACCATTTGATCCAGAAATCCTACTACTGGATATATATCCCCAAATAAAGGAAAATCAGTATATCAAAGAGCTATCTGCCCTACCTTATTTGTTGCAGCACTGTTTACAATAGCTGATATTTAGAAGTAACCTAAGTGTCCATCCACAAATAAATGGATAAGGAAAATGTGGTACATATACACAATTGAGTATTCTTCAGCCATAAAAATGAGATCCACTCATTTACAACAACATGGATGAAACTGGAGATCATTGTGTTAAGAGAAATAAGCCAGGCACAGAAAAACAAGCATTGCATGTTCTCACTTACTTGTAGGATCTAAAGAGCAACACAATTGAACTCATGGGCACAGAGAGTGGAAGTATGGTTACCAGAGGTTGGGAAAGGTAGTGGGGGCTGGAGAGGAGGTGGGGATGGTTAATGGGTACAAAAAGTTAGAAACAATAAATCAGACCTACTATTTGACAGCACTATAGGGTGATTGTAGGCAATAATAACTTAATTATACATTTTAAAATAACATAAAGAGTATAATTGAATTGTTTGTAACTCAAAGGAAAAATGCTTGAGGGGATGGATAACTCATTCTCCCTGATGTGCTTATTTTACATTGCATGTCTCTATTAAAACATCTCATGTACCCAATAAATATATAAACCTACTGTGTACCCACAAAAGTTACAGAAAAGTTAAAAATCAAAAGGAGAGATAACTTGCATACCAACTAATTTGAACATTAAAATGTACACTTCAATAGCTTTTACAATAATCACAGATTTGTACATCCATCACCAAAATCAATTTTAGAACATTTTAATTACTTCAAAAAGAAACAAACCCTGAACTCCTTAACTGTCATTTCCTAATCCCCCTACAACCCCTTCCTTAGGCAATTACTAATCTACTTTCAGTCTCTATAAGGCAACTTTTATATTGGATCGAATATCAGATGTTTTCTAGTTGTGACGAGATCAGTCCTATTCTGAAAGCCATCTTAAGTAGTCAACATTTGCCTCTCCAAAAAGGAAAAAGAGTAGTACTGCATTTTCTTTTTTTTTTTTTTTTTT